>NC_079215.1:19863331-20195387 GCF_029633865.1 Lampris incognitus
TATACTCAGTTACAATGAACCAGACAGCCATTGCTGTTTTCACAGTACTTTACACTGACTTGTTAGGTTGACATGTCACACTGAACCAACCGACAGCTAAAGAGTAGATGGTGCAATCAAGCATGTGTGTGTTTATGTGTTTGAGTTTGTAGTCTGTCTTTATGTGTGTGAGAGGTAGTTTGTGTGTGTGTGCTTATAGTTTATTTATGTGCACAGCTGAGTGTGTGTGTGTGTGTGTGTCCATAGTGTGTGTGTGTGTGTATTTGTGTGCATACACATGCATATGTTGCATATGTATTTTCAAGCATCTCTGATTTGCATACATTTGTGGCTGCATTTCTGTTTGTCCAAGTTTGTCTGTCTCTGCACAAGTTAAGATAGATAGATAGATAGATAGCTAGCTTTTGTTTTTTGAGATAAAAATCTGTGTGTGTGTGTGGGGGGGTGTGTGTGCATGTGAGTCAGGTGGAAGGAGATGTCGTGGAGCGTTGAGGTGTGGATAGTCACAACAGCCCGGGGTAGAAAAGGCAGTGGGGGGAAACCACTGACACTGGAGATGCATGGGGGGGGGGGGTGTAGCACGATGGAGGAGAGGAGAGAAAGATGGAAAGGAGTGAGGCAGTAGGAGAGGTGGAAGATGAAAAGGAGAGATGGAGTATGAGAGGGGCTCTTCCTTCCTGATCAGGCTACACGAGAGAGATTTATTCAGTTACCTCCCTTTAAAGTTTAAGATCACCTCAAAGCTCTGAAACACCCCCCACCCCTTAATAGGACCCTCAGTAGAGATGTTCTGCCTTGGCTCAATCGCTAAGTAGAAACAAATACAATAAAATTGTGTGTGTTTTTGTTCAGCTATGTTTGTGAGGACAAATTTGAGTTTTTAACCATCTGAGTGAGGACATTTTGACCATCCATCACTTCTTTAAGGGCCTAGTTTAGGGTTAGGACTTGGGTTTAGGTTAGCTTTAGCATTAGGTTAAGGTTTGGGTAAGGGTTAATGTTAGGCATGTAGTTCTGATGGTTAAGGTTAAGGTCAGGGTCTATAGGGAATGAATATAGTCAATGAGGGGTCCTCACAAGTATAGAAAGATATGTGTGCGTGTGTGTGTGCGGAGGGGGACATAAAGCACAAGCGAGAGGAGGGGAGGAAAGGGGAAGTAAATTGGTTGGTGGGATTAGATGAAGTGGGGGGGGGGCTTGCAGATGGAGAAATGAATGGGTTACTGGTATAGAGTTACTGCTGGGCAGGAAGGGAGGTTCATGCATTGTATGAGGAAGGGGATGTGTAATTCAAGATGTGGCGATAACTTCTATCGCATGGATAAAGTATAATCCTTGACTGCATCTCCGACCTTTTAACCCCATATGAGACTGAGCATGACTTTAGATCAATGCACAGGAACCTCCTGCAATGCACAACAAACTGTCTGCAAATGAACAGTTTCTAACATACACCTGCCGTGTATGTAAAATGTTCAGCTGGGCAAACCTGCTGTGATACAAGCACTCAGAAATGCTTTTTCTTGATTTTGATTTCATTTGAGGATGACAGAGGATGAAAAAAAAATCCACTCACCTATCTGCCATAGTGGTTGACTCTCAAAGTTCACATAGTCACAACGAACTAAGCAAGTTCTAAGCCGTTCTAGGAGCCAGTAAGTGTTGGTGTCAATTGTCAATTTCAGTTTCGGCGTGTCTACCTTCTCATCCGGGATACACTGGCGGACATTTTCCAGGTATGCGTTGATGTTTTCGACATTGGTGAAGCGCAGAAGGATCCTTGCGAAGTCCTCCTCACTGATGGTGGTCATTCCCTTGGAATAGGTTAGGAACTCTATCTCCAACACCTCCGTCTGGAGGTTATCCATGAACCTGATGGAGAACAATGGGAGGAAAGGGTGAGAGAGAGAGTGAGAGTGAGAGAGAGAGAGAGAGATGATGATGCATGGTGTGCATTTTGGTAGAGAAAGAAGAGACGATTTGTCTATCGATGTGATTTTTTTCATTGTACAGAGCTTAACAATGAGAAAGCAAGGAAACACAGCAGACACAACGGACTTCATGCAACAAGCCTGTATACACACAGGCCTGTTCTTAAAGAGTGTATAGGAGCTACTGAAGAAATGCTGTGGCTTTCACCAATTTTCTCTTATTCTGGATTTGTTTGTTGTATGCAAACAGTCCCATTGCTCAACCAAGTCTTTCAAGGAGAAATATAAATCATTTGGCTAACCCACAAAAAGTCTATTTTGAACTTTGGGAAACACAAAATATACTTAAGTCTTAAATTAATGTGACTATAACTCAGGTAAATAAAAAACAATCACACTCCACTCTGGTAAAAATTCCTTTCCTTTTTTAGTAAATCTGAAAGGAGCGCTTTGATTTAAAAAAAAAAGAAGTTTTTGAACATCTTTTTTTTCGCCATCAAGTCTCAAAGTAAAGAGGCAACTTGATTTCATTTCACACATAAAAATCAAGCATCCCGATATCATTTTTTTTAGGTGTTAACTATGGTTAGTGATGGTTCACTGGCATGCATATGCAACTTGTAAAAAAAAAAAAGCCATTCAACGTTCACGGCAAGTGTCAGGACAAATGTAGGCGGTTAGCAACATTTTGTGAATCTGACACTGATTCATCTTACACACTTTTTTTTTTACCCCCCCCCCTTTTCTCCGCAATTGTATTCGGCCAATTACCCCACTCTTCCGAGCCGTCCCGGTCTCTGCTCCACCTCCCGCTGATCCGGGGAGGGCTGCAGACTACCACATACCTCCTCTGCGATACATGTGGAGTCGCCAGCCGTTTCTTTTCACCTGACAGTAAGGAGTTTCACCAGGGGGACGTAGCGCGTGGGAGGATCACGCTATTTCTCCCAGTCCCCCCCCCCCCCCCGAACAGGCGCCCAGACTGACCAGAGGAAGCGGTAGTGCAGCGACCAGGATAGCGCTGTGTATAGAGAAAGTCTGGCCATCCTCTTTGCAACACACGCTGTGATTGGTTTAGAGCTTGTCATGCGCTTGACGGGTGCCATGTTGCCTACCAACGCCTGGCTCTGTCTTCATGACGTTTCAATGATATTTTTCCTGCATTTTCGGCCCATTTCTCGCCGATTTGTAGCAGTTGGAGGAGAAATGGTGTGTTGTTCGGCTGGGATGAGGCCGTATGATGCATCGATTTCCACAAGATGCACAAAGGAGGGCAGTTTGGACCGTGAAGATTCACAGGCTGGGCTGGTCCCCCTCAGTTTATTCCTACTTGTGCTCGGTGAGTTGATTTCAGTGTTTCCGATTCTTTGATAAACTAACTTCCTTAGAGCAATCTCAGAGTCTGCAAGGTATTGATGTGTGGAAATCAGTTGTATAGCACATCCAAGCCATGTATAACTGTTGACAGAAATCAGGCAAATGTAAACAGTGTCAGATTGTCATATGGGATGGACTGAGTGACAGGCCTGAGCCTGAGCCGAGGCAGTGTGTGGGTAGTGTGAGTGATAAACTAGAAAATTAGGTCTACTGGGCTATTTGGCATGAGGCTTGAATCCTACAAGACAACATTGCAGTTGAATTGGATGGTGAATTCCTTCAGTCATTGGCCAATTAACCTAGGCCATTTACATTGCTTATCTGGATTCTCCACCCTCCCTGTTTATTACTTGTGGGGCAACCTTACTTTTTTATTTTCACTTGTCTCTGAATAAGTAGTGGAGACCTTACTCTGAAAGCCAGAAAAATCATCACAGTGATCAAGATTTAAGTCTCACCCATTCCTAGTATTTTTGAAACTCGAATGAGGGGCTTTAAAGAGATGTGGACTGATCATACACGAATTATAGCCGTCCATGCCAAAGGGAATCAGGGGAAGGTGGACTGATCTTTTGCTCATATCCAAATTTTTTCTCTGTTTTCCCTTATTTCTTTGAAAGTGCACCTTGAGAGATCATGAAGTGAGGACAATTTTGAATAGCGCACATATGGGGCTGCCTACCAGTTGGTAGACAGCCAGTCTTTCGGTCGTGATGTCAAACGCCGCCATCTTCCAAGTAATGTTAATCATTGTTGTTAGCTGTTAGCACAGATTTTTCTTACTAACTCTATTAGTACATCAAATATTTTTTCAAATTAATTTTAAGATCACAGATTTTCTCTGGTAAGATTTTAGGTTAGGTGTATATATATATATTTTAGGTTAGATTGGATATATAGCTATATATTAGATTAGATAGTGCATGCAGGCGAGATGCTTGGGCGTTCCTGTTGTGTGAAGAATTGCCACAGCAAATCCCACAATCGCTCCGGTATTAAACTCGGGAATGGGTTGCGCTTTTTTTCTTTCCCTTCTTGGAAGTGAAACAAAGGAAAGAACATAGAGGACTTAACCAAGAGGCGCAGGATGGCCTGGGTTGCAGCAGTGAGAAGCAAATCGATCACATTCTTTAAACATCTCAGTGAGGTAAGGGTAAGGGTAAAGGCAAATGTAACGCTAATATATGGCTAAGTCAATGGCTAAAGGCTAGCTAATTTGTAAACAATGCCTCTGATCCTTGGAAGATGGCACCCGGCGTCGTGTTGCCTTTGGAAACGGCCCAAGTCTGAAAGAACAATATGGCGCCTGTGCAGCCAGTTAGCCAGACTCTTTCTATACACGGCGCTGGACCAGGACACATACCCACATCCGGCTTCCCACTCGCAGACACAGCCACTTATGTCTGTAGGGATGCCTGACCAAGCCAAAGGTAACACAGGGATTTGAACCGGCGATCCCCGTGTTGGTAGGCAACAGAATAGACTGCTACGCTACCCAGACAACTGTCTTACACACTTCTCACAAGAGAAATATAAGAAAATCCAATGAGATTATCTTGATTTTGGATTTTAAACGTACATAATTTGGATTTTAAATGTACATAATTCACCAGTTCATATCATGGATGGTTTATTAAATTAGAAATGTATCAACTGTACCTGTAGAAGTCATCAAAGGTAAGCTCCGCCTTCCCCTTTTTTCCAAAGAAATGGACCAATAGGGTTGTGTCAACCATTATATTCTCATCGGCTCGCTGTGATTGGTCGGACAGGGAGCGGGAGGGAGAGAGGGATAAGAGATAGAATGAATCACTGACCAATAAGCACTAAACAAGAGCTTTGATTGGAGTAGGAGGAGTGGATGGGCGGTGTCCATCTTCAATCCAACATGGCAGTCACAGTGTCAAGCCAACCTGGGAGCAGGCCTCTGCTGCACGTCTGCAGAGCATGCTCAAGGAGTGCAACAACTGTCAATCAAACAATAAACCAATCAGCTCGGACGAACAGTCAGCAGCCAGTAAAACATTGTGGGGACCAGCCTAGGCAGGAGTAACATTTAAACTGAATCATTTGCATTTGAAAAGTCTGACCAAACATTCATCCAAGACACATGTTTTCTTTTAGATTACTCGACTGCTACTTGAGTTGACAAAATATTTTATCAAAGCTCAAAACTTTACTTTTCCACTCGTACACACAGTTGTGTGTCATGGCAGTCTCCTGTGGTGATTCTAGTATGTTAGCAAATAGACACCTTTTTCCATGTCAGTGCAAATAAAATTCTGCATGACCACTTGAGATTTACAAAATCCTGATTCAGGCCCTGATTCTTCTGATAGGGGAACAATTTTCAACATTATCTGTGTTGTTACAGTAATGCTCTATTAGTAGCCATAATAGCAAGCAGTCTTCTGTGTCTGTGAAATGCCATTAAACTTCTGTGGGAAAGTGTCCACAGGTTGCTTCATGCTAACTGGCAGACAACCCAATGTTGAAAATCATGATTGTTCCCCTTTAAGATAATCCTTGCCAACAAATTTGTACATAAGGTCAATGCAGGAGAGAGAAAAAACTCGAGAGGCGGCTCGTTAGCCTTGCATTAGCGAGTATGGCTAACTCATTAACCAGATCACAAAGTTTCTCTGCGGCAGAGCTTCTTGGATTTCACCTTAGAGGAACTCTTTGGCTGTGCAAAACATCTGTCTTGGTTTAAGCATTTGATAAAGGTACATATTGTCTGAGTCCAGTCCTCTCCATGCAGCCTGGACTGGTGAGGGAGGGTTGCTAAAGCAGTAGCATGAGGTTAGCGTGAGCTGCACATAGAAGGACGTACAATCAGACACATAAAAAACACGAACATGCCTAACATGGCCAATAAGATCTGAAAGAAGAGAAAGTTAAGAGGTAGAGAATCTTCAAGACAAAAAAAAAAGAGCGGACAAAGATGATGAGACAAAACAAGAGGGAAAAGAGAGAGAACGGGGGTCCAGGATTTAAAAGAAAGAAATAGAAAAGTGGAGACGACCTCAGAACCGAGGGCCAGAGGAACACATACACGATAGGAAGCAAAGTGTCAGACAGACAGACAGACAGACAGGCAGACAGACAGATTTGTTGATGCTATATCGACCCATGCATTTTAAGCAAATGCCACATTAACATTGACATCCAAACAGCAAACAGCAGCACCAGACAGAACACAAGACGACAGGAATGCGAGAGGATTCCACCTTTTTCTGCCTATGAAGGACATTCTCGGGTGTCATCTTTGTAATGCTTGCTTTTTTCCCCACCTGCTACCTTTCTAATCTCATCTATCTTCCCTTCTTTCTTTCTGCTCCAGTGTGTGTGTGTGTGTGTTTACTCAGTGAATGGACCTGGTCATTTGAAACCCATTCAGGTGAATTTGTTGTGGGCATTCTATTTGTGAAGGGTTTGTAATCTGTTGTTTCACACTTCCTTAAATCCTACTGAAGAAAAATACTTATGACAGGAAGAGGCTAAACGAGTGCTGTGTGTGTGTGTGTGTGTGTGTGTGTGTGTGTGTGTGTGTGTGTGTGTGTGTGTGTGTGTGTGACTGCCAATGAATACAATACATAAATATATATGTATGTATCTGTGATTGCTCTCAGAAAAAGGTGTGTAAATGAGTTTTTTTCATCTCCATTAAAAGACCCAGACAGTGCAAGGGATCGAAGAGAGGATGATTTACATGTGGAAATCCCAACTTTCTTCTCTCTCCCTCTCTCCCTGCCATGCCCTGTCTCACCACGCCTCGTTACCAGTCCAGTGCCATGCCCAGGTATGCAGACATTAGATTAAGCAAAATCTCATGTCTTTAGCTAAGAGGAAGAGCATTTATGCCGTTTCCATCATCATCAACATCATGAGCAGCAGCAGCATCAGCAGCACAACAATACCATACGTTGTTCTACCTCAAGGTTAAAATCCTATAATCCAACGTGGGAAGAGTAGAAAATATCAAACAAGAAAAAAAAAGAGACATTTAAAAAGAGGTGGAGGTATAGCACCTCCCTGGCCTCAGAAGGATGTGGTCATTATGATTGTTATGACTGCTTTTGTGCTAGTTAGAAGCCAGTCTCTAAAAGCCTCCCCTGAGAAAAGAGGAAAAACAAAGAAACCAGTTAAGTGGAGTTGCGGAGATAAGGATGAAGAAAACAATTTGCAATGCCACGCTTGGAGAGATGAGCAAATGCAACGCGTCTTGCAGTGTTTGAGGTGTGGCTCATCGAGATACTATCTGGATAAATGTGCTAACCTAAAGTCATAAGAAAAGGGGAACAGTAAATGCTGTTCTACTAAGCGTAGCTTGGGACAGGAAACAAAAAGCCTTGGGGATGCAACACACGGTCTTTGGACACCGAACTTTCTGCACTTTAATGTCTGGTCGTTACGTCTTCAAGTAGGATCACACCTCCCTATGAAAACACACACATGGAGGCATACTTCATTCATTCAAGTGTCCCTCCCCCACTTTTCTTCCCAATTGTATGCGGCCAATTACCTCTTCTTACTCTTCTTCCCGGTCGCTGCTCCACCTCCTCTGCCGAGCCGGGGAGGGCTGCAGACTACCACATGCCTCCTCCGATACATGTGGAGTCGCCAGCCGCTACTTTTCACCTGACAGTGAGGAGTTTCACCAGGGGGATGTAGCGCGTGGGAAGATCACGCTATTCCCCCCAAACAGGTGCCCTGACTGACCAGAGGAGGCGCTAGTGCAGCAACCAGGACACATACCCACATCCGGCTTCCCACCCGCAGACATGGTCAATTGTGTCTGTAAGGACGCCTGACCAAGCCGGAGGTAACACCAAGATTCAAACCGGCGATCCCCGTGTTGGTAGGCAACGGAATAGACCGCCACGCCACCCGGATGCCCATTCATTCAAGTGTTTTATGCCTTTTTAATTCCCCTACTACATACAGGGACACACAAGGCAGAAATAGCTGTTTTCTTTTTCTGTTAAGACTGATAGCCGGCTGATGACGCATCAGCTTTGCAGACAACGAGACAGCATCCAGGTGTCATGTCTCCATCTTCCCCGCCATCCTATGCTTATTCTCAGCCCTGCCACAGCCCCTGCTTCTGTTTTATGACGATGGGAAATCCTCTGACGTTGCACAGGTTTTCACCCATGTGCTGCTGGAAACTATGAACTCTGCAGTGGCTTATTATTATTATAAGGTCTTGAGATAACAGGCTTGCGTGTAAATGTCTAATTTGTACCTGCAATAAGCAGGGTGTGTGGAATTGGTTTTTCTATGACTGGGTTTCAAATCGAATCACATATATTTGCTGGTCTTTATGTGCTATGTGCTGCGAGATGTGGCTGAAAGGCAAATTTGGGTGGGCAGCCCTCTTCAGGGCGGCTCTTGAGCATCATTATCATCGCCTGCACATCACACTATAAATATGACCAGATTTATAAATAGAGGAGAGGCCCAAGACTTGGCCGTCCCGATGCCCTCAGCTAACCTGATTCACCTTTTCTGTTTTAAAACGCTGATTTTTACAGACTGGCCATTTATTTTTTACATTGGCGATGTTTCCCATTTCTTCATAAACAATCGTTACTTTACTGTTTTTGTTTGTGCCTTATTTGTACCTTGTCTTGCATTTTGTTTTTTGTTTTTTGTGAAGCACTTTCTAAGCGAGTTTGGAAAGTCCTGTATAAATAAAGGTTATCATTATTGTTGTTATTATCGTCGTCATTATTATTTTTGTAAGTATTTTAAGATTTCTTATCGAACAGTAGTCACCGATTTTCCCAAAACTGTGTGGTTTGATAACTGTAACCCAATTAACTGCTTTGTTTAAAGCTTCCTACTGTCTGCCCATAAACAATCAGCCTGTGGTTCCTGGAAGCTCTGCAGCAACACTGTGACCTCATAGTTACCGTGAAGATGTGAGGGTTACCGCGTCCACATGGCACGAGCCAACACCTGGTGTGGTGTGTGTCTGTTTGTCTGTCTGTTTGTCTGTCTTTGTGTGTGTGTGTGTGTGTGTGTGTGTGTGTGTGTGTGTGTGTGTGTGTGTGTATGTGTGTCTGTCTGTCTGTCTATTTGTGTGTCTGTCTGTCTATTCATGTGTGTATGTGTGTGTGTGTGTGTGTCTATTTGTGTGTGCCTGTTTGTCTGTCTTTGTGTGTGTGTGTCTATTTGTGTGTCTGTTTGTCTGTCTATTCGTGTGTATGTGCGTGTGTGTGTGTTGCGTCGCAATGTCCTTTGATCTTCAAGCTGAGGGTGAAAACAGTTATTACTGATGTAATCACTAAATAGCCCCCCCCCCTCTGAGTAATACCCTAAAGGAACTACTCATTCTAGGTGAGCAGTCAAGTCAGTGAGACTGTCAGTCATTCACACCTCCTTTGTAGTATGTGGTAGTAGTATCTCTGTAACCAGTTTTAATTGTATGGCTTGTACAGAAGTATATATATATATATATATATATATATATATATATATATATATATATATACACTACCGTTCAAAAGTTTGGGATCACCCAAACAATTTTGTGTTTTCCATGAAAAGTCACACTTATTCACCACCATATGTTGTGAAATGAATAGAAAATAGAGTCAAGACATTGACAAGGTTAGAAATAATGATTTGTATTTGAAATAAGATTTTTTTTACATCAAACTTTGCTTTCGTCAAAGAATCCTCCATTTGCAGCAATTACAGCATTGCAGACCTTTGGCATTCTAGCTGTTAATTTGTTGAGGTAATCTGGAGAAATTGCACCCCACGCTTCCAGAAGCAGCTCCCACAAGTTGGATTGGTTGGATGGGCACTTCTTTGAGCAGATTGAGTTTCTGGAGCATCACATTTGTGGGGTCAATTAAACGCTCAAAATGGCCAGAAAAAGAGAACTTTCATCTGAAACTCGACAGTCTATTCTTGTTCTTAGAAATGAAGGCTATTCCATGCGAGAAATTGCTAAGAAATTGAAGATTTCCTACACCGGTGTGTACTACTCCCTTCAGAGGACAGCACAAACAGGCTCTAACCAGAGTAGAAAAAGAAGTGGGAGGCCGCGTTGCATAACTGAGCAAGAAGATAAGTACATTAGAGTCTCTAGTTTGAGAAACAGACGCCTCACAGGTCCCCAACTGGCATCTTCATTAAATAGTACCTGTTAGAGCCTGTTTGTGCTGTCCTCTGAAGGGAGTAGTACACACCGGTGTAGGAAATCTTCAATTTCTTAGCAATTTCTCGCATGGAATAGCCTTCATTTCTAAGAACAAGAATAGACTGTCGAGTTTCAGATGAAAGTTCTCTTTTTCTGGCCATTTTGAGCGTTTAATTGACCCCACAAATGTGATGCTCCAGAAACTCAATCTGCTCAAAGAAGTGCCCATCCAACCAATCCAACTTGTGGGAGCTGCTTCTGGAAGCGTGGGGTGCAATTTCTCCAGATTACCTCAACAAATTAACAGCTAGAATGCCAAAGGTCTGCAATGCTGTAATTGCTGCAAATGGAGGATTCTTTGACGAAAGCAAAGTTTGATGTAAAAAAAATCTTATTTCAAATACAAATCATTATTTCTAACCTTGTCAATGTCTTGACTCTATTTTCTATTCATTTCACAACATATGGTGGTGAATAAGTGTGACTTTTCATGGAAAACACAAAATTGTTTGGGTGATCCCAAACTTTTGAACGGTAGTGTATATATATATATATATATATATATATATATATATATATATATATATATATATATATATATATATATATATATATATATGCAAGTATGTAAGAAGGTGAACTTGTATTCTGATGTGATAAACATGTACTTTGATTGCAACAGATTTCTACTAATAGTCCAATAAAGTATCTATCTATCTATCTATCTATCTATCTATCTATCTATCTATCTATCTATCTATCTATCTATCTATCTATCTATCTATCTATCTATCTATCTATCTATCTATCTATCTATCTATCTATCTATCTATCTATCTATCTATCTATCTATCTATCTATCTATCTATCTATCTATCTATCATTCTGCTAAGGATACAAAAACAGCAAGCCTCGTCTCCTCTCCCACAGATTGGAGTGTATTTGATCGTGTAATAATTAGATTTCATATACTGTTGCAGCAGCAGAGGTGAACAGAAATAGATAGAAAGAACAAACTCTAACCGAAACACGCTTTGACTTAACCTTGATTTCTGCCATCTCGGCCCTTCTCCAGACTTATTCCTAGACTTCTCAAACAGTCAAAATGAGGTAAGGGTGATTGTACCCCCCCTTTACCTGCCTGTAAGTCAGCCCCTCCTCCCCCAGACGAAAACAGAAAGGTGTAATGGTGAGTAATCTGCCAGGTAAACACACCCTCATTACCCCATCCCTAAATATGACTTCTTAGTCTTTATCTTAACATGCTTTATAGCCCCCCCTCCCCGTGTCAATACACCCACCTTCATAGCTGTCATTTCTCTGAATACGCTCTCTCTCTCATATGTCCATCTTTTTTCTCATGCATTCTCGCATGTTTTGCAAATTCACACTGCCAGTGTCACCATTTTACCCCCCCCCCCGTTATCTCCGTGGCCCTCCCCTGTCTGACTTGTTTGTTCAGTCCGTCTGCAGATGAGAGGCTCGGCGGTGTAAATACAAGGTCAGCCCCATTACCCTCCACTATCATTATCTCCACCCCGGCTTCCGTTGCTGTTAGCGGAAAGCCTGCCACCACATCGCTGCTCTGTCATTTAGTAGGGTAGCCTGCTAGCGGTGCACTGCATTAGCCTCGGCTGTTATTAATCACTACCAGTACCTGGAAGAGAGCTTGTTTCTCAGATAGCAGCTGGCCTGCAGCGGTAGCTATGACTTAGCTTGCTTTACTTGTTATTATGGTATTATTTTGAGTCACTATCAGACACGAGCTACCGGCTTTTAGTATTTTGGAGTTAAATTTTTCTTTAGCTGAAGCGCTCTTGCATGGTTTTTATGGTTTGCAAGGGATTCAAGACTATCAGAGAGAGTATTTGTGGCCCTAAAAGTTTTTATTTTTTATATGTGTTCTGCTATCCATGTTTGTCAGAGAATAAACTTCCTATAATGCACGTGTCGAGGTGATCTCAACACTAGACACCGAAGCCACATCAACGATCACGACAAGGCACAGATACACATACAAAAGCGTACTGACGAGGCGGAATGACTGATGGCACACATTAAAAGTAAAGAAAAAAACACAACCGGTGATTAAAACGAGGAAATCTACTTGACACTGAAAATACACACTTATACAACAACAGTGACCCTGCTACAAACACAAATATGAACCTGGACATTTTAACCTGAACACTTTTTTTTCGGGTCATATTTGTTCAGCAGAACGAGCAAGAATGGAAATACCGTCAATTTTTGCATTTCATGCAAATTTATGTAGAGAAAACAAAGGCTCCTTCAAAATATTTTCTCAGATTATTTTCTCTCGTTATTCCAACTGAGAGGGAAAAACACCTGATGGACGCCTTTGACTTAACTGGACAAGATCTCTTAATGCTCATCCATCGTATTGTTTAAGTAGTGCTAAGCAAGGTTGGAAGATCTGGAAGGACAAGACTATTACTTCAAGAATGGAGGGATGCATTGACAGTTATTGTTGCACTTACAAAACTATTTGGGTCGGAGTATAAAAAGTGGTATGAAGTAATGGAGGTGGAAGATAGCGGGGTCAGTGATAGGGTGGAGGGATGAGTTGGCAGGGATTTGTACACAAAAAGAAAGAAAGAAGAAAAAACATGCAGAGAGAGAGAGAGAGAGAGAAAGGGAAGGTAAGACAATAGACTGTCTCTGAATGAATATACTGGGTGTACGCACATAAAAAGTGGTATGGGGGATGGAGGCAGACAACAGAGGGATGGGTGATGGAGTGGTATTTTTACACAGAAAGAAAGAAAAAAGAAAAAACAAGGAGAGAGGGAAATAGGTAAGATATGACAGTAAACTGGTACGTCTACGCACCTCTGAATGTAATGGGTGCATGGGGGGGGGGTTGAATAGAAAGAAAAGAGTGAAGGTTGGAGGGATGAAGGGACAGAGGACGGTTGAGTGGTGTACCTCCGCCAGGTCAGAAAAGAGGGCTTGACTGGCGCTTCGCCTCAGAACGTCCCAGTAACTCCGCGCCACAAACTCCTGACTCTCTTTTTTAAGCACCTGTAGGAGCGGTCAAGCAGGGCCAGGGTCAATTCACTTCAAGATTCACTTCATCAAGACAACGTTTTTTTTTTCTTTAACGGATTTTATTTTTGTGCAAATTGTTAGAAATCATTTTCAATGCAATTGCGGTTGTATACAGTGCTCTTAGAGTTACAAAGCACTTATAAGTGCCTGAGATGGGATGGGTTTACTACAGAAGGACAATTTGGAATATTTCCAGATGGTTTTTAATTGCATGGAAGTATGGCAAATTAAAATTTAGGTGTTACACTGTGAATTAGTTGACATCACGACACTCTGTACAACCCTATGAGATAAGCCCCATCCATCCTGATGACCGAAGAAGACTACATGCTACATGCTAAAAAATCCCTTTTAAATATATTATTATTTTGAAAATAATATTTGACTGAGGCTGTTTTGGGGGGTAATAACAAATGTGGAAAGAACAAACGAAACACAATTTTGTGAATTGTTCATAGAAAGAGTATTAAGTAACGCGGAGCTGGTTATATATCTGAAAGTGAATTGATCCAAATCCCTGGCATCAAGCAAATCAGCACAAAATCACATTCGTATCAAAAACGAAGAGGCAGGAAGAGTGGTTGAAAGTGTGTGAAAACTCTCTTTTCATCATCAATTCATAACATCACAGAACAAAAGCCTCTTTCTTCATGGTTATTAGCAGGTACACAACTTAAAACTAATTTATGGAGAAATCGTCCTCCCATTTTCTGCCTCTACTGGATGTCTTACACCTACAGTACCATGCTATGACATGCTGAGTACTGTTCATACAAACACAAAGAACACAGTTTGCAAAACATGAACAAATCCAGTGTCTCTCTGATCTTAATAGTATTTTTTTTGGGGGGGGGTGAACCCATAGGTCAACGGAATATACACAGTGCCATCTATTTCAAGGTCATCAGGAAAAAAAAGCTCTTCTGGCAATTCTGTTTTATCGAGGATTTTCCCCTTCAGAGCCGACTGTGACGGAAAGGCTCCTGACCACCCACCTTGTCTCTCTCCCAAGGGAAACTACGGCGGCGGCCATTTTGACACGACCCTGCACCGCTCTTAACATCAAAGAGACAATGCAGCCATCCATCACTACCCTGACAGGACAAGGAGTGTCTGCCTGCATGGGTGTGCATGTGTGTGCATGTGTGTGTGTGTGTGTGTGTGTGTGTGTGTGTGTGTGTGTGTGTGTGTGTGTGTGTGTGTGTGTGTGTGTGTGAACAATAGCTACCCCTGTACATAACAATACAAGAGAGAGAATTTTCCGACAAAAACAGCTATTAAGTCCATTTAGCCCTATTTCAGGCATTTTAGGCCTGAAATATGAGTTTCCTCCAGGGATCATCAGTACATTCAAATTTATTGATTGATTGATTGATTGAAATAGATATTTATGGGGGGGGGTGCAATCTTTTACTTGAGGGAAACCCTCATAATTTGCTGGACAAATTAATAAATCTTCCTCTCAAATAAAATTGTTTCTCCCAAATATAACGTCTGATTTCATCGTGGAAATGGAAATGTGAATGTGCATTACCAACAGAGGGGGACAATTTCCAATATGTAGCCTAGACCTCTTCAATTAAGTCTCCCGTTCACTGTTTGTGACCCCCCCCACCACCACCACTTCCCATCAAACATACGGACGGACACACACACACACACACACACACACACACACACACACACACACACACACACACACATACTCGCAAATCTATACTTGTGGGGCCCCCTCATTAACTACATTCCTTTCCTAGCCCTTAACCCTAACCTTAACCACGCAAACTACATGCCTAACCCTAACCTTAACCTAACCCTAATTCTAACCTTAACCCTAAAACCAAGTCCTAACCCTAAAATAGACCCTTTTACTTGTGGGGCCCCATAAAATGGCCCCACAAGGTAGGGTGTTTCTGGTTTTTCTATCCTAATGGGGACATTTGGTTCACATTAGGATAGTTAAACATGGCGCGCGCGCGCACACACACACACACACACACACACACACACACACACACACACACACACACACACACACACACACACACGAGATTGTCTGAAATGGTCAGCGGCTGACTGTTTAGAGGGCTTAAGAGTGTCTAAAATCATTTTAAATCACATCACTTTTTTAAAGAGTTCATTTCTCCTGACCCCTTAAATCCATTACTCCTCCTCTCCCATCCCTCTCTCTATTCATCCCTCTCTCTGACATCGTCCCTTAATCAATCACTCTTCTGACCTGGCAGATGGACATCTTCTCTTGAATACGATGTTTTTCTATTGCTGTCTCCATTATCCATTCATTCATGTATCCACATATCAACCACCCATCTATCCGTCCTTCCATCCACCCATTTGTCCATCTGTCCATGTATGTATCATCTGTCCATCATCTAGCCATCACCCATCCATCCGTCTATCACCTGTCCATTCATCCATCTATCCATCTATCCATCGGTTCATTCATCTACCCATGTAGCCATCCATCCATCCATCCATAACTAATTTATCCATCATAGATCTAATCATCAATTCAACAATTCGTCCATCCATTCATCCATCCATCATCTTTCTATTCAATGAGGCTGGACAGTAGATTTTACAGACAATGTAGGATCAGGTGGAATAGGTTCAGATTTTTTTTTCCAGGGACAGAACGTTTAAATTTTTGAAAAAAATTGAATTTGGTCATCGAGTTTCCCTCTAATTGTCGTATAATCCTTAGAAACCTACTTTACAAGCTTCTAAACCTGTCAAAGTCTACAGAATCTAAGGTAAAGCAGCTTAGGTGGTTAAAAAAAGGCAAAATTAGCCTGATTAATGCCCTTCAGCGTCACCAAAAAAAAAAAAGAAGAAAAGCGTTATTTGGAATATCTGTGTCCCACAAATAAAAAAGATTCAAGATGTCACCCAGAAATAATAGAGAGAAGGCCTTCACTGCTCAGTGCCTGACAGCTGATCGTCTGATCATATCATCCCTCTTCTCCATAACCTGCTCCATTCCTCCATCTCTCTCCAGGACTTCCCGCTCTCTTTAGGGTGTCATTTTCCAGGACTTTTCAAGGACATTTTCAATGAATTTTTGCTTGGATTTACATGACAGCCCGTACCCACAGAAGGTCATATTATTCAGTATTAACAACTCATGGAAGCCTCACTTCAAACCCTATGGATGGAAAAGACTGACTGATTCACACACACACACACACACACACACACCAAAACAACAGTCTCTAAATGGACTGTGTAACTTTTAGCTGGTTCTTAACATACCAACCAAAGTTCAAACACAAAACATAAAAATAAATTTCCAGGTTTTCCAGGTTTGTCCAGGATGAGTGGGAACGATGGCCAATGTACTTCTGCTTATTTCATCTCAGGAGTGTAAAGATCGGCTCTCCCCATTGCCCATAGTGTTAATAAGCCAAGTTTCTGTCGCTCTCAGTTCTCTGTGATTACTTATTTTGTGTTTCAACACAGCGTACAAAACAATACAGGTGTTGTTACTGACATATCTTTATGTTTCTGTTGTCAAAATAGACTGCATGACTATAAAAAAAAGTGAATTGATTGAGGGTCCCAAAATGCTAACAGTTCTGAACATTTTCTTTAATTTGCTGGAAATTTTGCCCAGTTACATGTACCTTAAACAATGGTAGCAAGTTTTTTTTCCAACAAATTGTCGCAGTTACCGTGATCATCTTATCAATGTACTGTAGCGGGCGACTGCGCTAACCAGTCAACTAAAGGGTCCGACCCGTTAGCCAAGGGCTAGCGAGACTAGTCATCCGTGGTCGTTACACTACCCCCCTCTTTCGGGAAGCGTGTCCCCACGCTTCAGCACATCAGCTCCCTCATGCCTCTGGGTGCACGTGTTTACGATGGCCTCACGGTCTCACCAGCCCACTTCTGACACCAATGTAGAGCATTCGGGAGGTGGTGGTGGTGGTGGTGGGGGGGTTAGGAATCACCAACCAGTCAACTAAAGTTTGACTGGTTAGCGCTAGCCCTAGCGAGTCTAGTGGGCGTTACAGTACCATTATCCTTGATTAGCCCGTTAGCATTTTCTGACCCCGAATATATTCACTTTTTCTTAGTTGTCCAGTCGTCTGACAACAGAAACATAAAGATATGTCAATAACAACAACACCTGTATTGTGCTATACATTATGTTGAATCACAAAATAGGTGATCACAGAGTCAAGACAGAATCGAAGGCGACAGAAAGTTGGCTTTTTAACATAGAAGGCAATGAATGGCGAGAACTGATTTTTACTGAGACGGAACGGAAGTACGTTGGCCATGTGTGTGTGTGTGTGTGTGTATTGGGTTGAGGGTCACCTCTGACCTGGCGTTTGTATAATTTAAGGTGGAAACATACAGAGAAACTACAGAGTATCCAAAGCGACCACCCTCCAACCTGAACCCCAAAGTGACAGAGAAGTGGTACGATGCAGTTTGCAGCAGATTTGAATGAGCCCTCTTTAAATCTCCATTGCCCCCTCTTTTCATTCATGTCTTTATCCCATCTACAGAGAGCTTGAAAAGATACTAAAAGAGGTTAGGGTGATGGATACCTACGCTGTTCACAGGGGCAACCTGATATCCATACAGCTGCATACTCTAACAACACACATAGACATGAGGAGGAGAGAGAGAGAGACACAGACACACACACGCACGCACGCATGCACGCACACACACACGCACACACACGCACACACACGCACACACACGCACACACACACACACACACACACACACACACACACACACACACACACACAGCATGCAGTCAGAGAGGGGGAGGAAGGGGAGAAAAGTTAAAAGACATGTTAATACATGCAAGGGACGAAGCTGCAGATACACTCCTCAGAAGGACATGTTGTTGTCAATGCATCCAGAAGCCGAATTAGGGACAAATACGTACTGCAAAATTTTTGTAATATACAGTATGTTTACATGCAAGAGCATATGGTTCGACAAAAACAAGGCAGGATACCTTTTATGACTACAATCAAACTTATGGATGCAGTCAAACAACAGATGCGTCCTTCTGCAAGTGTTTATGATACAGCAGGTAAAGAGTAGGGATAACTATAATAGCAGCAACGAGGAGACATCATATTGGTAAAATGTGAGACACTTTCTGAGGGACAACATGCACTGGAAAATATAGTTACATTAACAGTTTTACATCACAAAGGGATGCTAATGTGACTGACTTTACAGAGGAGCATTTAATTTCTACTTGAGTCACGCTTTAAATATGAGTCGCTGTGGATAATGAATAACAAATGAGTAATAGGGCTCTTATAATCTCTTACAACACACTTGTTAGCATTAACAGATGGCTTAAAAAACAGAAAACATCTTATAGTTTTAAAATAACGAGCATTACAAGCCTATGGGTTAATTTGGACACAAAGTCCTAAATTAACCAAGGCAAGATCATTGCCAACTCCTCCCACCCCGGACACCAGCTTTTTGAGACTCTGAGGCTGAGGTCCATCAGAACCTAAACCTCACGCCACAAGAACAGTCTCTTCCCTGTTGCAGTCGGACTAATCAACAGGTCCCCACTGACAGCCACTCTCCCCTCTAACACACAAGTAAATATTGTGATCTGTATATAAAATTGTACTTTTACTTTAATTTTTGCTGTTTTTATTTTTCTAGATCTGTTTTATATGTATGTATATGTATGTATGTATGTATGTATGTATGTATGTATGTATGTATGTATGTATGTATGTATGTATGTATGTATGTATGTATGCATGCATGTATGTATGTATGTATGTATGTGTGTATATATACACACACACACACACACACACACACACACACACACACATACATACAGTTGTGTGTGTGTGTGTGTGTGTGTGTGTGTATATATATATATAAAACTTCATTAAAAGAAACACTCAATGGTAGGGAAAGTGCCAAAATAATCCAGTGAGTCAAGTAAATTCTTTATGAGACAGTACAAGCCTGTTTCATGCCATAAGGAATCATCAGCTGTCAATAAAGCTACTTGGAAAAGGACATACCATTTACTGCCTCGTCATGCACATCATGTGCACGACGTCCAATAGGGAAGGGAGGGGTGTGACATTCAAAAATTAAGTTTTTATACAAATATAAAAATCTTCCTCTCAGGTCCTCTACCAGAGGCCTTGGAGTTTGAGGGTTCTGCGCAGTAACTTAGCTGTTCCTATGACCGCACTCTTCTGGACAGAGACCTCAGATGTGGTTTCTGGAATCTGCTGGAGCCACTCTCCCAGTTTGGGGGGCACAGCCCCTAGTGCTCCTATTACCACTGGACTACTGTGGATTTCACCTTCCACACCCGATCTGGTTCTTCCTACAGCCCTTGGTATTTCTCTAGCTTCTCGTGCTCTTTCTTCCTGGTGTTGCTGTCACTTGGGATTGCTACATTGACCACTACTGCTGTCTTCTGTCCCTTGTTGACCACCACAATGTCTGGTTAGTTAGCCAGCACCTGCTTGTCAGTCTGGAACTTGAAGTCCCACAGCCAGTTGTTTATGCCTTCCAGTGTACAATTTCCCAGCTAGCATTTTACACCCTGCTACTAAGTGCTGGACTGTCTCAGGGGTGTCTTTTTATCTTTGCTCAGCCTGGACCTTGGGTCTTGTCTGGTGTGGTAGACCCCTGAAATGGTTCAGGTTAGGGCAAATCTTTTGGTCTGAACAGTCTAATTCGGTATGAGATACAAGCAAAAGGTTAGTTTTAGATAAAAGAATTGGAGGTTCGAATAGAAAAAAAAAGGAAAACTTCACTAGATAAAACTTTACAAAATAGTCATTAATATGTCAAGCCGTCTGCTAACGCTAACAAGGATGTCGTGAGAGCTTGAGGTCTCACAACACGTTTGTTAGCATTAGCTCATTAGCTGCATTAGCAATCTTTTACTCATTTTTTAATCATCATTTACAGCTACTCATAAAGTGTAACCTCTATCTGCTTCGAAATACCCCTTTTTCTCAAAAACTTCCACGAGTATAGGTTTATTTAGCACTTACGTTGTCATTTTTATTGTACGTTTGCAACCTTGAAGAGCTAAGAAAGAAGCCATTGTACAAAATGACACTCAAGATAACTGTATTTCTTTCTTAAAAGGGCATCAAGCTTGGAGCAAAATTTGCTGCTGAGTAGCGTCGCTATTACATCACCCTGAGTAAGTACGATTCATCACAAAAATCCAGCAAAATAAGGAAGATAATTTGGATAATTACCCTTTTTTTACCCCATCACTGAGTGCGTCTGCCATTGGCAGTGTACATGGAGTGGTAAGACAGACAGACAAACATAAGACAGATGGACAGACAGACACATGGACAGACAGACACAGAGACAGACAGCTGGACGGACAGACAGACACAGGCAGATAGAGATACACCAACTAGTCTTACCAACTGGGCTGACTTTTCAGCATCCCCCTTCCTCCCTCTCTTCTCATTTTTCTTGCGAAAGATCTCCTGAAGCTATAACAGAGAGAGAGAGAGAGAGAGAGAGAGAGAGAGAGAGCGAGAGAGAGAGAGAGAGAGAGAGAGAGAGAGAGCGCGAGAGAGAGAATGACAGACACAACTAGAGCAAAAAGTGGTTGGCATGTGCAGAAATAAAGCTAATATAATGGCTAGGTTTTGGAAAAGAGACATGCTCATGCTCCCTCAAATGACTTCCCTGTCTTAGATAATAGTAATGACATGTACTGTAAGTGGAATGTGCTTTGGATTTCCCCCGTCTAACAGAGTCTTTGCAGGGACTCACCACCAGGAACTCCCTCTTGTCCACCATCTGGTTGCCGTCAGCATCAAACATGTTGAAGGCAATCTTAAAGCCAGCATGAGGCTCTGGAGAGCAAAAAAGACATCACACAAGGCCTGTGTGCGTTTGTGTGCATGTGTGCGTGTGTGTGCGTGTGTGTGTTTTAAAGGCTTTATTGAATCCAATGGTTTGTCAAGGAAAAGTTGGAAGTAGTAGAAGAAAGCAGCCAAATGTAGAGTGGAAGATAAATGTTTATGGACAATGACCTTAGCTATACCCCGAACACATCTCTTATTTTCCAGAGGCTTCTTCCCTTTTATTGTCCGTCTCTTTCAGGAGTGGAATAACCCAATCAGGTGCCAAAATTGAAATGAAAACCGTGGTGTTTTTTTTTCTGGCCAGCTGTGGGTCTCTCTATCCGCCTCTATTTTTACACGGCCAAATTCAATAGCAGATATCAAAAGGTGCATGTGGGGAAAAAAAAAAAAAAAAGAATTATCAAAGGTTACAGTCTGGAGTTTGGATCAGTGGTGGTCCTCGCTGGGCCCTCAGCCCAAGGCAAGGCAGGAATCAGACACAGAACACCAAGCAAGTGACATCAACATTTATGGGTGTAAATCATGATAACATAATACTATTACTATTCTTCCAAACTGCATGCCGTTTAAATCATCAAGAAAAATAAAACGCTTTACATGACTGACTACTTGGGACTACTGACTGGGATATTATTCAAACCCGAGACTTGCTTTCTCACTTTTAGCCAGTTAGGATAGACCGGACTCCATTTCACGCCTTTTTGTTTTAGGTTTTTTTTTAAAGATTTTGCTCATAATATGTATTTTGGCAGATGTCAGATCTTTTAACCGCCTGTGAACAAGAAGTTAGATTTTCCAACAGTCTGTTTCCGAAGTCCAAACTACATGACCGAGTCGAGCGTTTGCTGTCGGCGCCCCTGGCCTCTGGACAGAGAGCAAGCAAAATCAGTTTTCGTTCCTCTGCTGTAAAGCCCTTAAGTAACTTGTGCTTTAAAAAGCGCTTTACATGTTGTATTCTCCATATTTTCTCTGTCCACATCCTCTTTGCCTTTCTGGGTGGGCTTGGAATAGTTTATGTTATATACCTTGCTGACTAACTCCAATCTGACAACACGATGGTCCTATGTAAGCACAGGGTGCTGCTAAACGAAAGGAAAAGGAGGGAGAGGTGGAGAGGGGTTTAGAGTCAAACCAACAGCACTAAAGTAAATTCTGTGATCAATGAATAATTTAATTAACAAGTCGTGCTGACTAACATAACTAGTGTAAAGCTGGCATGCCTTTCAATATTCACCTCATATTCAAATTTAACAGCAAATTATTTTTTCATTCCTCTGACAAAGTTGACTTAAAGATCCAGCCCAACCATTTTAATTCAGTCGGACATGTTTTATTGTGTAATATTAATGTTAGGAGTGTAATTTTCTCATCCTCAGAAGTATCGTTTGATTTGTTATAACTGTGTTAGCGCCCCCTTTCTGAACCAAGTCAATTCTCATCCGGTTGATTTCACGAGACTCTTTATTGACAGCTAGCTAGCTCGCCAACTGGCATGATTTTTTTCCCCCAGTTGTATCCGGCCAATTACCCTTCTCTTCCAAGCCATCCCGGTCGCTGCTCCGCCCCCTCTGCCGATCCGGGGAGGGCTACAGACTACCACATGCCTCCTCCGATACATGTGGAGTCACCAGCCACTTCTTGTCACCTGACAGTGAGGAGTTTCACCTGGGGGACGTAGCGTGTGGGAGGATCACGCTATTCCCCCCAGTTCCTTCTCCCTCACCCCCCGAACAGGTGCCCCAATCGACCAGAGGCGGCGCTAGTGCAGTGACCAGGACACATACCCACATCCAGCTTCCCCACCGGCAGACACGGCCAATTGTGTTTGCAGGGACGCCCGAACAATCCGGAGGTAATACGGGGATTCGAACCGGCGATCCCCGTGTTGGTAGGCAACAGAATAGACTGCTACGCTACCCGGATGCCACTAGCATGATGTTTCTAGGCAACTATTCAAAAACAGACCAACTGGTTGATGATGATTCACTGACTGATGTCATTTATTACCAGAAGCTGATCAGTTTTGTGAAATGGTTTGATTATGCTGACAAACATAGTGGGGAGTTTCTCAAGAGGCTTTACAGGCCGTCCAGACCAAGTTAATATATCGTTTTAAAAATCGTTCTAACTCAAGTGGATGGTGGAGACACACCACAACAATAACGACAACGACAGCGGCGAACAATATCGTAGAGATCACTTCCAGAGCGATTTGATGAACGATAGAGACACTGACAGCCTATCAAAATCCATCCGAATTTACAGGGCGATGGGTCCTGATGTACTCTTTCACGATCGCCTGGATACCATCACGTTGATGTTGACTCATAGGAAAGTATGAATGAAATTTGTCTTCAGAAGATGACAACGCTTCTAACAGTGTTGGATTCTCCTAACTCCTCATGTCTTTGAAGAGTTTAGTGAAGCCACAGCCTTCTGGTTTTCTTCTTCTTTCTCTGTGCAACGTACAGCAGTAACAGGTCATCAATATCCATATTATCCACTTATATCCATCAATGTCCATTTTCCTAAGCCGACACAGCTGGAGTGCTTGGCATCCACCATTTATAGAACGTTATCGTTCATCAGTGTGGATGCTCACATCGTACGTTATAGTTATCATTATAGTTATCAAGTTATCGTTATCATCATCGTTATAGTTATATTAAAGTTAGCAAGTTATCATTATCATCATCGTTATAGTTATTGTTATAGTTATCAAGTTATCGTTATCATCATCGTTAGTTATTGTTATAGTTATCAAGTTATTGTTATCAGTATCATTATCATTATAGTTATCAAGTTATCATTATCATCATCATTATAGTTATTGTTATAGTTATCAAGTTATCGTTATCATCATCGTTATTTATTGTTATAGTTATCAAGTTATTGTTATCAGTATCATTATCATTATAGTTATCAAGTTATCATTATCATTATTGTTATAGTTATCATTATAGTTATCAAGTTATTGTTATCATTATCATTATAGTTATCGTTATACTTATCAAGTTATCATTGTAGTTATAGTCATCGTTATAGTTATCAGGTTATCGTTATCATTATAGTTATTGTTATAGTTATTAAGTTATTGTTATAGTTATCATTATAGTTATTATCGTTATAGTTATCATTATAGTTATTAAGTTATTGTTATAGTTATCATTATAGTTATTACGTTATCGTTATATTTATCGTTCTTGGTGCAGACGGCCCGTTAGTCTTATTTTCACAACACCAGCATTTCTAATATTTTGGGTAACTTCACATTAAAAAAAAAACCCACTCCGTTAAATAGTATAAAGAGATTTTATAGTGAAGCATTCAACAGGGTGACAAAAGAGAGAAAGACAGAGGAAGGAAGGGGTTGAAGTATTTTGGCAATTGGTTCAGATAATCTGGTATCAAGGGGAAGGCGGCTCCATTGTTTAGGGGCAGCAAATGCATTATAGTCCAGCTAAATGAAGTCTACATACAATCCAGATGTAAGACTCGTGTTAACGTAAGGTGAAAACAGGGCGGCGGGGAGGTGACTGAAAACAGTGCAATGACGACAACAACGAAAAAAAAAAAGTGAAAAAAAGAGGAAAGGGCGGGGAGATATTATCAACTCACTTGTCAGGATGCAGAGCAGGAAGAGGTATTCTGTGTATGCGATGATGCCTGGCAGAGACACAGAGACACAGAGAGTTAAGAAAAGGTCACATCCATAACATACACACATACACACACGCCAATAGCAAACACACAATAATACGTATTTAGAGTCACACAAAAACACACACACACACACTGAGAGTTTATAGATACCCCAATACCATGGGGCCTCCTGAGATAGAGAGGTCCAGTACACACACACACACACACACACACACACACACACACACACACACACACACACACACAAACACACACACACACACACACAATGGTAATCCTTCCTTTCATGAAGATAACATCTTTAACATGTGTCTTCTTCAGGTAAGCTGCCAGTGGCCATTTGGCCACACACCGTTTCATTTTCTACACCCTGAGTGTCCAAAGCAAAGAAAACTGGTAGTGTGTGTGTGTGTGTGTGTGTGTGTGTGTGTGTGTGTGTGTGTGTGTGTGTGTGTGTGTGTGTGTGTGTGTGTGTGTGTGTGTGTGTGTGTGTGTGTGTGTGTGTTTGGATAAGCAAGTGAAAAATGTTTGAGGGGTGATCCACTCTGGCCTGGGGCCCATTAAGAAATCTTTGTAGCTCCTTCTCATCTACCTTCTGTTCCTCTCTCTCACCCCCCTCTCTCTCTCTCTCTTACCCCTCTCTCTCTCTCTCTTTCTGATCCTTCAGATAGTTCAGGGTGACTTACTTGAGTGTTACGGGAGACTGAATCCCTCTGTGTGTGTGTGTGTGTGTGTGTGTGTGTGTGTGTGTGTGTGTGTGTGTGTGTGTGTGTGTGTGTGTGTGTGTGTGTGTGTGTGTGTGTGTGTGTGTGTGTGTGTGAATATGACACCAGCTAGCTGGGCTGGAAGCTGCAATGATAAAACTAATTTCTCTATCATGTAGTGTGAGCAGTCAGGAGGCCCCGTGGTGTTTGCAGAACCGGGGCTGATGATCTGACTGCGACACCCTGTTAGAAGTCATTGTAGCCTCGCTTCTCTCCAAGTGATTTGATTTGAATTTCCTTGTTTTGAATGAAAAAGGCTTGACGGCGATGACAAAGCACCCAGGAAAATCCCCCACATTCATGAGAAAGTTTTTACGCTCGCTTGAGGTGGACAAACTTTTATTCGATGCAAAGAAATGCAAAAAATTGCAATGGAGACACATTTGCTTATAGAAAAAGAAAATGTAAACAAAGTTTAATGACATGATCAGCTGTTTCTTAAGCTTAACTTCCAATTTAAGAGCTCATTTTGTGTGTGTGTGTGTGTTTGTGTGTGTGTGTTTCTATCACCAATAGTACTTAATGTGGCCATCAGATGAACTAAAAGCTCGATAATGTCGCTGGATTTGAATCAGTCCTTGATGGACTCTTTATGCCTTTCTTGTGACTGTTAAAATATGGACACATGACTTACTTCTACGTTAAGGGTTTTATTCACTAAAACAGATTTAATGGAAATTCCCCTAAACTCTAAACCAAAACTAAAAATGATGGGTTTTATGATGGGTTTTATTGGGTGACATTTAATTATTCACTTGAAATTTATTCAAGAGTTTCATGAGAACATGGCTTGTGCTGTTTCCCTGTCTGATGATTTCATATTGGATTTCAATATGTTTGTGCCTACCTCAATTAATATTTTAAATAATGCTGCTAGAGCTGCGAGAGTTGTGCAATATACACAGGTTTTACGCGAGAGGTGTGTAATAGATTTTTTTTTTTATATGATGCGAGGGGTTGTGCAATATCTCACTTGTTCGTACCACTGGTTGTGTAATATGTGCAACACTGTATGTGTAATTTGTAGTTGTGATGTGCAACAGTATGTGTTGTTATGTTATGTTGTTTGTTTGTTTGTTTTTAATCACTATTACTATTATGGCGGCACGGTGGTGCAGTGGTTAGTGCGGTCGCCTCATAGCAAGAAGGTCCTGGGTTCGAGCCCTGGGGTAGTCCAACCTTGGGGGTCATCCCGGTTCGTCCTCTGTGTGGAGTTTGCATGTTCTCCCCGTGTCTGCGTGGGTTTCCTCCGGGTGCTCTGGTTTCCTCCCACAGTCCAAATACATGTAGGTCAGGTGACTCGGCCGTACTAAATTGCCCCTAGGTATGAATGTGTGCGTGCGTGTGTGTGTGTGTGTGCATGTGTGTGTGGGCCCTGTGTGATGGCCTGGCGGCCTGTCCAGGGTGTCTCCCCGCCTGCCGCCCAATGACTGCTGGGATAGGCTCCAGCATCCCCGCGACCCTGGAAGCAGGATAAGCGGTTCGGATAATGGACGGACAGATGGATGGATTACTATTATGGAGGCAGCTGTATGATGTGCAGCACTCGAGTCCAAGACAGATTTCCCTACGGGGACCAATAAAGTATATCGCATCGCAATAGTCGACCACATATATGTACTGTACATCTGGCTTGACCTGGCAGTTGTAAAACATTTTAGGGGTTGGCACTCAAACAAAGCAAAATGGAAAAAAAAAAAAGCAAGAACTGTTTACTCAGATAAATATGCATAACTGCATAAATGTGAAATCATGTCACAGAGAGGGAAGTGTGCACAGGCATTGTTACTATGTATTGTTACTATATGTATCCCTCTGTCTGACAAGAGGCACAGCTCTTCTGCCGCTAGGAAAGAAGAAAGCCACTTTATTTTGTCGCTGTGTTCTTACAACAAATGTGTTTAATGCATTTAACACATCCTAACACATCCCAGCTGCAGCACCTGGGGACCAACTCCAGTTCTTCTTTCCACTGCCTTGCTCAGGGGCACAGACAGGAGTATTAACCTTAACTGCATGTCTTTTTGATGGTGGGAGGAAACTGCAGCACCTGGAGGAAACCCACGCAGACACGGGGAGAACATGCAAACATTGCGGCTATGCTAGCCGTGTCCTCTGACAGCAGCAATCCAAGGCTATTCTGAGGATTTTAACTGCCCATCATGGCATGAAGACGGCAGCATGCCCTGACAACTCCACACAACTCCACACAACTCCACACACACTCGTCAAAACCTTCTATGTGCTTTACTTTGTTCTTATCTTCTCTTTTCATTGCAAATGACACACGTTTCTTCTCACATTCACTCTTTTGGGCTTCAAACTTAGCTTTTTGTGACCAGGAACATGTGTGTGTGTGTGTGTGTGTGTGTGTGTGTGTGTGCGTGCGTGCGTGCGTGCGTGCGTGCGTGTGTGTGTGTGTGTGTGTGATGTCAATATGCCTCCAGCATTTTGTATGTTGTTGTTAGACTATCGTCCTCTTAGTATCAAGCTGCAGCATAGCCTTACATGCTTCCTTCCCCTCCCTCCCCCCCCTCTCTCTGTCTCGCTCTCTCTGTCTCCTGTGATCCCCTTTTCTCTCTTTCCCCTTCTCCCACTCCCTGTCTTTTTGCACTCATTCTTTTTCTACAGTTCTCCCCCTCATGTCCTCCATCAACTTTTCTACCGCATGTCCCTCTTTCTGTCTCCACAGTGAGAAGAGGCAACAAGTCTCCATGCCTGCCAGCTTCACAACAAGCGCACATTTACTTGTGTTAACGTGGGGTAGAGGAAGGGAGAGGGGCATCATACAGCGTGGGTTATATTTAGCATGGAATCGGGCTGTGTGCGTGTGTGTTTGTGTGTGTGTGTGTGCTGGTGTAAGTAATTATCACCACAGGGACTCGCTCCCATATCATGTGACTCTGCTGTTACACACTCTTAAACCGAATGCTTTAATTAAGGGGAGCTTCTTGTTCTCTCTCTCTCTCTCTCTCTCTCTCTCTCTCTCTGTCTCTCTCTCTCTCTCTCTCTCTCTCTCTCTCTCTCTCTCTCTCTCTCTCTCTCTCTCTCTCTCTCTCTCTCTCTCATCTCATATTGTCATTCTCTCTCTCTGTCTCTTTCCATCACATCTGAGCTCATTACCTCATCCTCTCACTCTCTCACTCCAATGCAGTATAATTTGTTCAGACTCCACAATCAGTGGAGAGGATTGCTGGAAGGGTATTTGATGGGGAGGGGATTACATAAAGTCAGAGACAGAGAGAGAGAGAGAGAGAGAGAGAGAGAGAGAGAGAGAGAGAGAGAGAGAGAGAGAGAGAGAGAGAGAGAGAGAGAGAGAGAGAGAGAGAGAGAGAGAGAGAGAGGAGCAGAGAAAAGGCAAAAGATGTAAGGACATAAGGGAGGACTTGGGGAACAATAGGAAGAAGAGGTCAGAAAAGAGGATAGGAGATAGGAAGGAAGAGAGGAGACAGACAGGAGAGGAGAGGAGAGGAAGATGAAGTGAGGACAGAAGAGAAGAAGGAAGGGGGTTGAGATGAAAAATGAGAAAACGAGCGAAAGAGATGAGCAAGGTGCAGGAAGCGAGAGGGAACAGGAGATTGGAAAAAAGAGAGGATTGAAGGGAGGCACAGAGAGGGATGAAGAGGTGGGAGGAGGAAAAGGAGAAGAGAAAAGACAGAGATAAGGGGATGTAAAAGCCTAGAGAGGAAGAGAGGGGAGAAAATGTGAAGCGATGTGGGCAGAAGAAAGGAGGAGTGATGAGGGGAGGGGAGGTTTATTTTTAGTGCTTTCAGCAGGTCGTTTGACCGTAAAGACGGACAGTGCGGCTCTAACTCCGGATTAGAGGCACCCACTGTCTCACACACACACACACACACACACACACACACACACACACACACACACACACACACACACACACACACACAAATACACACAAACACTCAGACCCAAACCACAACACAGACTTATTAACACACACACATACACACACGCCCATAAAAACACACACGCACAAACACACAAACCCATAAAGGCACAAAAAACTAAAACACACACACACACACACACACACACACACACACACACACACCTTACAGACATTCTCAGGATTTTCATGAATGTAGATGCATAGAGTAGAAAAAGTGAATTGATTTACTACACTTTATAACCAGCCGATAGACGACTGTCATATGACACAACATGTAAGTCGTTCTTGCCAGCCAGCGTGTGTACTGATTATAACCTCACACCTCGGCAACCTGGTCATGATGTTTAAAACATGTCCACATCATTATTCATTAACATGTGACCTTGTCATCACCTAACTTCTGCTTACTTACTCTGATAACATTTAAATCAGCGTGTGTGTGTGTGTGTGTGGTTTGGTTGTGTTCAAGTATAAGAATGCATGTATGAATTTGTGTTAGAGATTGCAAAGGTGCTCAAGGTGCCTTTATGCTCACACACTCATGCGCGCGCGTGTGTGTGTGTGTGTGTGTGCTCTCTCGTACCTCTCTCTCTCAGGTTGCGGAAAAGTTTAGATGTCCCTCTCCAGACCGGTGGAGTGTCAGAGAGAATCTTCTCCAACTCCTAGAACACACAGACAAGCGCGCGCGCACACACACACACACACATCATCATCATCATCATCATCATCGGCGGTCAGTCAGGGTCCAGTATGACCGTCCTCCCTCTGGGTCCTCGGGTGGGTGTAAAGGCTGATCCTGATGCACCTGCAGCCACCACACAGTCCTTGGCAGGGGGGGCCAGAGTCCAATGGCATGGAGAACCAAGACGATTGGGGACCACCCTCTCTTGCAGCCTTCATCCGCCTTCACTGCCGTTGTGACCTGGAGACATCTTCTGCCAGTTCCGCTGTTGAGGTCTCTGCTGGACCACGCTTCTTCTGGAACCTCCCCCTTGACCTGTCCGCCTTGGGTGACCCTACCAGGAGCCAAGCTCTGGACGGCATAGCTGTTGGGATCATTGGTACACACAAGCTTCTCCACCATGGCAAGGTGGCAATCCAGGAGACACACACATACACGTACACAAAACTCATATGCATGCACAGACAGAAATGCTGAGGTGGGACACCTGATGTAGTACACCATGAGGACAGTTAGCTCTCACCTTCAGTCCTCAGCGACATATAGGCCGGAAAAAAGGGAGAATGAACAAAAAACATAAACGATAAAAAGGTGGGCTCAATAGATCAAGAGAGACAGAGAGAGAGAGAGCGAGAGAGAGCGAGAGCGAGATTTTAAGAAACTCAGAGACAGCTAGAGAGGAAAAGGGAAGATGGACAGTCCAACAGACAGAAAACACAGAAGACATCCAACACACACTTGCCCTTTAAAATGCAAGCACAATTTCAGATTTTTCATCCTGCAAATTGTCCACTATCAAGAGAAATATAAACATCCTGCCGTGTGAAATCTGTCTCTTGAAGTGGTCCCGAATCCGCTGAAGGTTATTTCTTCAGCTACGTACGGGCGTGCAGCAGTAACAGATTCCAACATGTTATCTGCTGAGTGTATCAACACACTTTGAGCTGCACTTCATGTATGAAAGATGGTACATATAGAAAGTTTACTCATATTATCATCAGTACCAGTTTTTTTTACTTTATAAATATTTTCAGGATCACTTAAGTTGCAAAATTACTCAATTTAAACAATCCTTCGTGGTACAAGTGTGTGCAAAGCAAAAAAAAAAAGGGGGGGGCAGGCAAAGGTGAGAGAAGAAGGGGGAGAAAAGAATAAAGTAAAGATGGAAAGAGGCACATGCTCTGTTTCCCACCTGTTTGGTCAGGGACCTCCAGGGCCTCTTGTCTGAGCGAGGGACCGACACAAAGGAGAGATGGGGAGGAGGGAAAAATAAGAGCAGAGTTTGGGTGGGCCTGGTTAGATAACATCTGTATGATCTAGAAATGGGTCTTAATGTGCAGGGCACAGCACACACACACACATGCACGCATACAGACACATACACACAACCATATATGAGTGCGCGCGCACACACACACACACACACTCCCTGGCAAACATGGACATACACGGACACACAAACACAGCATAGAAGTGTATATACACTCTCATCATCCCAGGCCCATTTGTACTGTGTAGTGCCCCGTGCTGGTCTTTGTAGTAGGTGGGGTGTCTCCATAAAAGCACACAGTACTTTTGTTCTGTTTTATACAACGGAGCTCATCTAATTCAACTTCAAAGGGGGCATTAGAGGATGCTGGGTGCTGAGAGGGGATGTGTGGCTGTATCATATGTCAGTGAGTCAGTGCAGATGTAAACACACACACACACACACACACACACACACACATGTGCACACACAGACATGTGCATGCATACACACACACATGCACCAACAGGTGCACGCTTTGCACACAACGCATTCGGATGGCAACTGACATGTACAGTAAAATGTTTAAGCGTGTATGCATGTGAAAGTGTGTTTGACTGTAAATCTTAATTTCTAAGGCCAGTTTTGCCCGTCGTCACAGGGGCAAATGTAATGTTAGCGTCAGATTTTTGGTTAGGCATTTACTGGATAGGGTGAGTCAATGGAATTTCCTCACTTCTCTGTGTGTGTGCGTGTGTGTGTGTGTGTGTGTGTGTGTGTGTGTGTGTGTGTGTGTGTTTGTCTATGTGTCTATGTCTGACTAACATTAACTGCAGACTAAACAAATGCTGTAAAGCCATCTGCTTTAAGGCCGGCCGTCCAAGACTATCTGTTACTACTGACAGCAGGTTGACAGAAACAGCCTCACTGTGTTCGAACGCAGCATTTTCAAGCGCTCCATAGGTCAGCCAATAAGATAAAGCAACCCTGTAAAACTAGTTTACTCTGTAGCTTGGAAAGGTGATGGCGGTAGGCTGCAGCATCCAAGTCCGGACAAACATCAGACCCTTGCAACTCAAACTCGGGGATTCTTTGCAAGTCGAGTTTTGCCATTTCATGTAAAAAGTAGGTTGTTTTCTTAACTTAAATAGGGCTAAAATAGTGGGATGTAAGTGATTCCAGATACAACAGTGTTTCAGTCCAATCTAAAAGTCAGAGGTGGAAAGAGTACTGAAAATTGCTACTTAAGTAAAAGTACTGCTGCTTTAGTAATAACTTACTTGAGGTTTAAGTAAAAGTATTGATTAAGAAAATTACTCACTTAAGAGTAAATGAGTTTCTTACTGAAAAAGTACTTGAGAAACTACTTTGTGAGTAACTTGTTCTTTTCATGTCGACAAACAAACAATACTGAATATATGGAATATGGACACATGGAAATGTCACTGGAAACAACCCAGACAAATATACACACAAGCTAAATCTATTTTGGCAATCTTTGGTGAAAACACACAGTATCGGCAACACTTAATCAAGCAAATTCTTCATTTAGCCATTTTGGTTTTACAGTGCAATTGTTATTGAAATAAGAATAGTGAAATAGAATACCTTATTATAAATCAATTCAAAGTAAAAGTACTATGGTTTTGTTATCCTCAAACTGGCACTATTGTAGGGAACAATCCACTCAAGTACTGTAATCAGTGGTTGTAATTAGTTACTTTCCATCTCTGGTAAAAATGCATAGGGGTGTAGGACCTTTTACTATGTTCAATGTGAATATTGACGCTTCTGGCTTTTGAGAATTGCTCTGTTGTGCATTTCTAGATTGGCTGAGGTGGATTTTGATCAACTTCAAGAATTTGCTAGCAATTGTTAGCTTAGCATAAGCTATATTTGCTTCTGATGTCTATCGGTGGCACATGTACAACACTGCTTGTGATCGATGCAACATCTGCAACATGGTTTTTAGCAAAATAACATATGTCATTTCTACCTCATATTACTCAATAAATGTTAAATAATGTGCAAAAAAGTCTAAAAGCCTTATTCATTTACACCATAGGCAGGGAAAAAAAAGGATCCAGATATAGTCTGAGAGCCCCGAGATTACAACGATGCTTTAGAGGCCTACTATATGAAGATGGATCTCAAAAAATGTCTGCTTAAGAGCTGTTTCACATAACAACCACAGTTTCATGTTCACATATTTTGTGCCAAAATCGGGGCAGGTAGTTGTTTTAAAAAGAAGACATTTCTGACCTGGCAGCAGCATAATAATAATAATACCTACTCCTGGGCTCGCTCATGGTGACGGACTCGATGAAGTTCTGCGGGGTCATGTACAGCTGTCCCTCATACTCCACAGAGCTGAACATACGGAAGCGGTGCTCATGGGACGACATGTAGACTTCACCTTCCTCAAAGTCACAGGGTCGTGCCTGCAGACATATAACCACATCATAACCACTGGTATTATGGGCGAGATTTTTAAGAAGCTGGACTCAAAGTGTGATTATATTCCCCAGACGTGACAAATGAATGTCTTGTTAAAGAGTAAGTGAAGAGAGTGCAGGCAGGGTGGAGTGGGTGGAGAAGAGTGTCAGGAGTGATTTGTGACAGAAGGGTACCAGAAAGAGTTAAAGGGAAGGTTTACGAGATGGTTGTGAGACCAGCTATGTTATATGGTTTGGAGACAGTGGCACTGACCAAAAGACAGGAGGTGGAGTAGCAGGTGGCAGAGTTGAAGATGCTAAGATTTTCACTAGGAGTGACGAAGGACAGGATTAGGAACAAGTATATTACAGGGACAGCTTACTCACATTGAGTAATTGGAGACAGGATAAAAACAAGTAAAAATACCTCTGACAATTGAACTAAGAGCTAATTACATTAACCAATGGTTATTACATTACGTGGGGTTGCAACTTTTTGACTTAATGATGTAATACTGTAACAGATAATGTAATAACATGCAAAATTACTGTCTATACGTTTGATGTCATATCTGATGAATGCCCTGTGGCATGCTTGTTGTGGCCAAAAGTGATCCACTGCATCAAAAATTTTGAATCTGGTTCACGACACTTTGATATGTCACATCCTCATCTTCTACCATAGAAGTTATTCATTTCACTAACTGCCAGTTATAGTTGTTGTAGAACACCACATCCCAGCTGAGTTTATCGTACAGTCACATACTTGGCACCAATCATGTCATCTGTGTATTTTTTCAAGATGTTTTTTTTTGGGCCATCTGTGAAAACAAAAACATATCAAATAATATATGGGCAGCACGGTGGCACAGTGGTTAGCGCTGTCGCCTCACAGCAAGAAGGTCCTGGGTTCAAACCCCAGGGTTGTCCAACCTTGGGGGTCATCCAAGGTCGTGCTCTGTGTGGAGTTTGCATGTTCTCCCCGTGTCTGGAGTGGGTTTTCTCCGGGTGCTCCGGTTTCCCCCCGCCATCAAAAAGACATGCATGTTAGGAATAATACTCCTTTCTGTGTCCTTGACCGAGGCATGGCAAGACGAACTGGAGTTGGTCCCCGGGTGCTGCACGGCGGTTGCCCACTGCTCCTCAGCTACACAGCTAGGATGGGTTACATGCAGAGCATAATTTCCATACAGGGATCAATAAAGTATCCCCAAAAAATAAAAACATTGACATTTCCAAACCTTTAAACGCATTAGTGATCAGAAACAGCAGCGATCGAGGACACAACAAAGGCCTTAATTGAGCCCATGTCAAAGGATCAGATAATATAAGTTCTTATTCTTCTTATGTTTTTAGCAAAAATACATATGATTACATGTAATTGGGATTACCAAATCAGATTACAAAAATATGTAACTATAATTAGCCCAGATTACATTTGAAAAAATGTAACCACACAAAGCCAAATTTCAGTGCCACCGTCTCCAAACCATACAACACAGCTGGTCTCACGGCCATCTTATAAACCTTCCCTTTAAGTCTTGCTTGTACCCTTCTGTCACAAATCACTCCTGACACTCTTCTCCAACCACTCCACCCTGCCTGCACTCTCTTCTTCACCTCTCTTCCACACTCCCCGTTACTTTGAACAGTTGACACCAAAGTATTTAAACTCATCCACCTTCGTCACCTCTACTCCTTGCATCCTCACCATTCCACTGTCCTCCCTCTCATTCATGCATATGTATTCCATCTTGCTCCTACTGGATTTCATTCCTCTTCTCTCCAGTGCATACCTCCACCTCTCCAGACTCTCCTCAGCCTGCTCCCTACTCTCACTACAGATCACAATGCCATCCGTGAACTCTAAAAACCTGCAGGAACCAGAAAAATCCCCCTCACCGGCTCACCCTCCTATTAGTCCCCCATAGAAACTGTGGTCAAAGAAAAAGGCAAGGAAGATAGAATGGAGAAAAAAAAGGGGGGGGGGGACAGACAGCTTTGTAAGAATAAGAATAAGAATACACTAGCCATTAGTGTTCTTATACCATGGTCAGAGAGAATACCAATCTCTTATTGGCTGAATGGTGTGCGTTAAAACCATTTTATGTACACGTAGTTTGGCTCAAGTTTAAATCACTGGCTGTGTCAGAAATCACATACTTGCACACTAGTACTCCAAATTAGTATGTGAGCCTTTTTAGCATATTCAAAACCATAGCATGCATCAAATAGTACAAGAAAAATACACGGATGTCCTCTTACACACAGGGAAACCTCGGAGTATGCTAACACCGGACACTACTTTGGCATGAATATCCCACAGTGCATTGCGATACTTCACGACAACGACCAAGAGTGGCAAAGGCTGATACAAAACCCAACCAGCAGAATGGCCAGACGGTTTAAATTTAAGTGTTGCTTTTCACTATGCTAAGCAGAAAGTGGTTAAAATCATTATTTATTTTATACTAAGAAAAAAAGAAAGAATGAAAGAAAAAGCTACGGGTCACCACACCAGCAGAACTTGGTGTGCAGCATGTCGTCACTAACCTGGAAAGCGCTGAAAGGAAGTTGCGTAGCTCTGTGATGAAGTAGCATGCCCTTGTACTAACATACCAATAGCACGCTGGAAGACAGTACACATAGTAGTATGTAGTAAAGAGTACGTGATGTCGGACACGACAAATCTTCTGAAGTCATGCACTGGCCGCAAAGTTGCCGTGTAACCATAGCAACATACTAAATTAGCGGCAAGCCAAGTAGGCTAAATATTCAATGCTTTAGCTTAACAGCTAACTTTTGCTTCATGACCATTTTAATTCCGAGTCCAAAATTACCACAAAAAAACAAGTGAATGCTTTCATTTCAATTCCTTGATGAGTGATGGTATAAATGGGATAAGTATGGATTATCCCTTATTTCACACCAAAATCACCCAGCTGCTATAAAAGGGGTAAAGACTGCACAACCCAAACGAAGACTGTTTAAATCCACAGCTATGAAACACTGCCTCGGGCTCCTGATAATCACGCTCCAAACCCACTTTAACCAAACATTATCCCAGTTTTGAATTTCAAGACTGTTGAAGTATGACGGATTTGAAAGAATTTTCAGCCATCCTTTTTTTTCTTCTTCTTTTAGCGACTAGGTACAACCTTCCCAGACCTGACGAGTAAGGAGGGAACCCTGATCTTGCAGACAGCCGAGTCTGAAATGTACGAGCGTCCCTGCTGCCTTTGAGCCACCATAATGAGGGGATCCATCTATTCCTGGCATCGCCTCTCTCCATTTAGTCCTCTGTAATAGAGTCAGCACGTCTGGCACAGTACAATAAATCGAGTGGGTGAGGGGGAGACACACACACACACACACACACACACACACACACACACACACACGCACACACACACACACACGCACGCACGCACGCACGCGCGCGCGCACACACACACACACACACACACACACACACACACACACACATAGTACTTTCTACTTGATTAGCATCCATCTCGCGCCATCCGTCTATCTCCGAGCCTCACCGCCTTTATCTTGAATAGCTGCGGGAACGTAGCACGGGTGCGACAGCAGACTGCGCTGCATAAAGCTGGGACATCATCATGGGAGGTTTCCAAATTTAAACCAGCTTGGCTGTAGCACTTCGGAGCGCCGCGGATCCCGCTCAGCCCCGGCTAACGTGCCAATTAGCATACCGATTCATTCATGGAGCTTTGATGCTGGCTCTCAGCGACGGGGCTCCACGAGGGCATGAAACGCGGCGGATGGGATGGCTCGGCAGGAATGCGTGGGAATCAGCTGGGAGAGGAGGGACGCCTTCGGCTCGGTCTCCGGATAATGAGTGAAGTTCGTGGAGATGAAACGTTTCTGGCGTTACAGCGGGTTGCGTGCTGCGCCGCAGCAAGTGTATAAAGGGTATCTTGCACGATCACCGTATTGCTGCTTTAATCACGCGCAATATATTAAACTGGGAATAATTTGAAGCCAATACAATGCTGTATACAACAAGGCATAAAGGTTGACACTTTTTATATAGTACATCTTAATAATACACTACAAGTGTATCTAGAATGAAATATAAACATGTTTATGGTGTGTTATGAAACTAGCTATAAGAGCCTTTAGAAAGAAAAAAAAGAAAGCCACTTTATTTTTTCATTGTACAGGTTACAACAACATACATCCTCTGCATTTAAGCCATCCTATTGTATTGGAGCAGAGGGCAGCTGCAGCACTCGGGGACCGACTCCAGTTCTTCTTTCCATTGCCTTGCTCAGGGGCACAGACAGGAGTATTAACCCAAACAAGCCTGTCTTTTTGATGGTGGGAGGAAACCGGAGCACCCGGAGGAAACCCACGCCGACACGGGGAGAACATGCAAACTCCACACAGAAAGGACCTGGGGTTCGAACCCGGGACCTTCTTGCTGTGAGGCAACAGTACTAACCGCTGGGCCACTGTGCTGCTGTGATTTGTAATTGTTATAAATCGTTATAATATTTCATAAATATTTTATTATAATGACTTATAGAGTGTGTCTATAATGCTCTATATCACCCACTGTTTGAAAACTGCTTTATAATAAACCTGGGGCTTATAGGACATTATGAGTCTATGGTTTTAGAGCTTTATGAACCACATTTCATACATTATGAATAACTGGTTCACTTTATCATACTACTAATAACTTTTTTTTAACTTAAAGTGGACACAAATTGGTTCATAAAACTTTCTAATACACAAATATCTCACTTCACTTAAAGTGAGACTTAAACTGCATTATATGCTGGAGCTATATAGTCTAGTAAATAGTCTTCTTGGTGGTGGGAAAAAATCAAACAAGATTTAAGTCAAGGTAAGTTTATATGCATATCCCATTTATTTAAATAGCTCTAGTGAGTGAAAAATCTAAATTTAGTTGAGTGGTAGAAAGAGTCTAAACCAATTAACGTTACAATTACTCAAGCAAGAGAGAAATGATAAAGTTACAATTCATTATTTTCAAAAAGGAAAAATTAAAATGACACAAAACCTTCAAAGAGACTTTGTAATTATTTATGCCCATACTGTAATGTGATGCAGACGTTTCAATGTATAGCGCTTTATGTCCTTTGACTCAAAAAGCACAGTAGAATTGCAGCCATTTCATTTCATTCATTCCATCAAAAAAGATGAGGCTAGTTTGAAATTGCCTGGATGTGAGCTTTTCTTTTCAAAGCACCCTGCAAGTCTGCTCGGGTCATAAATGGCAGAAAGGCCAGAGTCCCCACCTGTTTATTCTACAGTCCTACTTTGACAGTCAGCACCAACATCACCTCACTGCTGCCTGGCACCATGGATCCACTACAGTTTGCCTACAGGGCCAACAGATCAACTGATGATGCCCTCTCCCACCCACAGCAGAGGAACACATACGCGAGGATGCTGTTCATCAACTACACTTTAGTATCCAGCACCATTGTTCCCACTAAGTTTTTCACCAAACTCAAAGACGTAGGAATCAACAACACCCTGTACAGCTGGATCCTGGACTTGCTGATGGGCAGACTACCGGTCAGGGGCGAAAATCTGATATCCATTTTGGAGGGGACCATTACATGACATTTTCTTAAGAGCAATCCCTGAGGGGGACAGCAAAAGTAGTGCTGTAACTCTGCTAACGTGTACTCAGCCTGCCAGCTAAGGAGCACTACACTGCATTGCCAGCTTCTCTCACTGACTCGAATTCAAACAGCTGCCAACACTGCTTGACGTTACTTACTGTGGCTAGCTAGCAGACTTAAGCTAACCGCTAGCTAACATGAAGAGTGAAAATGAAGACTGGGGACGATTATAAATGTGTTTTATTGTACTGAGTGGTTGAAGTAAAGAAATGTCTCTTATATCCTTTGTTTGAACCGGTGTTAATTTTGTCAGCTATTCTTTTTATTTAGTCTTAGTCCTGTGTCAAATGTCCTTGTTAGTTTTTATTATATTTAGTCAACCTCATTCCGTTTTTGTTAAGTCAACTTTTAGTTGACTAAAAGTCTGGGCATTTTAATATGCTCTTAGTCAAAGAAAAACGTAACTCTTTTAGTATAGTTTTGGTCAATGAAAACTGTTGACATTTTAGTCTTTTTTTCTTTAGCCATTAGATTATAATGAACATTTCAGTCAATCCAGTCTCGCCAAAACCAATCATTTTGTCATTTTAGTCAAACTTGTTTCACAAAAGATTTTATCTTATCATTATCTGATCTGCTGCTACTACTTTCGGCTGCTCCCGTTAGGGGTCGCCACAGCGGATCATCCGTTTCCATTTCTACCTGTCCTCTGCATCCTCCTCTGTCACACCAGCCACCTGCATGTCCTCCCTCACTACTAACATAAACCTCCTCTTTGGCCTTCCTCTTTTCCTCTTCCCTGGTAGCTGCATATTCAGCATCCTTCTCCCAATATACCCAGCATCTCTCCTCCACACATGTCCAAGCCATCTCAATCTTGCCTCTCTTGCTCTGTCTGCAAACCGTCCAACCTGAGCAGCCCCTCTATTGTTCCTAACCCTGCCCTTCTTCATCACTCCCAGTGAAAATCTTAGCATCTTCAACTCTGCCACCTCCAGCTCTGCCTCCTGTCTTTTCATCAGTGCCACTGTCTTCCAACCATATAACATAGCTGGTCTCACAACCATCTTGCAAACCTTCCCTTTAACTCTTGCTGGTACCCTTCTGTCACAAATCACTCCTGACACTCTTCTCCACCCACTCCACCCTGCCTGCATTCTTCACCTCTCTTCTGCACTCCCCGTTACGTTGGACAGCTGATCCCAAGTATTAAAACTCCTACGCCTTCATCACCTCTACTCTTTGCATCCTCACCATTCCACTGTCCTCCCTCTCATTCATGCATAGGTATTCTGTCTTGCTCCTACTGACTTTCGTTCCTCTTCTCTCCAGTGCATACCTCCACCTCTCCAGGCTCTCCTCAACCTGCACCCTACTCTCACTACAGATCACAATGTCATCCACAAACATCATAGTCCATGGAGACTCCTGCCTGATCTCGTCCGTCAACCTGTCCATCACCATTGCAAACCATAAAAGGCTCAGAGCTGATCCTTGATGCACCTCCACCTTGAACCCATCTGTCATTCCAACCGCACACCTCATCATTGTCACACACTACATTCTAGTGTCATTTTTTTCGTCAACAATATTGCATGTTAATGTAGTCACAGTTAATGTTTAATAACGTCTGTGCTGCTCGTCGTCGTGTCGTCTCTTGGCTACATTGAAAACGTAACGTATGCGGCTGCAGCAGCACTACGCTTCCACTATAATCAATGAGGCTGACTACATCAGGTGCGAGTGAAGCGCGTAAGTGGCGCATATACGCCGCGGAGATACAAACGTAAAAATAGGCCAGTTTTATATTTCTATTTTTTACGCGAAGTGTGCGCAGCCCTTTTACACAGAAATGGGTCATAAAGTATCTATATGCATTTTTTTAAACCAAACTACTGCTATACAGGAAACGACTCTAGCTCACTGGCAGTTTGGTTTTGAGAGTCTCTATTATTAGTTATTGTTTCCTGTCACCTGCGTCCTTTGGTAATAGCTGATGAGAGAGATTGAAATGACAGGGAAATGACAAAAGTAAATAAAAAAATAGAAATAAAAGATGAGCGATCGGAGCTTACTGACCTAACGTTAGCTCCCTGGCAACTCTGAAAGTTCACCGTCTAATTTTGCCTGTGAAGCACACAACCCTACACCGCAGGTGTGCTGCAGGTGTAGCCAGTAAAAAGATACATCCGCTCCAAGATCAGTCGCATACGATACACGTCCAGTGTAGCCCCTTAGTAATGGGGGAAAAAAAGGTCGTTGACAAATGACCTTTAACACTAGTTTGAACTACTTACTGGAGGTTAGCCACCAGCGACTGTAAGATTCCCACACACGTACTGTACTTGCATCATGTGCCACTGCTGAGGGCTGGGGGGGGGGGGTAGAAGGCAGGGGGTCGTAATCTTTTGAAACTTAAAAATGCGCTATTAAGTGTGTAATCAGCACAATGCTTTCACTGCGTATTATCAATATTATTGAAATTACATAGTTGTGTTTACAGTGATATTATCGGAGGGACTAATCATGTTTTTCCCAGGATGAGGGAGGATCATGCCCCCCCCCCCGTCCCCCCTGGGATTTCCGCCTATGCACAGGTAGTGAGGATGGCCCCCACCACCTCCTCCACATTGAATCTCAGCACTGGTGCCCCCCAGGGCTGTGTACTTAGTCCCCTCCTGTACATGCGTGACTGCATGGGCACAAACAACTCCAACACCATTATTAAGTTTGCTGATGACACCCCCGTCATTGGTCTGATCACAGACAATGATGAGACAGCGATGAGGTGATACAGCGATGAGGTGAGATGAGGTGATGAGTGATGAGGTGAGACGGCGCTGAGGTGATGAGGTACAAGGATGAGCTGAGAGCTCTGCCAACATGGTGCGAGGACAACAACCTACATTAATTGTGAAGTGCTTTGAGTGTTTGTTGCAGCTTGAAAAGCGCTATATAAAATGCAACTTGATTGATTGATTGATTGATTGACTGATAGATTGATTGATCTCAACGTCAGCACAACTAAGGAGCTGATAGTGGACTACAGGAAACTGCAGGGGGGGAAGACACACCCCCATTCACATCAGCGGGACAGCAGTGGAGAGAGTCAGCAGCTTCGGGTTCCTCTGGGCGAACATCAGCGAGGCCCTGACCTGGTCACACCACACCAGCATTGTCGTCAAGGCAGCGAGCCAACGGCTCTTAGGAAGTTTGGCATGGATCTTGCAACGTCTACAGATGCACCATTGAGAGTATCCCGACTGGCTGCATCACTGCCTGGTATGGCACCGCCCTTGACCACAAGACTCTATAGAGGGTGGTGAAAACAGCGCAACACATCACCAGGACTGAGCTACCAGCCATGTCGGCCCTCTACACCCAGAGGTGCAAGAAGGAAGCCCAGCGGATAGTTGGGGATGGCAGCCACCCCAGCCACAAACTGTTCACTCTGTTAGCATAGGGCAAACCGTACTGGAGCATCCAGGCCTGACCCAACAGTCTTAAGGACAGCTTTCACCTACAAGTCATAAGACTCTTGAACACATAGGCTCTGGACACTTGAGTGCACACGCACACACACACACACACACACACCTCACTCGTATGCACCCCCCCTCTCTCCTCTCTCTCTCCAGCAGAATGCACACGCATGACTTTATTCTGCACTGTTCCCTTTCTGCCATACCACTACTGCAGCACAGACACATTTAACATGTTTACTGCAACTACATACCTCTGTGCATACTGTTACATTGCCATGTAAACTGTTAAATTTCACATCTAATGTGTCTCTTTAGTTTAAATTTAAATCTATTCTACTCCGGCCTGTATACACCGTGTTTAGCTTAATTTCTTAGTCTATTTTTAGTTATTTTAGCTTTAGTTTTTAATTTCTCGTGCTGGGTTATACATACTGTAATTCTATATTTTCTTTTGCTGTTAATTTTTTGTTTCAACTTAATCTTTTTATTTCATATTCTTTAGTTTTTTTAAGGTTGAACTGACGCCTAAGCATTTCCTTACCCGTAAGGCCTGCCACGCTGGGTCGTTGTGTGTTTGTCAGATAAAACAACTTGAGACTTGAGACTGTTTGCTGTTGTGTAGTTAACTGGAGGGGAATACTGGGTTGAGAAAATCTGAATAATATGCATTTTTGAGATTTTGCTTTACTGACCGGCAGCAATGTGTTACGGCTGACAGTTTACACACGCAGTGTACAGTTGGCCTTGTCTTTGGGGGAAAGCCGCGCATCACACTATCTGCCACAGTTGCTTTTTTCCTTTTTACTCTCCTTCCTCTCTCGTAAGGCGGTTTTGGTCTGAATGCTTTATGATTGGTATGTTTGCAAAATGCCACTAAACAGCTTCTGTCTCATCCTGCCCATCACACACATTATACCCAACCTGGAGACCCTAACAATGGAAATTAACATTTTTCAGAAATAATTAAACTGAAAATGAAGCCAGCTTTTGGATGATGTGGGCCACGGCAGATTGTATTCCTAGTCTAATTATATGTACCCATATTTAAATCAATAGACAATATTTGCTTAAATAAACATTTAGGAAATAAAATTCTACATAATGACAATAATGTGAATATTATGACTATGAATAATAAAGATTACCAACTGACACTTTTTGTAGGGCACTTTATAAATTGGGGCCCTTGAAATCATAATCCTGAACACCTGACACTCCCAAATCCTCAGGTTCGATTCCTGGACAAGGTGAAGACTACTGTAGTTTACTCTTGGTTTTGACTGAGACGGGCTGCATTGCATGACAGAGCATTTCTTGCTTACATTGTGTATTAGTGTATTACATGATTTCATATATTTTATAGTACACTATGGGCATCGCTACTGGACATTGAGGTTCATGCCATTTCTTCTGAATCTAACCTGTGCACTTTTAAAATGACTGAGGATGAACAAATCCAGGAATTTCAGTGACTGAGTGAATGAGTGAGGAAGGGAGTGAGAGAGCAAACAAGTTAGGGAGCGAGCGAGAGGGCAAACAAGTTAGTGAGTGAGTGAGTGAGGTGAGGGAGTGAGGAAGGTAGAGAGAAGGCAAGCAAGTTAGGGGGTGAGTGAGTGAGTGAGTGAGTGAGCGAGTAAGTGAGTGAATGAGTGAGTGAGTGACCGAGTGAGGGAGGGAGGGAGTGAATGAGTGAGGGAGGGAGGGAGTGAGCAATTAAGGGAGGGAGGGAGTGAGAGCAAGCAAGTGAGTGAGTTAATGAGGGAGTGAGTGAGCAAGTGAGTGATGGAGGGAGTGAGCAAGGGAGGGAGGGTGTGAGTGAGGAAGGCAGTGAGAGCAAGCAAGTTAGTGACTGAGTGAGCTAGTGACTGAGTGAGCGAGCGAGCAAGCAAGTGAATATTGAGGGAGTGAATGAGTGAGTTAGGGAGCCAGTGAGCGAGGGTGGGAGTGACTGAATGAGTGTGTAAGTGACAAATTTGGAGTACTCTGACTCTTTGCACAAAACCTACTTTGTCCAACACATGAAATAAGTTCATACAATATGTACAGGTGGATGATGTGTTACCACATTTTAGCATTTTATCAGTCAGCAATAATAATAATAATAACCATTAGTTGATGTTTAGAGGCCTGTTTTTGCCCCTAAAGGCCAGAGCACGGTGGTGTTGGTTGAAACATGTGAAGAATGCCAGAAATCACTTCAACATAAAATCCTGTAGCAAAACAGCTTTTCCACCTTTGAAACAGTGAACTGTTATTCCTACATAGCCTGTCTAAGATAGTTTTCTATCACAAAAATGAACACATAAGAAACAAAACACAAACTGGAGAACAACAGAGGCCTGTTTATTTAGGCCTTAAGTCAACGCTGAGAGAATTTCCCAACAGCAAACAGCCACAATACACAAAGTGAATCAATGACTGATTATTGGTCAACAACAGAAGTGTTGTGGTGTTTTACTCCGTTAGTTCTGCAAGTAGCAGTTTCAGTCTCGGGAAAAGGGGAAGGTTGTGTGACCTGTCCGGGGTCAAAACAGTTGTTATTTCTGGTAGTTTGGTGGACGTGTAAACGAAAACAAATAGCAAGGTCTGTTCATGTAGAAACTTGAAGTATCTTTAAATAAGAGTTTAATTTCACATCGACGAGAGATTTATCAGGCCCAGATCAGTGGTGTGTCAAGCTCCCGTCGCCCTCTTTTTGTGCCGTTACGTTTAAATCGCCAAAGAAATTTGAAATACGATGCAGTCCAATGACGGATGAATTCCTATGATCCTAGTGGGTTTGTCCCATTTTTTGTTTTTTTGTAAGAGAAATGACTTCACCGGAACCCGGCAGGCGTGCACGTGCAGACGGCCCCACTGTCATTTCAGCACCGCCGCGGACGGAGAGCGCCTTTCCTTCCTGCGTCTGCGCTCCTCATCTGTAGTGACCGCAGCCAAACAGTGAGTCCAGTGTTTCCACTCGGCTCAATGACACCATTTACCCATTCAGTAGAGGAGGGGAAAAAAATAGAGGCTCTATATATAAAACTGAGCCACAAAACAACAGGAGTACAGGGGTAGACGCGCACAAACCGGATCTCTGCGCGTCTAACTACAGAGGAAGGGAAGGGAATAATGGGGGGGGGGGCACCAACACTTAACGATTTTCCTCTTACCGCTTTTTTTTTCTGTTGTTCTTAAAGTGACGGGAGGCCCGGACGCAGTAAACACAGAGGAGGAGAAACCTACATTTCTCGGTGCACGTTGTGCCACCCAACCTCGCTACGTGGCACCGGAGCATTGAGACGTGCACCCAGTTTCTTGGCCTACCTTTTCCTTCGCCTCCACGGCGGGGAGAGGAGGAAACAAATCCCGTCCGCTGATGCTGGGCTTACTACTCCTCCTCTGCTTCTCCCCGCTTGTCAAGTCGCTGCTGTAGAGGTGATACGCCAAACCGGCACCTCCCGTCGCGAGACACATCCCGACCACCAGGCGCCTCCTGGCCGCGCGTCCTCCGCCCGTAGCTCCGCTGCTCCTCCACACCGGCCGGAGGTTCAGCCTGCCGGCCAGCGCCGTCACCCTGCGGAAGGCGGCCATAGCTTTTTGCTCCAACTGCTGCCTGCTTGCTTGGGGTGAGGAGGAGGAGGAGGAGGAGGCGGGGGGGGGGGGTAGCACTGATGTGGAGAATTAGCGAACGACCGTGTTCCCGCACTTCATCGCGAGATGTGCTCGCCGCCTACTCGCCTCCCCCCCCCCGGTTCCCGTTTTGTGTACAGCCGATGACAGAACGGGCGAGAGATGAGAGACCAAAGTCCGAAAAACTGTGTGGTATAAGATGTGACGCTTGACTCGGTTTTAGGGGGTCTAGTGAGCGATTAATATGAACGTCTGTCAATTATAAACACCACGTCAGGATCTGAGAAATTCGGGAGAGAAGTAGTTTGAATGCACTGACACACTAATCCCACTGCTATCAATCTAGATAGACAGACAGACAGACAGACAGACAGACAGACAGACAGACAGACAGACAGACAGACAGACAGATAGATAGATAGATAGATAGATAGATAGATAGATAGATAGATAGATAGATAGATAGATAGATAGATAGATAGATAGATAGATAGATAGGTAGGTAGATAGGTAGGTAGATAGGTAGGTAGATAGATAGAGTTGCCAACACTTGTTTTCATAGCCCATCGGGCTAAATGACTCTGTTAATATTCGTTTATATTCATGTCGAAAAATATGTTACAAAACTTCATTTCTTTTTAAATTGACCAAACAGTTTTGCAGATACAATGCAGCACGCGGACACGCCTGAACGTTTAAGCCACGAAAGCCCCTTTTGGCTACTCGCGGCGAGAGTTGAATTGCCCATACAGACTAACGTTCACCTTTAGTCTAATTTAACCGTAGTCAGCGGAGTCAGTCTACAGTGGAGACGTGACATCAAAGGAGGAAATATCAAAGATTAATCTTCCAGCTTGTAACGGGACTTTTCCTGACTACTTTGATGGCTGAAGTATAAAGGAGCCGCGCAGTCAGCTGCTCACGCATGAAGCCCGGTGCACCACTCTCCAGGGAGATCAAATGATCCCCATCACACCCTTTGTTACTCATCTACCCATCAGAAGGATGACTGATTTGCATATAGGCATACACAGAAGGCTCTCGATTAATTCCACTGTACACTGGCGTTCACCTTGTTTTATTTCTTATTTTCTCCTGCGCAGGGACGCACGTTCAAAAGTTTTTCGACCACCTAATGGCTCACCTGCCGTAACACCATGTCAAACACTTTTTGCAGGTTTTTTTTCTAATCTGAAGTTTTGAGGTCAAACGGCGCCCCGCTGCATAAACAATCTGCAGGCCACTCTCACTTTATGCCATTATGCAGGCATTTTATTAGGTTGTAATTTCTTATTCCTCGAAAGAGGAGGAATGCTATTTATGGCGTTAACTCTGAGCCTTGTATGTGGGCTTGGCAGGGAGGACGCGAGCCTGTTTCCCCTCCACACTCACAGACATACCGCGGAGCAGAAAACACTTGATATGATATTCCAACAACGTGTGACCGTGGAGACATCCACACCGAGAGGCTGGCCGGGGAGCTGTGGCTCCATAGCTGACGTCTCCCTCGGGACCATGATCGATATCCAATACATGATGAGCTGATCAGCCTCCAGGTGATTCCAATCGATCCTATTTTAGCGTTTTTTTTTTGAGAAATCATAAATACTAATGAACCATGGGAAATGAGGTTGGAGACGATGACGCATGCCTCTCGCTCTCTTTCACACACACACACACACACACACACACACACACACACACACACACACACACACACACACACACACACACACACACGCCGTCAACTCATTTATCAACGCTATTCCCAAGAGGTGGATCTGTGTGCGTGCATACGTGCAAGCGCATGCGCGCACACAGACATGCACAGCGTCACTGTGAGATGTGTGTGTGTGTGTGTGTGTGTGTGTGTGTGTGTGTGTGTGTGTTCAGATATGATTCCATTCAACCGCCTACCGCAGCCAGAATCACTAGCAAGTGACTAATCCCTATATAGTCTAAACACACAGTGTAAACTGTGGATAAATGCGTACTACCTGGTGGGAAGAGTTCAGGTATTTGTCACCGAGTGAGAAACAAAACACATGAGTAGAGTTACATTAAAACAAAATACCAAATGCAGGGAGAAATCGGTTCATCAACTGTGAATGGGAGATCCATCCATCCACCCATCCATCCATCCACTATCGGAACCGCCTATCCTGCTCTCAGGGTCGCTGGAGCCTATTCCAGCAGTCATTGGGCGGCAAGTGGGGAGACACCCTGGACAGGCCGCCAGGGCCGGCCGGCCGGCGACACACACACACACACACACACACACACACACACACACACACACACACACACACACACACACACACACACACACACACACACACACACACACACACACACACACATTCATACCTAGGGACAATTTAGTATGGCCGATTCACCTGACTTGCATGTCTTTGGACTGTGGGAGGAAACCGGAGCACCCGGAGGAAACCCACACAGACACGGGGAGAACATGCAAACTCCACACAGAGGACGACCCGGGATGACCCACCAAGGTTGGACTACCCCCGGGACTCGAACCCAGGACCTAACCGCGCTAACCACTGCGCCACCGTGCCGCCCTAAACGGGAGATAAGAAGGGAATCAAATTCTAAAAACCACGCCCCAATAACTACATCTGTATCTATCCTGGAAATAAACCCTGACTTCACATTATCCACTCGCCAAAAATACCAAACATGAAAATAATGACACGTAAAGAAGGATTTGGTTTTATCCGAGGGTCTTGAAGGGGCGTGCGTCTTTGGAAGACGTCTCCCATATCTTTTCATGTAGGAAAGATATATTTTTGGGTCACTTTTGATATATAGGCCGCTACTGTTCCCTCGATTTTTGAAACGTGGAGGTTTTTAAGGTGGTAGTTCAAACAGTAAGCTCCCTTCTTAAGGTGGTTATTGCCCGATCCCCTTACAAGATCTGGCACTTTGATGTCTTTGTCTCTTTGATTCGCTTTTTAAGACCACAGTTAAGGATATATGGGCTCATAGACTGTGTTCAAAGCGTCGTGGAAAGATCAGTGAAGACACTGACAGTCAAGTGATGTCGTTTGCACAGGTGTGTGTATGTGTGTGATTCTGCGCGTGCGTGTGAGCGTTCTGCACGCGCGGCGGGGCTTCCATAAACCATGCAGGGGCAATAAATCAACGACTAGGTGCGAAAACTGCACAAACAGGGGCTTTCCTCTCACTCGCACCTGAGTCATTTATAAATGGGGGCGTGCACAGTAGTAAAGCGTTTAGGATAATGGTAAAAATCAACACTCACGCGCACACGCTCAAAGATCTATCCCAAAAACGCGTCCTAGACGCGCGCGCGCGCGCGCACACACACACACACACACACACACACACAGCGGCAGCTTTACAACTACACCACCAGAGAGAGAGAGAGAGAGAGAGAGAGAGAGAGAGAGAGAGAGAGAGAGAGAGAGAGAGAGAGAGAGAGAGAGAGAGAGAGAGTCTTCAAGCGATAAAACCAATTAAACCCGATAACAAATCAATAAAACTTTATTTATGGAGCAAATTGCGAAGCGCTGCGCAGTGAGCGCCCTTTCCCTCTTCCTAAAACCTTTCGACTCCCTCTCTTCGTCTGCGTCTTTAAAAACCCCTCTCAGCATGTCCCCTCTTATCGGGGAAAGCGGGTCGCTCCGATCGCGCTTCACACGCGTCGCTAAGACTGACGGGGAGCCATGAGTACAGCATAGGATATCAGGCAGTTGGTGTTTCAGACGGGTGGAGCAGGTTGGATTGGACCACATCAGCATGAGAATGTAAGAAGGTGGGCATATGGATGGATTTACACACGGAGCATATTCCTGGACTGGGACTCCTCACTCTGTATAGTGTGTAAGCATAGCATAATTACATTACTACCACTACTACTGTTCACCGTGCGGCTCGTGCACGCGGGATACCCGCAGGAAAAGATCAAGATCTGAATCAGGGAGGCGGAGAGGAGTAGGAGGAGAGAGAGAGGGGGAGAGAGAGAGAGAGAGAGAGAGAGAGAGAGAGAGAGAGAGAGAGAGAGAGAGAGAGAGAGAGAGAGAGAGAGAGAGAGAGAGGGGAAAACCCTGATACGCACCGGAGCAAAGGGGAGTATCCCGAGGTGGAGAGCAGAAGGAGGGTGGAAGACAAGACAGAGGCGATAAAGGAGAAGAGAAGAGAGGAGCAGAGAAGAGAAGGGAAGAGGCACGTGCTTGCTCCACACGCCGGGATACATGACATCCAGATAAAGACGGATTTTAATCCCGAGTCTGAGCAGCAGAATTGGAAGTTGTGCCTGCGCAAAAACGCGCGCAGAAGCGGAGGGGGGAGAGGATTTTTCCTCGCTGCATCAGATTCGCCCCTTTTTTTGTGCCTTCAACTTTTCTTCTCGCCGGTTGGACGTCGGCTGGCCGGCTGTGCAGAAAGAAGCTCCCGTCCACTTCTTTATTACAGTATCTTCTCTCCGTCTGTCTGTCTGTGATGGGGGCGGCGGGTGAGGTGGGCAGCTTCGGCCACGGCTTCCTGGACAGCTTCGGTGGTGGCCCCGCCGGCGCTCCCGTCGGCTCGCGGTTCGTGCTCACCCCGCTCGGGGCAATGGACTACAGTTCGGCGGTGGGACTGGGAACGATGGGCGGACACCAGCCGCAGCAGCACCAGCTGCAGCAGCATCACCAGCAGTACCAGCAGTACCAGCAGCAGCAGCATCACGAGCAGCTGATGTCTGCGGAGAGGCTGTCCCGGAGTCTGGCGGACCTCAGCCATCTGAAGGGGATCCTGAGGAGACGGCAGCTCTACTGCAGGACCGGCTTCCACCTGGAAATCCACCCGGACGGCACCGTGCAAGGCACCAGGAAAGACCACAGTAGATTCGGTAAGAGACTTAAGTGCTAATGGGGCGCGCGTGTGGGGTGGGGGGGGGAGAAGATGGGTGGCCGAAGTCACCCTGAATACACCTGTTGTCACCTCACCATCAAAAGTAAAATAGGCGCTTATTTTGCGTTAGTGGTCATGGTCACGTGACAATAAACGCTTCATGTTGAGCTAATACAGGTCTCAGATCAGTATTGACTACAGGAATACAGCAGATCTACAAGAGACTTTACCATTATAGGCTCCGAGCTCGTTTCCACACATTTCATTACTGCGCCACAGAGCTGCCTGCAACTGCAAACACAGGAATGATACCGTTCAGCAACAAGGCCAGCAAAGTAGTGCAGCTAGGTACTCTCCAATTCCACACTGCAATATTTTACTGCCAATTCCATACACACTGCAATTTCTCAAATGTAACAAAATTAAGAATATTGAAATTCAGCATGATGTTTTCCTCAAGGCTCCGCCCCCTCTTCATGTCAAAACTGCGATTAGCCAAAGAAAGTTAACAGCATCTGCTCGTTGTGCTTCAAAATGGAGATTCATGGGAAAGTTTTTTTCTTTTAAGATACTCAAGGAAAAGCATCACACTTCTGCACTGAACTGATTTCCCACCACTCCTACTGCGAAGGTGGATGGAGCAGAATATTTCCATTTGTTTGACTTGAAACTGGTTTCTCCATCTATAAAATCCGTAATGTCTCTCATTATGTCTCCTAATCTGTATAAACGGTGACTGTAATGAGTTTGTACCACATTTCAATAACAAATGTTTGTGCCTGTAACAGATCACTAGCCTTCAATTGATAAATAAGAAAAATAAAAAAATAATTTTTGTTTTGTTGTTCTATTAGAGGAATCTTCTCATGTCCAAGGTAAGGTACAGCAACCATAAGGACATGCAACTATGAACCAGCAAGACCCATCCTGATGCAACCGTTTCTATCGGTGCTAATAAACTGGGTTATTACTTGGTCGGAGCCTTCTCTCGCCATAAAATAACCTGGCACTGTTTCAAACCAAAGTAAATAGACTTCTTCAGGTGGAGAAAATAGTCAAGTGTCCTGTGTTTGCATAATTGTGCCACATTTCCTCTGTGGAGATTAGATTATAGGCGTTTCTCCCCGAGCTTATCGGCCAGATATCGAGGTAAAGAGCTGGAGCTCATGGCACATCAGAAGCAGGCTGCAGGCTCTCTGTTAAACAAGGCGACGCTTGGTTTATTCAACTCCGGGGCTAAAATAACACTGACTTCAATGGAAAATCCTGTCAAGTGCCACAGCAGATATCAAACCCATTCCCTCACTTGTCAGACTCGGCGGGTGTTGTGTGCAGGTATTTCACGGGGTATTTCACAGGGTAGTTAGTATGTACCCTGCATAAGCTTGCAGTGTTTATGTGACGTATGATGTTTACGTGACGTATGTCGTGCCGATGTCGGCTGCGCTGTGTGCAGGGCAGCACTTCCTTTGCAGTCCCATTATAATTGTTATACTGAGCGTTTTAAGTCAACACAACGCTGCCTTCCCATTCATGGCGTATTCTCTATATCTGCGAATGAATAAACGTTCAAATGAACAAATCTTCAAATCAAAACACTACTTCCTTCACACCAGAGCTAGCTAAACCCAGCAGGTGGCTAATCGCCCCCGGCAACGATCAATTAATTGTGGAAGCCGATATCAAAACCGCCATTAACATACGATTAATTGTGCGGCCATAGAAGCATCAAAAATACTTTACATTGACGAGCGTCCGGGTAGCGTAGCGGTCTATTCCGTTGCCTACCAACGCGGGGATCGCCGGTTCGAATCCCCGTGTTACCTCCGGCTTGGTCGGGCTTCCCTACAGACACAATTTACCGTGTCTGCGGGTGGGAAGCCAGATGAGTCCTGCTGGCTGCACTAGCGCCTCCTCTGGTCGTCGGTCGGGGCGCCTGTTCGGGGGGGAGGGGGAACTGGGGGGAACAGCGTGATCCTCCCACGCGCTACCCCCCCCCCCGGCGAAACTCCTCACTGTCAGGTGAAAAGAAGCGGCTGGCGACTCCACATGTATCGGAGGAGGCAGGTGGTAGTCTGCCGCCCTCCCTGGATCGGCAGAGGGGGTGGAGCAGTAACAGGGACGGCCCGGAAGAGTGGGGTAATTGACCGGATACAATTAGGGAGAAAAAAGTATTTTACACTGGCATACGCTTGGGCTGCTCAAGTGGCAACGGAAGTCTATAGCATCCAAAAAAAAAAGTCACATAAAAAACGTCATCGTCCATTTGTCCATTGACGTGCTCAGGGTCCACTTTCTTTCCTCCACAGGTGTTGATTGTATATCCACACAATGAATTCTAAGGGAAATTCACATTGAGAATTGCCCAACAAAGCAATCCCACTTGACTTCACTTCCATGTTGTCAGGGGCCGCCCACAACCTTAACTAATCCCGTGCAAGGACTGAAAGCAACATCCCATGTGTTTATCAGGTTTCCCCTCACACCCACATAAACAGTCCAGCATGTCAGCATTTCCTGGGCTCTTCTGCCTGCCTGCCTGCCTGCTGACACACACACACACACACACACACACACACACACACACACACACACACACACACACACACACACACACACAGAGTAATGGGCGGGGAAGTAGAGTATGGACATGTGTTCCTTGTTGCCAAGATGAGCAGCACTCACTCTCCCTGTTCCCAAACTAACGTTTAAATTAAATAGATTTTGAAAAATGGTATCCCCCGTTCATGTGTAGTGTCATTTATAGTAATTTATAGTTCTTTGTACTTACAGGTATCCTGGAGTTCATTAGTCTGGCCGTGGGACTGGTCAGCATCAGAGGAGTGGACAGTGGACTCTACCTCGCCATGAGCAGCAAAGGAGAACTTTATGGATCGGTGAGTACATGAACTGCTGAGCATGCACACAGCTATAGGCAAACAAAAACACAAACAGCCAAGGCTCTGTGTGTTGTGTTGTGTTGTGAGCATTTCATGACCGTATTACACAGGGTTCATATACTGATACCCGTTACTGTGGAGAGAATTGGCTTAACAACAGCAGCATACAAACCATTTAATAGTGTCAGCGTTCTGACTAATATGAATTAGTTTGAAGAGTAACCAACCTCGACCATTTTAGTGCGTTTGCTGACATCTACAGGTCAGAAACCATGTTAAGGTTAAAAACACGGCAGGCTGGTCTTGGTACTCCGTGATGTTAGCATAGCAGGATAAACACAGGTACAGCTAACAAGGTTAATAATGGATCTATGGGATGTAGGTTTGTCAAAGAGGCAGCATTGCCAGTACTATTGAGAAGTGTTACTGCTGGGTCCGTGTGTCCGTGTGTCGATGCTGACCGATGTGCTGTTACACCAAACTCAAACAGAACCATTGATGTTATTAGTTGCAGCTTTGTTTATCCTGCTATGCTAACACCGCAGAGTACCAAGGCCAGCCTGCCATGTGTTCTGATTGTTTTTTGGCCATTTTTGTATTAGATAGCGCCAGTAAGACAGAAAGGAAATGGGTGAGAGGGGAATGCAACAAAGGTTGTGACAGTTGCGATCATGAGGCCATGTGGCACGCGCTGTAACTATTCGGCTATTTGGTTTTTTAACCTGTAAGACATTTAATTTGCAATCGTGCCATTCACAAAAAAGGACAACTCAAACTCTGGTTTCATCGCCTCTCTTTCTGCAGGAAAAGCTGTCGGCAGAGTGCGTTTTTAGGGAGCAGTTTGAAGAGAACTGGTACAACACCTACTCCTCCAACATCTACCGGCACGGGGAGAGAGGCGCGTTTTATTTTGTCGCCCTCAACAAAGACGGGACGTCGAGGGACGGAACGAGATCGAGACGACACCAGAGGTTCACTCATTTCCTACCGAGGCCCGTGGATCCGGACAGAGTACCGGAGCTTTACAAGGAAGTGCTGGGTCAGAGCTGAGACTCTCAAGGGGAGCAAAGGTTGGAGTTGACCCAACCTTTCATGACTGTGCCGAGCTGAAAAGCACATCAAGTTCACCTAAACCGAACTCCATATGGAAGAAGGTGGACGATATTCGAATCCGTCAGACTGCAACTGAATAGGAGTTGAATACGAGGATCAAATCAAGTGCACATAATCCTCCTCCTACTGCACCACTAATGAGTTGGAAGGAAGTGTTTGCAAACCAAACCTGGGACGGGGTTCAATTAACTTCGTTAATCAGCTACCAACTTTCGCCCCTTTAATGACCGAAATATTATTCTTACGCAGGATGCCCTGGTGGCCAAAATTGATGCATTTAAAAAAAATTTGCTTAAGTACTTATCTGTTAAATTTGAGTTTGATATCTCAGTAGCATGAAATCTCAGAAAAAAAAGGATGTGGACATAATGGGTCATTAAGGTGCAGTCAAGCTCAGCAGATTGGAGAAAACACAACATATTATAGCAGTAGAGCATGACATTATACTAATATTTTCACCGCAGCTGCCATATGTGCTGGTAAATCCTGACTGTCAAAATTTCACTGTGTTCTCTTTTCTATTAAGAAAAAAAAACTTTTTTTGGCTGCTAGGAGCATTTTTGTTGTTTGCTAAAATTCTGCTGAATCTGCTGTGAGTTGTGGCTGGTTTACAAAAAGGTAGTTTCATGCACTGGATGGCGGCCATGTTTGCTTTGGACATCAAGTCTTTGAGCCGAGTGATCTACACGCGTGTGTGGGTGGCTGGTGGAGGGTTCGCAGGGTTTTCAAAGACGCTGATCAGAAAGTGGGGCTTTTCCCACAAGTAACATGCGGAGTAGAAGGGGAGGGAAATGTTGTCCAATGGAGTTTTTTTTATTCGGGACCGTTCTTCTTCTGTGTCCTGAGTCGAACTACTGCGTATCCCGCCCGAACTCTCTAGAGTCATTCCAGAACTCAGTGAAGGAAACGCAAGCATGGGACTGACAACGCCAAACTTTTAGAAACCTAATGTGACTTGTTGGATTTCTTTTTAATTTATGCATTTTCATTTCCAAGAACATATATTTATTTCATATATTTATTTATTTTGAGAATATATTTTTACAGGTATAATGTAAGATATAATAAAAAACACACACACACACACACAAGAAGCCATGAGAGATTTATTTTGTGCTTCTATATATGGCTGCTTTGAATCACCATTATCCTCATTGTCTGCTAGTAGGAGACATTTTCTGATGTTCATACTAAAAAACGTAACTCAGAACTCGTAACAGTCCGACTTCAGAGCTGCAAGTCCTAGCTTCAGCTGGCTACAGTGGATAGCGTGAACATAGTTTAGCCACCAGCGACCACTAACCTCTAGCTACCATAGCGAGACATATGCAGCTATAGGACGATTCTGTGTAATGGCAAATTGTAGCCTATGCTAGTGCTACGGCTAAGGCCAATGCTAACACTGCAAAAGTATCAGATGACATCCACTTGAAATTAGGTGGAGGTTAGCCATCTATGTGACATCTTTTCAGCCCATATCTTTTCAACCCGACATGGTGTTAGGTGAAAAGATGACTAAAATCACCGGACACGCCCAAAACATTGTGTAATAAAACAGAGACTACAAATGCATTCTTGTCAATGAACGTCATGGCAGGATGATTAGAGGTTTTACAGCACTCTTAGACTTGAACATCATCTTTACTAGCAATTTGTATTTTTAGCATTTGGACTTCTACAACTACCTATCTCTGAGTTGTTTCAGATATTGTGATTAGTGTGAGAGCTTCGTTGTTGCTTTGTTGTCCCCACTGCAGTGTAGGAACTGCAGCTATCCAACTAGCTAAACTCTTTCTTGCAAAATGACTTGCGTCGTAGTAAGCTTTACTTGCCGTTTACTGTGGCTCTTTACACCATCTTACACAGACAAGAGTTTAGCTAGTTGGATAGCTGCAGTTCCTACACTGTAGTGAGGACAACACAGTGAAAAGACATTGCCTCTGTGGCGTTTACAGTGTGGATTATCTCGTTTTTCCTCACCGTTGTAACTAAACCATCGCAAACGTTAGACAAATTCAATCAGCTTCCTCAACATGACTCACAGGAAAATTACGACTAACACTTATGAAAATAAAAGTCTTGTCAAAAGAAAAGTCCACCCATCATTATGCCTTAAAGGCAACACAGTTATCATAATTCCTGGATCCCACATTTCTCCCAAGCGTCCTCAGGAAGAGCCTGGCTTTTATTATGCCATCAGAAAGCTCCTGACTCCAACTGGTTTTCAGTGAACGATAAAAAAATATTAGTCAAACCTTACTTTTATCTCTTGTCTCTTTCAAAATGTGCAACGGCAATGGTTGGTCAATGATTAATCTTATTTTTCCAAATTTTAATTGCCATGTGATCGCCGAAAAGAGTGGACTATATAGGCCTGGCAAGTGAGAGAGGTTGTACATGAACTATGTCCTAAGTGTAATTATTAATATCAAAATTATTTCAAAACAGCGTTAATAACACCTTTAAAGAATATAAAACTTTGTTTGAAGAAACACTCAATGGTAGGGGATATGCTCAACAAATAACAAGTAAGCAAAATAATCTAGTGAGTCAAGTAAATTCTTTATGAGACAGTACAAGCCTGTTTCATGCCATAAGCAATCATCAGCTGCGCCTGTAGTGTCTCATAAAGAATTTATTTGACTCACTGGATGATTTTGCTCATTTGTTGAGCAATTTCCCTACTGATGAGTGTGTCTTTAAACATAATTATATATATATATATAACATTACATTACATTAGTCATTTAATCAACGCTTTTATCCAAAGCGACTTACAATAAATGCATTTAACGTAGGAAATCAGGAGAACTACTAGTCATCAGAAGTCAGAAGTGCATCTAAACAAGCATCTAAGAGCAAAACCAGTGCTAACGTAAAAGTGCAAGAAAGAGTTTTTTTTTTTAAATGAGTGAATACAATAAGTGCTAAGAGCAAGTAACAGGGTAGTAGTTCTTAAAGAGGTGAGTTTTCAGCCTGCGCCAAAAGATGGGCAGCGACTCCGCTGTCCTGACATCAGTGGGGAGTTCATTCCACCGCTGTGGGGCCAGGACAGAAAAGAGCCGTGACCGGGTTGATCGGCAGCAAGGGCCTCTGAGCGACAGGGCAACCAGGCGTCCCGAAGCAGCAGAGCGAAGTGGTCGGGCAGGGGTGTAGGGCTTGACCATGGCCTGGAGATAGGAAGGAGCTGTTCCTTTCACTGCCCTGTAGGCTAGCACCAGAGTCTTAAACTGCGAGCAGCTACTGGGAGCCAGTGTAGGGACATGAGAAGGGGAGTTGTGTGGGAGAACTTAGGGCGGTTGAACACCAGACGAGCTGTAGCTTTATATATATATATATATATATATATATATATATATATATATATATATCCCTGATAGCAACATATTAACAAAAAGAGAGACTGAAAAAGAGGGTCTGAGAGTGTGTGAGAGAGAGCGGTGTGGTAGGAAACTAATGTTATAAAGAGAAGGACTTAGAGAGAGAGAGTGAGAGAGAGAGAGCAAGAGAGAAATGAAATGGGAGCAGGAACAAGGGTAGGGAGGAGGGAAAGAAAAACATGAAGTCACCCGTGTGAAGAGGCAGTCATCTCTCCGGCAGCACGTGTCCACGTCTCTGACAGACACTGCAATCAGACAAATGACTGGCAGGCCCGCTGCTCTGCTGCACTCTTTCATCCCCCCACCATTATCTTTTCTTTGTCTCACCTCCTTCAGCCGCCTGTCTTCAATGACTCATCCCTCTTTCCTATGACACCTGAGGTTGAGTTGGCCAGGTGTCAGATTGGCATGTAATAGGAATAGAGAGAGAGAGGGAGAGAAAGAAAGGGAGAGAGAGAGAGAGAGTGCAGGGGAGGGGTGTATTGGCTTGGCAGTCTATGCCAGAGTAAGAATGCAATCAGAGGAAGGGGAGAGTACAACATCAATAACACGGATATGAGGCAAACAGCATGGCATCCATTCAAGGTTGCTCTCATTTTTCCTACTCCACTAAGGCTTTTAAACAGAACACCAACACCTATAGACGCAACCGAGACACCTATAAACAAATAAAACACCAACACAATCAACAGTATTGCTGCCCCAATGACCCATGATAGCATATTAATGGCATATTTTAATTCAATTTAACAGGCAACATGCGTGCTAGATGCTGCTGAAATGGTTGACTTTTACCCCCACCCCCCCCAAAATGTTGGTACTGTTAAATCCAAGCTAGGGTCAACACGGCCGAAGCGCTCCTCACATTTTTCTACGAAGATCAAAAAACACACCCGGTCACACCTGAAGAAAGATCGTTGTGTCTGGTCTAACGCACGGGTTTAGTGTGTGTGTGTGTGTGTGTGTGTGTGTGTACATCCTCTGATAGGGGCGCATAGAGCAGGAGAAAGAATGAGAGGGAGCAAAGATCAGACGGACAGCGCTTGAGTACCAGCATACACAGAAAGACAAGAAGAGAGAGAAAGACAGCAAGAGAGAGAGAGAGAGAGAGAGAGAGAGAGAGAGAGAGAGAGAGAGAGAGAGAGAGAGAGAGAGAGAGAGAGAGAGAGAGAGAGAGAGAGAGAGCGAGCTTTAAACTCTTCAAAAACAAATGCGAGGGAGAGGCAACTATGACTTACAGATTCCAAGAAACAGGTGGGTTTATGAGAAGGATTGAAAAAAAGTGGATGTGGGTTCTTAGTGTTGTCAGCCTGTCAGGTTACTATCTCCCTTTGAAGTGTGTGTATGTGTATGTGTGTGTGTGTGTGTGTGTGTGTGTGTGCGTGAAGAGCTTTGTTTATGTGAGTCAAAGTGATGCATGGAATCATGTCTGCACACATTTTTGTGTGTAATGCATGTTTATGCATGTGGAAGTTTGCAGGTGTACATGTGTACTTGTGTGCATGCGCCTACGCTTATGTGCATGTGCGCGTGCGTGCGTGTGTGTGTGTGTGTGAGTGCGTGTGTGTGTGTGTTTCTGTGTGTGTGATCTGTGAATCTGTGTGAAGGTGAGCCAGGGGTTCTCCTGACTAGAGGGCTGTCTGACTGAAGTGTGAAGGACTGTGTATGAATTTGAGTGTGTGTGTATGTGTGTCTCACTTTACCCCCTCTCCGCCTCTCTCCTATGTGGGGTTTTCCGTCCATTGCATATATCCCTGGTGTTAGATCCTTCGGCTAATGGTCCACACAAACACTGGCAGAGAAGAGGAGAACAAAAGGAGGACAGAGGTGAGAGACGGTCCAACTCCTACTGTGATACCTTCTCTCTGTCTCATCGTCCAGTCAATCAATCTGTACTGTCTAGCTTTAAATAAATGCAATGTTGCTATGCAAAAGACAACATATGTGTCCCCATTTTCTTACCTGGATTATTGAGCATGCATAAGGACATATGCTCCCCATTTTTCACTAATACATATACATCATCTAATATGTATATACCACATACACTGTATACACCTGCCTGAGGAGCTCAGGCTTTCTAAATCAGTGATTTCTTTAAAATCTAATTGGGGAGCGTCCAGGTAGCATAGTGGTCTATTCTATTGCCTACCAAGACGAGGATCGCTGGTTCAAATCCTCGTGTTGGTCGGGCGTCTGCGCATAACTGTAGTCCATGGTTACTCTGTCTTCTATTGTGTAGTGTCTTCTATTGTGTAGTTAGCTGGATTCTTTTTTTGATAGTATCATAATATCATTGATAAATGCATTTTCTTCTGCCTTTTTAAGTTTATCCAAATTAGAGCTGTAGTTTCTCAAAAAACTTGCAGCCTCAAATTTAAATAATTCCCAATTTTTCCCCTAACAGTTTTCATTTTTGGCTTCGTTAAAAAAGTAATGAATTAACTTTGTAATTTTGTGCTTTAGAATGATCGTTATTTCTCCAAGTATAAAGTTTATCATTAGGAAATGTATCTCTCCAAACATCAATCAAATTATATCTTTGCATGAGTAGCTTTAGGTCACTTTTTGAGGAAAGAGCTCGTGGTGGCCATCTATCAATTTGGCCATCTACAGCCATATTGAAATCACCTCCAATTATAACAATTGCATTAGGAAATGTAGATATTTGTTCTGTTTTGTGTGTGAGTCAATGATCACACTGACTTGTACCAAAACCGTTGGTTTATTAACACCAAATAGCATGTTCACATGAGACCGGTAATCTTGCTTAGTCTGCTTGGTAAGGACAAACTAGTAGATCACAAAGCACATCAATAGACACACACACACACACACACACACACACACACACACACACACACACACACACACACACACACACACACACACACACACACACACACACACACACACACACACCTAGAGGTACGGCGGCTTGTGGTGGACAAACAGTACAATCATTTAGTCAAATGATCTACATCCCTTTCCTTTAGTTCACATCTCTTATATAAAACACAATAACACTGGGTAAGTGTAAACATTACAAAACATTTCTATATGGTTTTACGATTTCAGTAAACAACCCAATGAGGATACTCCTGGATAAACTTAAAACAATCCAACTGTAAATCAAGGTGGACAAATATATCACTTTAAGAAGTAGGCATATTCATAAAACATGAAATCACCATACGCTAATGCAAATATTCAATTAACATTACATAACATACTGCACATTGGTAACTATCATGAACCATGTTATACACAGGGAAGTTTTTTTTTCATAGCTTCCTTTTCACTGCATATATTTCGGGTTTGGTCTGCAGATGTGGCCTGAACGTGTTGCGTAGTACGTGTTACTGTTCTCAGTGGGTAAGTGTGCTGTGTGTGTTGGCCAGGGAGGGAATGTGTGTTGTGATTGAATGGTGTTTGGCTCTGGTGTACGTGGTATGAGGGGTACACTGTTCACTGTAGAGGGGCTGATGTTCTCCGAGTCTGGGTCCTCTGCATGGAACTGTGGCGGTGGCGGCTCTGCAACAGGAAGGATGTGGCGGTGATTCCTCCTGTATGTCTTCCCGTTGGACTGGATGACGTAAGAGCATGGCTCCTTGCTCCTCTTCTTTACAGTCCCAAGTTGGTCGTATCCTTTGGGGGTCTGCATACGAACCACCTATCCCTCTGTTAAAGGCTGTAGAAGGCAACTTGACTTGTCATACTGGTGTTTTAGAGTGAGCCTTTTGCTGAGGAGCCAGGCGCTGACTCGCTGGGTGTCCTTCGGAACCAGTTCCAGTAGTTTGGTACACACTGGAATGGCTGTGCCTGTCTGCCGTGACATCAGACGTTCAGCAGGATAGCCCAGTGTTGAATAGCGGGGGATGTTTCTGAGATTCAGGAGATTGAAGAAGACGTCAGATCCATCTCTATGAGATTTCTCCATCAGCTGCTTGGCACTGCGGACCGCGCTCTCTGCGAGCCCGTTGGACTGTGGGAATTCGGGACTGCTGGTGGTATGGACAAAATCCCATTGTTTGGCAAAGTTCTTGAAATGCTGACTGGTGTATTGCCTAGCATTGTCAGAGAAGAGGGTGTGCGGCATGCCATGGACCGAAAAGTGTCTTTTCAATTTGGATATCACAGCTGATGATGTTACGTCATGGAGAAGGTCGGTTTCGAACCAGCCAGAATATGAATCTATGAGCACTTGGGGGTGTTTGCCATGCCATTCGAAAATGTCTGTGGCTACTATGGACCATCGGAGATCTGGAACTGGTTGGAGTTGCAGAGGTTCCTTTTGCTGGTGGGACTTGATGGTGTTACATACTGTACATGTGAGTAGCTCTTCAGTGATGTCGTTTGACATTGCCGGCCAAAATATGATGCCTCTAGCTATGCGCTTAGTTGCTTCAACACCTGGGTGGCCTTTGTGCATGATGTTGATGCACTCCCTGCGCAGAGACTGGGGAATGACTGTTTTGTGGCCTTTCATGATTATCCCTTCCTCAACTGTGAGTTCGTCTCTGTAGGGGAAGAAAGGAATGACAGCAGGCTTGAGCTGGCTTTGTCTGGTGGGCCATCCTCTTTGAATGACTGCACTGAGGGTTTGTAGCACTTCATCCTCTGCTGTGTGCTGTCTGAGTTCTTCTAGACGAGCTGTGGAGATGTAACTCACCAACATGACTTCATAAGCATCGTTTTCAGCAGGGCTCGGGGAGACTTGTGCATTTGCAGCTCTTGAGAGAGTGTCAGCCAGGTACATGTGCTTGCCCTTTTTGTAAACCAAGCTGATGTCATAGCTCTGTAGCCGGAGTAGCATTCTCTGGACATGGGCAGGGACGGTGTGAATGGGCTTCTTTAGGATCGTTACCACAGGTTGATGGTCGGTTTCCAGAATTGTGGACTTTCCGTACACATAGTGCTGGTGAGGAGATACATACAGCTGTGGCGTCTCCGGACTACATCTGAAGCGTCTGAGAACGGGAAGTTTTTAGTGTGTTGAATGTTGTTTTATTCCTCCAATCAAAGGTTTAATATAAATGTTGTTTTGCCTTGTATACATTCCTGATTGACTACTTAGTGCTTTAATGTGCATTTATCATAAGGTCAATCTTTAAGCTCTGTGGTTCATTGGGGTAGAAATTTTTTTTTCTCCTTGGTTAGTCGGTAAAATGGCAAATAGGGGCGCCATGTTGTTTGGTGGGGATTTTGGGGATGATACCAATTATAATCATTTTGATGTTTTGTCCTTGGATGTTCAGCACCATGCTGCTCAGGTTAGACACTTACAGCTTCAGGTAACTCATTACAGTCAACAATAAGCCAGTCACTTAAGTTACAATAGAGTTTACTTAAACACTTAGAAAGACATGCTAACACCCCCCCCCAAGTATCTGTTTCACACTACCAGCCCATGTTTCATACCTCTACTCCTGCACCACAATTTTCAATCCCCAGACACGATACCGATGGGACGACCTTGAACTCGTCTGTGCACCAGTCTCGGCTGCTCCCAGATAGATTTGATGGCGATGCCGGCATGCAACCAGAAGATTGGCTTCAAGTGGTGGCCCTTTATAGGGAAGCTTGTGGCCTGTCTGACGCCCAGCTATTTGTGGAGATGCCGAGATTTTTGGCAAGGGAACCAAAGAAGTGGTTCACAGCTATGCGACCACACCTGTCGTCCTGGACTTAGTTCTCTGACCTTTTCTGCAAGGCCTTCCTTCCTTCAGATAATCAGGAAATGATATAGAGAGGTATTCTAGATAGCTTTCAGAGGCCCGACGAACCCCTTCCAACTTTTGCGACACACCTGGTGGGGGAGTTCAAATGTTTGAAACAGCCACCACCTGTGTTTGAACAGATTGAGATTATACGCCGGCATGTGTCAGACCAATACAGACTTGTCCTCTATGGGTCTACTCTAGTGTCAATTTCTGACCTGCTACTCAAAGCTCATGAATTGCACTTGGCTTTAGACCCAATGTCTTTGGTAAGGCCCGAACCCAGCCCCCGAATTTCGTCACACCAAAGACTGTACTGTTTTAAATTCCTGACCCTGGGAGTGACCACTCGTAATTGCATGAATTGCAGACAAAAGAAGGGTGGGTTAAGGACAGAGCCAAATCAAACGGCCCTCACCGTTCATGAGCCTGAGATGACTCCTGCCCGCGATATGAGTGATGACAGGATGAAAACCCAATTAGACCCAGGGGACCGCCCACACAGATTTCAAAAATACAACCACAACAATACAAAGGGGTCTAACATTAACAGCGACAAAGACCTTTCTGATACTAGCTCCTCAGTCAAACTTGTGGAGACAGATCTGGAGGAACGTAGGCCGTTGACCTCACTGACTCATGCTCACTCCTCCCAATACTCATTTAGGCCAAGACACACACCTAGAGTGACCTCTAACTGGGCCTCTAAACACTGGTCTCACCCTCATTTTTCTCAGAATTTTGATTTGTGAGTTGAGGGCCTTTTCTGTTTTTACTGGGGTTCACCATCTTTTGTTTCGTTCTAATGAAGGACTTGTTTTCACACAAGGGGTTTCATCTAACCACGAGTGGTTTTTTTTTGGTTTTTTTTTTTAGTCTGGTGCTTAGTCGACTAAGTAGTTTAAAGTGTGAGCAATTTCAGCATTTTCACTGTGCTGTTTTCTGTGAAGATTTTGTTATAAGCCTTTTAACGAGGAAAAACCCTTCAGCTGTATGTATACCAGCAGCGTGTTGGATATGGGGATACTGGTTTTGAGCTTTGTGCTGTGTACATTTTTTATTTTCATCAAAACACTAAATTTAGTCTAGGCATTTGAGTCCCTCTCCTGTCTAGTGAGGCCCGAGGACAGCCCTTGTTTTTTTGGGTTTTTTTTGGGGGGGGGGTATGTAATGATCGCTGCCTAGGCATCAATTTTGTGATGTATTACTTCTGTTGAGGGGCAAGTTCCGGTTTTATTGTGGTATTGGGTAGACGCTCGTGTGAACTGTCGTCACCAATTTTTGTGATAATCCACTTTTTGGTACTGGAACCATGACCTGTATCACAACAATGTCTGTCTTCAATGAAACTACAGCTGAAGTATGAAGATTTTTGTCTGGTGTTCTTCCATTCCACTCCGTGGAGATCACCCCGATCTCTACAAAAGGCTCGAGCGCCAACGTAGTAAGCGATCTTTCCCTCTTTCCTCGCCTCTTGGATTACCGGCCAGAGAGCAGCTCGCGTCTCCCTGTCAGTTTGACACAGGTCCTCTGCAAAGTAGAGATGATGATCCTTAAGGAAGGGGTGATTCTTCGCTGCTTTCCATACAGCATCTCTGTAGGATCTTGAGATGAACTGAAGAATGATGTCTCTTCGTTTCTGATCATTTTCCCGCATCTTCCCTAAACGGTGCACCATATCAATGTTCTCTGGCAACTTATGTTTCTCGTCTGGGAGGATCGTTTGACATATCCTGATGGTTTCTTTCTTTGCATCTTCCTTTACACAGACTCCGGTACTCAGTAAAGTTTCAAGTTCCATCTTCTTAACTATCGTTCAGATTCTACAATTCTTTCCTGCATCCTGGAAGAAAGAAAATCATCTTTGTTGGTTTTGTTTTCAATGATGTCGAGACTCTTCTTTATGTCTTGTATCTCCTGGAAGGCGAAATCAATGGTTTTCTTAGGCACTCAAATTTCAGCTGGTTATCTCCTATCATCTTTTCCATGGCATCAAAGCATGTGTTGATAAGTTGAGAGAGAGTTCCAATAATATCTTGAGTTTGATCAGTATCTTCGTTCTTCTTAATGTATTCAAATAGAGGTTTTCTGGAAGCTGGTGATTTACAGGGAGTCCCCTCAGGAGACAGCGGCAAACCCAGAAAATCATCTTCAGATGGCGTTAGGGTTGCCAACTCCTTGAAATTGAAATAAGGAACAGGGGACAGGGATGGGGGTTGGATGGACGGGGCAGTGCGGGCATAACAAATATAATGTGCCTTACACTATACACACACACACACACACACACACACACACGTGTGTATGTGTATATATATACATATATATATATATATATGTGTGTGTGTGTGTGTATATATGTATGTGTATATATATGTATGTGTATATATATATATGTATGTATGTATGTGTGTGTGTGTATGTGTGTGTGTGTATGTGTGTGTGTGTATGTATATATATATATATATATATATATATATATATATATATATGTATATATAATAAGGAACGATTCCTTATTTTAAGGAACGGTTGGCAACCCTACATGGCGTTGCTATGCCATCATTGGCATTAGCCATTTTAGCCTAATTGGTGCTTGCTAGTGGGTCGTTCGGCGCTGTAGTAGTGTCTTTTGTCCCTTTCGATGATCTTTTTTGGTCATGAGAGAACATTGGTGTCTTTGTTAAGGTTTCAGAATCTTGTGTGAACTAAAGATAAAATTTAAGCCTATAAACAGTTCTTTTCCTATTATTTGTAAAGGTTTTGTGTGAGAGCTTGAAAACGGACATCCGTTCAAGCCACCATCTTGGAAGCCCCCCCGCAGAATTGTCGACAAACTTCAGCACCTACCGTACTTGATATGTACAACTTGAAAGTTTTCACCCGTTTGCTGGTAGGTGCAGGTGAAAGTTTATCGACAATTCTGTGCATGTCGTTGACATTTATCCATGATAAACCTTGCAGGCATCGCAAAAAATATGCCAGTGTCAGTAGCACACGCCAACAAACAGGAAACTGGTATGACCGCTGCAGTTAAAAACCGGAAGTCTGTGGACTACAGTTATGCACAGAGCGGGTGAGACGCCGGACGTGGGTATATGTCCTGATCGCAGCACTGGCGGCGACTCTGGTCGGTCGGGGCGCCTGTTCGGGGGGGGGGGGCTACGGGGACTGGGGGGAATAGTGTGATCCTCCCACGCGCTACGTCCCCCTGACGAAACATCTCACTGTCAGGTGAAAAGAAGCGGCTGGCGACTCCACATGTATCGGAGAAGGCATGTGGTAGTCTGCAACCCTTCCTAGATCGGCAGAGGGGGTGGAGCAGTGACCGGGACGGCTCGGAAGAGTGGGGTAATTGGCCGGATACAGTTGGGGAGAAAAAAAGGGGGGGTTCATTCAAAAGTTCTTTCAACAATTCAAGTTTTTATTAAAACTTGGGTTTTATCCCTATTTTAACCTTTCTTTTTCATGAAGCACTTTGTAACTTTGTTCTTGCCAAGTACTATACAAATAAACTTGACTGCCCCTGACTGCAGCCTGCAGATCGGTGACATGTTCAGCGTTGGCTGTGACGTGTGCATTGTGGGCGGATTCGGTGACTAGCTCAGTGTTTGTACAGTAACGCACGCGAGAACGCCGGTGTCGGTACTTAATCTACTTGCCCTGCTCGGGGTCCTGCGACTACAGATGACATCACTACTTCACGCATTATGATTGGGTAGGGGCTTGGGTAGTGGCTAGTTCAGTTTAGGAACAGCGGGAAACAGTAGACTGACGTTAGACGCAGCTCGTCCAGGACCCGGGTCCTGAGCCTGCGACCTCGCTCCTTAGACGTAGCTCGGGTCTTTGGCCCTGGCACGTTTACTAACCCACTCTATGTCAACGTGGATTGTAAAAAAAAACACAGCTAAATAACTATAAAGCTAGCTAGCAACATAACCCGTGACTGCTGTTTCATGCTCTAATGTTCGTGCAATGGCGGGAATCGCAAACCAGTGAACTTGAGGACGCCCACATTGCGCACGTCACAGCCCACATCGAACACGTCAACGACACTGAGCACGTCACCGATCTGCAGGCTGCGGTCAGGGGTACTTGACTGTTGCCGGGTCAAGGGTTAGTGGGTCGGGTCTTTGGAGAGGGAGACAACCCGAGAGTTGGGTTTTGATGGCGATGTGTACGGCGTGGCTGTGGCCGACAACAGCCTTGAATAAAGCAACGCTCATTTGTAAGTTTTGAAGTGTGTTTTTTTACTAGCGGTGAACGCTAACTAACGTTAGCTGTTGACTGAACAAGTGTCTTGTTAGCATCGGCTATGCCTACCGTGCATAAAACGGTAGGCATAGAAACACTTAAGTACACAGGCAAATCGGACTGGGAGGCTTTTCATGCTCAATTTGAACTGTTAGCCAGGGCGAGTGCTTGGTCGGATTAACAGAAAGCCCTCCAATTTGCTCTTTGTTTGACGGAGGACGCGCTCTCTTGTCTGCTGTTGTTGGGTCCTAGCGAGAGGACTGATTACGACGAGTGTAACCAGCGCGCTATAATGGCGTTTTGGGCAGTGCTCTCGACTGGAGCTTCTGCGATTTGAGCTGCATGGCAGAGTAAGACGTGCGGGTTAGCCGCTGCGGTCTCTGGCTAATGACACCGAGAGTTTGACGAGACGGGCGTACACACACATACCAGCTACGGTGCAACCTTAGCTGGCCAATTTATCAGGGCACTCTCCCCGGCTGAGCTGCGTGCCCAGTGCCGCGGGAAGTAGGGGTGCTGAGGGTGCTGCAGCACCCCCTGGCGTGGAGCCCAAGAATTTTTTTTTGGGGGGGGGTTTAAAAATAAATAAAATTGTTTTAACAAAAAAATAAATAAAATTCACTTTATTCATTCGTCTATTCATTCAAATTAATTGGAGACATTAATGACTTGACTGTAAAAAGTAAGTGGCCCAAGCCACCGTGACAACAAGCAACAATTGTCGTGACTCAGTCAGGTCACGTGTCTGAACACCAGTCCAAATGGCGCAAAAACACATTTCTGAGTTTTTTGGGCACCCCAAAAAAGACAAGAGATTGAACCCTGAGTTGGCAGATCAAGCGGAGGAGGAGGAAGCAGACTTCAAGTCTAAGCCGAGTAGGCCTACCAGCAGCAGCTGCAGCACCTCCGAAGCGACCGCCACACCTGCCCTGGGCCCAGGAGCCGCGCTAATTCAAGCTAACGTTGCAGCTGTACCAGGACAAAATGCTAGCATTAACGTGGTTTCAGTCGAGGCACTCACTCCACACCAACCAGCACTTCAGTTTTCATGGAAGGCAGTTTGGAAAAGAGACGTTTTCTCATTCATTCAATGCAAACTGGTTCAACAAATGGAGGTGGCTGCATTATAGTGAGGAAGGTGATCGCGTTGTCTGTTTTAGCTGTGTGAAAGCAGTGGAGAAACGTTTCATCAATGAAAACAGTGTAAGGTTTGACAGCAGTTTTGTCAAGGGAGGCTTCACAAACTGGCGGAAAGCCATAGAAAAATTCAACGAGCATGAAAAGCCTAAACTTCATAGTGATGCCATTCAAAAAAAGAAATCGCTGCTCTACAAAACACCCCAATTACTGGCCTTTTATCTGATGCTGCCCGCTGAACTCAAGACACAGCAAAGCATGTTTTGGAGCTGATGTTCAGGTCAGTGCTTTTTCTGGGAAAGAAGGGGGTGGCTTTTCGGGGTGACAGCACCCGTGATGGCATTTTGTATGAACTGATGCTTGAACGTACCTACAACCTCCCAGGAGAGAGACAGTGGATTGAGAGGAGAGATAACTGGCTCTCGGACACAATCCAGAATGAAGTCATTCAACAGTATGCCTGCGCTATTCAATGTGAGATTGTATCCCGCGCCAGAAATAGTCCGTACTATGGACTCACAGCTGATGGTACCACCGACTCCAGTATAATAGAGCAGTTCTCATTGACGCTGCAGTATGTGGATGAGAAATTGGAGATTCACTCTGAATTCATTGGATTTCACAATGTCCCCGACAGCAGCGGAGAGACCCTGTTCAAGTGCATCAAAGATGTATTTCTCAGGCTGAACATCCCAATTGAGCGTCTCCATGGATATTGTTTTGATGGAGCGTCGAACATGTCAGGACGGTTTTCAGGTGTTCAGGCGCGGCTAAAAGAAACATGCCCTGAGTCCCTCTTCATCCACTGTGCCAACCATTCACTTGACCTAGTTCTTCAGGAGGCTGCATGTGAGGTGGGTCTCATCACTGATTCAATGAACTTTGTTCAGGGCATAGCTGTGGTAATCCATGAATCAGCAAAACGCAAGGAGCTCTATGAGTCCATGTTTGGCTGCAATGAGATAGTTACCATACTGGCCATATGTCCAACAAGATGGTGCATACGAACAATAGCTATCAAACATGTGTGTAGTGCCTACAAAGAAATCATCAAAACACTGGAGCAGCTTAAGGATGACAAAAGTGTGAGGGGAGAGACCAGAGCTAAGATCCGAGGCCTGCTTAAGCAAGCAATGAAGGCTAAAACCTACTATGGCCTCCTCTGTTGTGAAGCAATATTCAAGCCGTGTGAGTTGGTGGCCAGGAGTTTGCAGCATACCAAAGCCACGGCACTGGGTACCCTTGAGTGTGCCCAACTGCTTGGACGGCACATGGAGGCCCTTCAGGATGATACAGTGGTTTATAACATGCTACAACAAACTGTATCCACAGTGGGACTTAAAATGCCAGGTGAGCAAAGGGTGACAAAAACCCCAGGCCTGTTATCGACACACAGCAGAGCCAGAGGCAGACACACAAGTTGCACGACACTCATGGCGACGAGAGTTCTATGAAGCTGTGGACTTGGTCACAGCAGAAGTAAAGAGGAGATTTGATCAAGATGGTATGAAAACAGCAGCTCTCGGAGAAAAGGTGCTTATTAAGGCAGCCAACAAGGAACAAATAGTGGATATAGATTCCCTTCACCTTCCTGTGCACTTTTGACAAAGCCCGACTGGAGATCCAGCTGAAAATGATGGGAGACCCAGCTGAAAATGATGGGAGACCTCTGCAGAGATTCTCCCAAGACAGTAAAAAACATCGCAACAACCATGTCCAAACTCCATCCACAAACAAGAGCTGTTTTCAATGATGTTGAAAACCTCATCAAACTCTGCCTGAGTCTCCCCATCTCAGCTGCTTCATCGGAGAGGACATTTTCTGCTCTCCGCCATCTAAAGACATGGTTACGCACAACTATGGCGCAAAAAAGACTGACCCACCTTGCTCTGATGCCTGTTCATGGAGATATATTGGACAGTTTGGACATTGACGCCCTCATTAGGGACTTTATCAGCACCAACCCGGAAAGGAAAGGCCACGTTTGGAGTTCTGCATGCAGGCCAGCAGTAAGGCAAGACACTTATATATTTCTTGATTGAGATTGTGGCTGATAGGTCTATGTGTACGGGTTGATTTTTATATGCTGTCACCGTGCAGCCTGCAGTTGTGTTTGATGATTGCATGTGGCTGATAGGCCCATGTGTTATTATAGGTTGATTTTTAGGCTATATGCTGCCGCCGCGCAGCCTGCAGTTGTGTTTTGGAGACTGTGCTTTGGCTATAGGCATACATATTACGTGTTTATGTTTGTTTTTTTATGCTGCCGCTGAGCAGTCTGCATTTGTGTGGTGATGTGCTTTTATGTGTCATGTATAAGTAAGTGTTGATATTCAGCATCACGGTCAGCGGATAAGCACTCTGCATAGAAAAGCAGCGCCCATAACGTTAGGCCTGGCACCACCGTGTGTGAGAGAGAGAGAGAGAGAGAGAGAGAGAGAGAGAGAGAGAGAGAGAGAGAGAGAGAGAGAGAGAGTCTATTTGTCCCTCAGCAGCAACTAATCTCGCATTCTAGTCATTTATCAATGTTTTACTTAAGCGTCTAGGCTATGCACAGTCATAACGTCAATCCTGGCAAAACTCGACCCCCTCCCCTTCTTTTTCTCTCAGCTCCCCCTGCTCAAAATACGTTCCCGCGGCTATGTGCGTGCCCATGCCCAGCTGGCTCGTCCATGCTCCCTATGTGAAGTGCTGGAGTATGCGCTAGAAAGGGAGATGTTGATGGAAGCGGCACAGCACATTTGTGGCTGGAGATGACCGAAATGATCAGGGGCCTGGCTACAAGTTACTACAGAAGGACCAGCAATTCTTATGGTCAGAGGACTGTGAAAAGGCTTTTCGCTCACTGAAACAGGCCCTGACAAGCGTGCCGATCCTGGCGCCTCCTTACCCCCATTTGTCGTTTGTCCTGGAAATGGATGCAAGTAGGGCGGGGGTAGGTGCGGTCCTGTCACAGGTGTGGCCAGAGAAAGTTGTGGCCTATTGCAGTAAAGCACTGAGCAAAGCTGAATGGTGATTTGTGTCACTCACAGGGAGCTGCTGGCGTAGTCTTTCCCATTCGGCACTTTAAGTATTACCTGTGTGGCCAGTCTTTCACCATACGTCCTGATCATGCCTCTTTGCAGTGACTGATGACATTCAAGGAGCCAGAGGGGCAGTTGGCTCACTGGTTGGAGGAGTTGCAGGGCTATGAGTTCACCATAACCCACTGTACAGGAGAATGGCATGGCAACACAGATGCAGCTTGGAGGGCTGCCGGTATTGTGACCACAGAGAAGCCAGGGAACATGAGCTGGTCCTGGGGGCATACAGGCAGGACAGAAAAGAGCGTGGGGCGGCCATACTGGCAAGTATGAGCTGCAGGAGGCTGAGGCCGTTGTTAATGCTCTGGTTGAAGGAATGTTTAGTAGGCTGGGGGTCCTAGAGTCCATCCATAGTGACAAGGAGAGAAATTTTGAATCCAGGGTTTTCTCCACCATGTGTGAGTGGCTGGGCATCACTAAGACTTGCACAACACCCCTCCACCCCCAGTGACAGGTTAGTGGAGCAGTTTAACCGCACCCTAGCCGAACAGTTATCTAGCTTAACATCCACCCATCAGCTCGACTGGGATATGCATTTACCCCTGGTCCTCATGGCATACCATTCTGCGGTCCAGAACTCCACTTCATGCACACTGGCCCTCCTCCTGTTGGACCTCCGTCATGTTGCAGTGCTGGCCTTTGGAAGGGCCTCAGATGTACCATCTGCTCCTGCAGGTCCGAGCTACACCTGGCAGCTTCAGGACCGTTTGGACACCACACATGCATACGCCCGGAGGCAATTGCAGAGTGCGGGGGTATGGCAGAAAAGGAATTATGACCTCCATGCCAGGGGGTAACACTTTGCAGCCGGGGAGTTAGTTTTGGTCTACAACCCAACCCAGAAGAAGGGCAGGTGCCCTAAACTGGACAGCCACTGGGTGGGGCCTTACTTGATCTTAGAGCGGCTAGGAGAGGTTGTTTATCAGGTACAGTTGCCTCTACTGGGCCGCAAAGTAGCGCTACATTGTGACGGGCTGGCGCTATACAGGGACTCTGCAATGTCTCAGCTGACTACAGGGGAGTGGGGAACACCCGTGTTGCCTGCCGTGACATCTGGGGAAGTGGAGGGGATAGCAGCCAGCCTTGATGACACAATAAGTGGGACCCAGTCTGCTGCCCCAGTGCCCAGCTCGCCTCCTTGGGGGAAGGGGCAACTCCAACTAGAGCCAGGGGAGGACTGACCACAGCCAAGGGATAGAAGGCTCATGGGGCGACCGAGGAGGCGGCGGAGAACTCCTCTGAGGTTTAGGGAGTTTGTCCTCGGGGGACGAGGACTTTTATAAGGGGGGGGGGGGTTAGTGTAGCGTGTTCAGGTTCACCAGGGGGATATAAGTGTTAGTGTACATAGTTGGGAGAGATGTTTTGCTGTTCTGGGAGGATGGTACACTGTTGCCGGGTCAAGGGATAGTGGGTCGGGTCTTTGGAGAGAGAGACAACCTGTGAGTCAGGTTTTGATAGCGATGTGTATGGGGTGGCTGTGGCCGACAACAGCCAAGAATAAAGCAATGCTCAGTCGTAAGTTTTGAAATATGTTTTTTAATAGCGGTGTACGCTACAATATTATTATCTTTATCATCATTGTTTAACATGACAATCTATCTTTTATCCTCTTTTTCAATGTATACAGTGTATACTGCATACAATTGGGACATACTATTCAGTACTCAGAATGCAGTATTCATCGCGTACTATGTACGATACACTTTTTGGAGTCATATACAAGCAAAAGTGACCCGTTGTAACACCAGAAGAACTTTGTAGTTTAGCGCATTGTCCCTTTTCATTAATCCATAGCTCTTTATTCATATCCAAATCAAATTTATGGTGAAATTGTTACAAAAAATTACATTTGAATTCGCTGACACTGGCGGCTGCTCCTGCCATTTTGTTGTGTGCCATATTGCTTAGGAAAATGTCCCCCTGGCCGGTCGTTTCCATGGAAATGACATCGGCGCTAAGAACTGTGGGAAGGTTCTGGTCGTTCATTGACTGTACACACCATACTTATTATTTTTGCCCACGGAGTATTTATACACATACCTTTCACATACTAAATTTGTTTACTAACTTTGCTCATACTAAAATGTTCATGTTATTAGTATGTAGTATGAAAAATTCCGACTCAAGAGCGTCCTGTTTTTGTTCTCCTGGGACGCCAGCTCAACAAAGTGTCCATTTGTAATGCATGGAGTCAGAGGAAGGTGGCCCATAACCTACTGACTCATGTTTCTGCGCAAACCAAGTCTGAATTCCCATAAAAGTATTCTTTCAAAATATCATAGGCTACATGTATAATGATTTGAGATCAAAATCAGTACTCTTCTGTCTTTTCAGAGACATTGCCCCAAGTAAAAGTAATTCAATAATGAAATCTCTATCTATCTATCTATCTATCTATCTATCTATCTATCTATCTATCTATCTATCTATCTATCTATCTATCTATCTATCTAAAGTACTGCAGTGTGGCAGCAGTATATGATATTAATATGTACACACAGTATCTACTACTGTACATATTATTACTATTTATATTTGTATTTACACTCACCGGCCACTTTATTAGGCACACCGGTCCAACTGCTCGTTAACACAAATTTCTAATCAGCCAATCACATGGCAGCAACTCAATGCATTTAGGCGTGTAGACATGGTCAAGACGATCTGCTGCAGTTCAAACCGAGCATCAGAATGGGGAAGAAAGGTGATTTAAGTGACTTTGAACGTGGCCTGGGTTGTTGGTGCCAGACGGGCGGGTCTGAGTATTTCAGAAACTGCTGATCTACTGGGATTTTCACGCACAACCATCTCTAGGGTTTACAGAGAATGGTCCGAAAAAGAGAAAATATCCAGTGAGCAGCAGTTCTGTGGGTGAAAATGCCTTGTTGATGCCAGAGGTCAGAGGAGAATGGCCAGACTGGTTCGAGCTGATAGAAAGGCAACAGTAACTCAAATAACCACTCATTACAACCGAGGTATGCAGAAGAGCATCTCTGAACGCACAACACGTCGAACCTTGAGGCAGATGGGCTACAGCAGCAGAAGACCACACCGGGTGCCACTCCTGTCAGCTAAGAACAGGAAACTGAGGCTACAATTTGCACAGGCTCACCAAAATTGGACAATAGAAGATTGGAAAAACGTTGCCTGGTCTGATAAGTCTCGATTTCTGCTGCAACATTCGGATGGTAGGGTCAGAATTTGGCGTCAACAACATGAAAGCATGGATCCATCCTGCCTTGTATCAACGGTTCAGGGTGGTGGTGGTGGTGTAATGGTGTGGGGGATATTTTCTTGGCACACTTTGGGCCCCTTAGTACCAATTGAGCATCGTGTCAACGCCACAGCCTACCGGAGTATTGTTGCTGACCATGTCCATCCTTTTATGACCACAGTGTTCCCATCTTCTGATGGCTACTTCCAGCAGGATAACGCGCCATGTCATCAAGCTCGAATCATCTCAGACTGGTTTCTTGAACATGACAATGAGTTCACTGTACTCAAATGGCCTCCAGTCACCAGATCTCAATCCAATAGAGCACCTTTGGGATGTGGTGGACCGGGAGATTCGCATCATGGATGTGCAGCCGACAAATCTGCAGCAACTGCGTGATGCTATCATGTCAATATGGACCAAACTCTCTGAGGAATGTTTCCAGTACCTTGTTGAATCTATGCCACGAAGGATTAAGGCAGTTCTGAAGGCAAAAGGGGGTCCAACCCGGTACTAGCAAGGTGTACCTAATAAAGTGGCCAGTGAGTGTATATTTGTATTTGTATGCACAATTATGTGTTCAGAAGTGGATGTGTGCTTATGTTAATGTGGGCATGTGCGCACGAGTGTGTGTGTGTGTGTGTGTGTGTGTGTGTGTGTTCTTGAATGTATCTGTGTGTCAGCTTAAATGCATGTGTTGTGTTCTTTTGTGTTTCCAAGGGCAGGTGTAGAAGTCACTGATCTTCTCTGGTACATATCTAGGCTTAACGCAGCCCACACAGGTGTTTCTCCTGCAGCCGCCAGCCTACAACACACACACACACACACACACACACACACACAAATTTGGACATGCACTCACATGCACACACTGCGTGATCTTCTCTCTATGCATCAGCTTGAGGAATATGGGAGTGACTCAGCTGTGGTGAATCCAGACTTCTAAGGTGAAGCATGACCATTCTAAATGTTTAGGCATATTGGGCAGCTATGAACACATATGTTACAAGCAGTAACTCATAAATACTATTTTTTCTTTTCTTTTTGCAAAAACATGTTGCGACATGATCAAGACTCACTGCAGTGCCTCTGAATGAGGAAATCGTAAACTCAAATTGACACCTTTTTAAATAGTTTACAGGGAACAGACAGCTACAAAACCTTTTTAGCACACACTTGAACTAACTATGTTAGTTCAAGAAATTTTCTAGAGAGTATTCTAAAATATTGATTTGCAAATTTTAAGTTTTGGAATGAAACCATGTCTAATTGAGGTCTAGCTGTTAAATTGAAGTTTACTAAACAAAACAAAAACTTAAAAAGTTAAGATGCTGCTACTTGTGAAGGTTTTCTTTTTTTCCAAGTGAAAATATCAATAAATATAGTATAAAAAGACAAAGAAACGATAGAAAAGATCAAAGCTGTACGTTGGCATGGTTTGAGGTGGATGTACAAATTGAGGCATGCTTCATTCAACCACCAAACAGACCCAAACATACCCAATGTGCTGTTTTCCCCACCTGCTATTTTCTCTGGGTCTGGTCCAGTGAAAGAGTGTTACATGACATATCTAACTTCAAAGATTCACACAGGCACACATATTTGAACCAACACACCCTGTTATTATCTGAAGTTTTCAAGAGGCCACAGAGTTTGTAATGGAGCAGAAGGCACCCAGGCAGATTCCATCTCAGACATAGCTACAGCTGAGGGCTGGTCTCGGAGTTGTACCCACACACTGTTTTGTACCACTGCAAATTGCATCCGAGTTTACTTTTTGGACATGAAATTTTTGGAGAAAAGTAAAGGTGGAATTCAGCTAGGCCCTGAATGGGGCTTTATGGCAGTGTCTTTATGCATGCTCAATAATCCAGGTAAGAAAGTTACATCAGTTCATCTGGACACAATGTTTATTGACAGAAACGTTTCATCACTCATCCAAGTGACCTCTTCAGTCTCAACTAACCGCAGGTATCCCCACCCTCATAAACAATACAGTTGCATAACGACCGAAACCAACAATCAGTTTCATAGGCAAATTACTGTGAGCATTAACTAGCATTTCAGTGGCCATGTGTACTATTCACAGAGGATTTGGGAAAATTTGCAATCACAGCATTGTAAGATGATGACAGATGTACTTTTAGGTCTACACCCATCTACAGGCCAGTGGCCACTCTTTCAAGGATGAGGATGTGCACATCCTTGGTAGGGAGGAATGCTGGTTTGAATGGGGAGTCAAAGAGGCCATCTATGTGAAGAGGGAACAACCATCCCTGAACTGGGGGGGGGGGGGCAAAGAGTACATCTGTCATCATCTTACAGTGCTATAATTGCAAACATTCCCAAATCCTCTGTGAATAGTACCCATGGCCATTGCAACTCTAGTTAATGGTCACAGCAATGTGCATATGAAACCGATCAATGGTTTCGGTTGTTATGCCACTGTATTGTTTATAAGGGTGTGGATACCTGTAGTCAGTTGAGATGGAAGCGGTCACTTATGCCCCTTTTCCACTACATGGTACTGGCTCAACTCGACTTTTTCGTTTTCCATTACTGGAAAGTACCGGCATTTTGGTAACTGTTATCACTTTTCTGGAACCACGTTTGTCGAATTTCCAAAAAAAATCTGGAGCGGGTACCAAAATCAACGCAGAGCAGCTACACTGAGGGGGTACTATTACGGTAATGGAAAACGACACTCTGCAAGTCGAGTCGAGTTGAGCCAGTACCGTATAGTGGAAAAGGGGCATTAGATGAGTGATGAAACGTTTCTGTCAATAAACGTTGTGTCCAGATGAACCGAGACTGATTAAACCTTCTTTGATGGCTTTAAGGTAGTGTTCTCCCCCTCCCCCAAAGAACAGACTCAGACAGCACTCCTATCCGAGCTTTTTAATATTGCCACCAAAGTTGTGTCCTACTCTTTTCTTTGTATGTTTTACTATATTCAGGATCCAGCACCCAGGTCTCGTCGTGAGTTGTGCGCATTATTTCTTATTTTCAGTGTTTTTCCCCCACACATAATGCCATTTTAGCAGGCCTCTTTTAATGTGTTACAATGTCAGCCTCTGTGCTGTTTTGTCAAGACCTCGTATCGCCAAAAATTCAACGATGGGTCTGCAGGAACATGTTGAGGTCTGACTTTCTTTTCTTTTTTTTAAACATACAAAAAGCGCAATTGAGAATCTCCTTTTCCTCACAAGTAACTAAATTAGTTGATTGGATTATGCTCATGGGTGCCTCACAGCGGATGTCTGCCAATTCACAGTCATTTACTGGGAACGTTGACCCATCTGAAGCAGCAGGTGCTGCAATACAAAGAATACCGTTTACCATTTATTTCCTCTCTCACCTGTTCAGGAAGCCCTCACTATGGAGTCGGATACGAGTGGAATTATCACATAAACTAGCTAAGCTGCTCAGTCCATGGAAGGATAAGTGAATTTGAGTTGGTGGGCAAATTTTTTGTGTTTTTCGTCAGTGAAATCTCAGGCCTCTCCTTCCTGTACCTGTATTGTGATGACGGGTTACTTAGGAAATCTAAGCAACAAAAAGACATTACGTAATGAAGCAAGAAGTAAAGAAACAAAAAATATAAGCCGTCACACAGTGTTAAAGCAAGTGTTACAGCAACTGCCCACCATTTACTCAGCCTTCTGATATTTTGTCGTGTTAGTATTTTACTGCACGCAATAGCTTGTTGAAAAGCAATAAAAATAAGGCCTTTCACATTGAACATTTAACTAGAGGTGTAGACTAACAAATCACCGAGTAATCCGGCTACATTGTGTACTCAAAGTTAGTCTGCAAATTATTTGCTGAATAAATCAAGTCAACACACCAGACAAGACAATGCCTTAAATTAACTCGGGATTTGTTTTGTGTGTGTATGTGTGTGTGTGTGTGTGTGTGTGGGGGGGCACTCTGTGGTTTCAGGCGACATAGATTTCAATACGTGCTAGCTTGCTTGACAGTTACACTCGAACTACAGCTTGCCAGCTAGCTTAATATAACAATTGGCTACCAAAGATTTGAGGCTAATCGAAACATTGTGTAAGCAGAATATCAGAGCAATTTACATGTCGTTATTAAACCTGTCAGTTTCTGACCTATTTTTCTCCCTACCTTGCCATCTACCTATGCCACGCACAGGCCTCCAGATAACTTGATTAACGGGATGGTTCATCTCGATTTAGTGACAAAATTAAGCCTCGCAAAATGGCGCCGGCTGCTAATATTACTGCCATACCTAGCTAGCGAAAACGAGTTACTTGGCTGTCTGAAGATATGAAACGTTTTCCTTGATTTAAAAAAAACTTGATAATAATGAATGCCAACGGTCGCTGGTTTGTAGTTAATGAAGTTTACAGCAGTTTGCTAAAACATCAATGTTGATAGAGAAGACATTGTTTAGTGGGAATATCAGACGAACTGCGTGGTATACTCACTCCTGTATGACGGCTACGGACGCCACGGTGAGGACCTCTTCCCATGGGTTAATAAACTCACGACGACAACGCCGGTGTTACCGGACACACCGACCGGACGTTTCTCCGCGGGGGCCTTCGCCGGGTCCTGCACGAGTCGGGCGCGGCAGCCAACCATCAGCTCGGGTCAGCGGCGATCGCGGAAATGATGACGCAACGTCACGTTAAACTCGAAAAAAGATGACGCGTTATTTATTTGAGGGTTCAGCATGTAATATATGTATTTTTTTAACAATAAGGGCAGAGTAAAAATGCATGAATTAATTAATTGTAGATGGAATATTTTTGTTTTGTTTTGTTTTGTTTTGTTTTTTGTCGGTACTCAACTCCGCCTGATGACGTTTGAGGTGCTATGTGAGGGTGCTGAGTCCTGGACAGCTCCGTCCAGTGCATCCTTAAATTGAATTAATACTACAAGTAAATATTTCATATCATAATCCATTAATATAACGTTATTATTATTATTATCATTATTGCCAAGGGGCCTGAGAACCTTGCCCATTGTAAATGAATATAGCTGTGTATCCCTGTGTAAATGAATATAGATGTGCATCCCTGTATAAATGAATATAGTGTAGGAAGGTCATTTAGTCTAGAATTGTAATCCTTTGGACACCTAACCTTCAGTAATAATAATTTGAAGCTTTGCATCTGTACTATTTGTAAAGCTCTTTGAGTGGCTGTTGCAGCTAGAAAAGCGCTATATAAAATGCAACTTCATTGATTGATTGAAGGGGTCCGGTGTAAGCAGAGACTCAAGTGCAGTAATGACAACTGAAGTATTAAATAAAGTATCATATTGTGTCATATTGCATCATATGGTTTCACACAGTACCATACCATACCATAATGTATCGTATCACAATGAATCAGATCGTATCATATCATATTGCATCGTTTTGCATCCTATGGTATATGGTATATCATATCGTATCATATTGTATCACAACATATCGTATCATATTGCATCATAATGGATCATATGGTATCATATTTTATCATATCATATTGAATCATGGTAAAAAAAAAAAGATAAAAAATGTAAAAAAATGGTAAAAACCCACCAGACAGGCATTTAGGTAGCATGTGGTATTTTATGTTTTAACTTGTGTTTATCCCTGTTTCCTCTGGTGTGTTTTATCTGTTGTTTATCTTTGTTTTATTTATTGACTGCAAAACACATTTATCAGTTGTTTATTTGACTGTGAAGCACTCTGTGATGTGTGTCTGTGAAAGGTGCCATATAAATAAACTTTACTTACTTATATGATTTCATACAGTACCATATCATAATGTATCGTATAATAATGAATTGTATCGTATCATATCATATCTTATTGTATCATCTAGCATCGTATTGCATCTTATGCTATCGTATGGTATATATTGTATCGTAATGTATCATATGGTATGGTATTGTATCATCTATTACTTTATATCGTGTCATGCTATATTGGTCCTTCATCTTTTCCTTATGACAACATAAATAACTGCAAGAGATTTTTTTTTCAAAAAGGTGAAAGTTTAAGGTTGAGAAGAGAGTGGTGGAGGGGAGGAAGAGGGATTGAGAATTGATGACATTGGGAAAAGTGGAGGAAGGGCGTAGCAGCGAGACAGCAGACACTTTGCCCCCCGTGGTGCGTCACCCTGTGCGGTGTAAAGTCATTGACATGGCTTAGTGTGGACGTGTTCACTCAATGCTATGGATCCACACACATATCCACTCAGCAATGGACACACCCATTAATATCCCAGGCAAGGGGCGGCAGAGGGAGGGGGGTTTAGACAGTAAAAGGAAGAGGAAGGGAAGGATGTAGGGAAAAAGGAAAGAGAGGAAAGAGAAAAGAACGAAGAAAACTGCTGTGATAGAGATACATGGGATGCACGGTGAGTTTTTGGGCTTTAGGAGATGTATGCCAGTTTGAAATGCCGGTGTTTATAGTGAGTTTAAAGCAAAAATCACATAAGAATAACTTGATGGGAACATAACTAGACAAAAGAAGGCAATAAAGAAAACAGGAAAGTCCTTGTCCATGGATAAGGACCCAAGTCTCATTAAAGTGTCATGCACATTCCTATGTAGCATATGGCTATCTCTCTCTCTCTCTCTCTCTCTCTCTCTCTCTCTCTCTCTCTCTCTCTCTCTCTCTCTCTCTCTCTCTCTCTCTCTCTCTCTCTCTCTCTCTCTCTCTCTCTCTCTCTCTCTCTCTCTCTCTCTCTCTCTCTCTCTCTCTCTCTCTCTCTCTATCTATCTGTGGTTTAAGTACACCTTCGCTGCTGTTCTGGCCACACGTCATTATTCTTCCTGCCAGAAAGCTAGCCAAGATATTCACAAGAGATCACTTGTTCATTTTGGTAGGCTAAATAAACCCATTATTGTTGCATCAGCAACACGTAGGAACACGTCTATTCAATATGAATCATTGGATGAAGTTGTTCAGGTTGTAAATGTTTATTATATGACAAGAAAAATCTTTCTTTTTTGCTGTGATATGGCACTCCTTTTCTCTTCAGACAGACTTCTCTTGTTTTCTGTCTTTGGCCAGTTATCTCTCGTTTTCACCATCCAGTCTCGCTTCCCATTCGTCCTTACATCGTTTAACACTGAGCATATGTTGTATCGTTTTGTGTGGGTTTGTTTTTTTTTTGTTTTTTTTTCTTCATATTTTAGCAGTTAGAAATAAATTATTTTTAGCACCTTAGGAGCTGGCTCGTGATAAACCAGGGCCTCGACCTTTGGGAACTGGATATCATATTTGAGGGAGATGAATACCGTATATCATTGTATTTCTTGAATCATTCAGCAGCCCATCTGAAATCGTTCTGCGAAAACATGAAGGGGTCACAACCCCCGGCAAACACCTACACACCTTTGTATAGACAGGGAAGACTGGACTCAGTAAAGGCTGAGGCTGGTTTCTTATTATCAGGCTACACAGACACGATGATTTGGTTTAGCCTGGGGGGTAACACACACACACACACACACACACACACACACACACACACACACACACACACACACACAATTGTGGTGGAAGTAATTAAAGCAAGTAGGGCTAAATTGAAGTATATTGAACTCATCTCTCACACACTCCCGCCCTGTCGATAGATCACTCGCCAAGCGCTATCGACTGCTGCAACAACTCCCCTCTGCACAACACTGTGTGTGTGTGTGTGTGTGTGTGTGTGTGTGTGTGTGTGTGTGTGTGTGTGTGTGTGTGCGCTCTTGTGGGATGATGAAATAAACCTGTGTGTGTGTGTGTGTGTGTGTGTGTGTGTGTGTGTGTGTGTGTGTGTATGTGTTAAATAAATGTGGGCGCCCTTGTGGGATGATGAAATAAACCTGTGTGTGTGTGCGTGCCTGCATGTGTGTGCATGTGTTTGTGTAACTGTGTGTGTGTGTGTGTATTAGTGAGTTATATGATGAGTGACGTTCATATAACAGCTGGATTGTACGTTTCCCACACTTCAGTGACAATACGAGGGAATCATGTGCTCGTCATTGCAACACTGTTGCTTTGATAAATAAAGGAGCTTTACTCAAGCAACCCCCCCCTCAGAATTATATTTTTGCTGTGTGTGTGTGTGTGTGTGTGTGTGTGTGTGTGTGTGTGTGTGTGTGTGTGTGTGTGTGTGTGTGTGTGTGTGTGTGTGTGTGTGTGTGTGTAACGGCAAACGGCTGAGAAAGTGACACAGCCAGAGGGACAGAGGGATGAAGGAAGAAAAGGTAGATTGAGTGAGAGGAGGAGGAAGGATGCTCCAAATAGCAGATTCCACAAAAACTAATTTTAGAGCTGCCAATCATCCTTTTCTCTCCCCTCTCTCTCTCTCTCCCTCTTTCCTGTCTCACTTATGCTCCCCCCGATTCCCTGTCTCCCCCCCTTCTTCTTTCTCTCTAAATCCCTAAATCTCTATCCATCTTGTGGGAGGGGTAATGATTTTAACTAAATGAGAGTCTTGCACTTCCCCACCCCACTAGATTAGCGGATCAATGGGATGGCGCGTGCGTGCGTGTGTGTGTGTGTGTGTGTGTGTGTACTCACCTCACAGAGAATGTGAAGCCATCATGAATACCCAATAACCCTTGGTGACTCTGCACTACGCCGAGGACAAATGCCTGCCAATGAAAAGCAGAAGAAGAAAAAAATCAGGACAGAGGTTTTCCAGAAATGGGAGGGGAGGAGCAGCCCATGGATATTTTTTTTTTGCTTTGATGAATGATTGTTAGGAATTGTATTTGAGGTCTTAGCATGACAAATGTGCCATCAATGCTGAAAGAGAAAAATGTCCGGGCTCCTCTGTTGAAGATGCCCTCCCCCTTCTGCCTAATGGGAATTCAATTGGGCTTGAATTGATTAGCTGGTATTAGTGATCAATTCTAAGGAGGTTTGTATCTCGTGGCTGCATCGTTCCTCTGGGTGACTGAACTTCTGCTTACCTTCGTCTTTCTCCTCTGGTTTTCCTTTCACATCCAACCCTCCATCCATCCATCCGTCCATCCATTCATCCATCCATCTCTGTCTTCTATAGTCTCTCTCGGCAGTTTGACTTTGTCACATATGACTGAATTGATTGTTGAATGTGTATCTGTAGAGTAATGTGCACAGTCTTACATGGTCTCCTTGGCTACATGCGACCCTGGTTTCACTTCACCGTGTTTGTGTGTATTAACGTATAAAGATCTAATATCATAAAGGAAGAAAAGAGGGGGTTCTGCGACTGATGTGCATTGGCTCTGTGACTTAGAGGCTAGCAATGTTTGTTTTTTTTCGGACACCCCCTCTTCTTTTCTCCTCAATTGTATCAGGCCAATTACCCCACTCTTCCGGCTCCGGTCGCTGCTCCACCCCCTCTGCCGATCCGGGGAGGGCTGCAGACTACCACATGCCTCCTCCGATACATGTGGAGTCGCCAGCTGCTTCTTTTCACCTGACAGTGAGGAATTTCGCCAGGGGGGCGCACTGAAAAAAGGGGAGGGGGGCTGTACAATTTACAAAAACGCATTTCGTATGTATAACATGATTCATTTATGTTACTTCTCTGATCATATTTCAGTCATGTAGAATTTGTATAATTCTGATGGATGTAAAATCTGAACGCTTCAGTCACGCGAAAGAGAGACTGACATGCCCTTTCTGAACACTGGGAGTTTGAATCATAACCGAAAATGGGCGTGGTTTTAGGAATTCAAAGCTATTGGCTACTGTCTTCCTGGGTGGTGGGGCTTGGTATCGCTCGTCACTTATTATATACAACAAATGTCGGATAGCGAGAGCGAGAGGGAGATCCTCTGCGAGGATTACAGTTTCGAGGAGGATTCAGTGATACAAATAACTGATAGATAGATAGATAGATAGATAGATAGATAGATAGATAGATAGATAGATAGATAGATAGATAGATAGATAGATAGATAGATAGATAGATAGATAGATAGATAGCAATACGTCGTAGCAAGCTCGATAATAAAGTCTCAGTAAAATAGCACAAACTCGAGCCAAGTAGCTAGCAGGGGGGGGTGAAAGAATGCAAATTGACTGGTGTCTACGTATCCACCGGCATAATTTGTCATTGGACACCATCTACAGTCAATCACAGATCTCGTTCGAGTGGCCACTGAATTTCGCCGTGGTCACATTCCAATTTGGAGCATAGCCTATCAATAGGAAATTTGAGATTATGACGTCAGTATCACCGAAGAAGTTTTGTTTGAAAGCCCCGCCCCCTTCGAGCGGCGGAAACTTCTGCAGCGGAATTACCCTCCGTCATCTTTCTCACTCGTGTTCCGGTTGAGATAAGACTTGTGCTACCCTGTGTCTTATTTCTCCGAGATTGTTTTGGGGTCTAGCACTGGGTCAGTATACACGTCAGAATCGCTGTGTAATCCAACTCTGCTAACAGGTTATGGGCCCAGAGTTACCCAGCGATTTACCACCGAGAGAAAAGTCGCGTCTACAGCGTGTCTGATGAGTTAGCATGCTATGCTAGCACCTTGAGCAGGCGAGCCGCCGAGTCGAGTAGCCGCTGGTCTCGGCAAGTTTTTGACGAAGGTGAGAACAACTGTAGGAGACGAATATTTTGGGCCATCTTCGGCTGCAAAGGCTAAAGGACACCATTTTAACTGAGCCAGCCGACGACTAGGAAGCAGAACCGGCAGAAGACGAGGAGAGAAATGCCGAGGCATATGCAGAGCTAATTCAGCTTCTGGACGATAAAAGCTTGTCGCTGGTCATGCGAGAAGCAGTGGACAACTGTGATTCATTAAAACCGGCAAAAGCTAAATAAAGCCTCCATTGCAATTATTTACATGGTCTCGATCCGAGAAAACAAAAGAATCATGTTTTTAAACAAAACCTAAACATGAAAGAAATGCTTTCAATTAACACAAAAAGTCATGTTTGTTCAATAAATAAGAATTTAGTATATTGAACATAATTTTTTTTAGAAAACATAACTTTAATATGTGCAACCGATGTACATAAAATTTTCCAACATACTTTTTTTCCCCAGTGCGTATAGCACGTGGGACGATCACAATATTCCGCCCGCCCGACCAGAGGAGGCGCTAGCAGCGACCGGGACATATACACACATCCGACTTCCCACCCGCAGGCACGGCCATTGTGTCTGTAGGGACACCCGACCAAGCCGGAGGTAACACGGGGATTCGAACCAGCGATCCCGGTGTTGGTAGGCAACGGAATAGACCACTACGCTACCCGGTGGCCCAGGCTAGCAATGTTAACTCACACGAGTGTCCTGGGTTCAATGGCAGCGTTTACTCCCATGTTCACTTTTACACCAAACTGTTCATAGATGTAATTGTGTGTGTGGGGGGGGGGGTACAAATCTCATAGTGATGTATGTATCATTAGCTATGGATACTGAAAATTTCTCACCAACATTTTTCAGTGTTTCTGTTCATACATAAGCCCCCTCTCGAACTGTCTGCCACACACACACACACCCTGTCACATTCACCTTGTGTGCAGACTGAATAGTGTGTCCTGTGGAAGAAGGCCTATCAAAACACGGTGGTTTCCTCCTATTAGTGTGACGGTGCTTTGACACTCACACATGAAAGACTGGCAGAGAAATTTTATTACACCGTTCTCAAGGGGATAGGATGTATGCGTGTGCGTGTGTGTGTGCGTCCCCCTCAGGGCGGTGCTCTCAGCTTGGACAGGTACAGAGAGGGGTCAGCCAGAAGACGTGATAACACACGCCTTCCAGCGGACAACGTGACGGAGCCTTCCTCGGCGCGTTTTGTTCTACCCTCTTTCACAAAGCTTGTAGCTGTCAGCGCAAACACGAGGCATTAATCCTTACGCCGACAGACACCCGCACACGTAGGGAAGAGTCCCGCGAAAGCACGCAGACCACGCGCTCACGCAATGAATACATTGTCGCAAGTGTACAGGTTACGTCACAGCCCCCCCCCCGCACATGATACGCTGTGAAACGAAAACTTCAATGTCCCATAGTGTGGCAACAGAAAAACTAGTTCTCAAAGCCCACTGTAACGTTTCTAAAGAAGAAGAAGAAGAAGAAAAATAAGCACAAATAGGAAAAGAAATCCTGACGAGTGGATTTTGTTTGCGATGGCATATTCTCGACATGACAGGACTGGAATGTTTTCCTGTAATATTGTTGAGATGGGAGAAGGGTGCGCACGCCAACCGCGATGTGCGTACGTGCGCGCGCGCGCGAACAAATGTTTACACACACGGACGCGCGCGCGCGTATTACGTCGTGTATTTCATCTGTGCTTTTTACGATTGCGTGTGTATTCGCTAGTCTCTCTCACTGATGATTTCTCCTCAGTTGTGGGTGGAGAGAGATCTCCATGAAGAAAGACAGAAAGACAAAAAGAGAGATGTGATGACAGTAACCATACCTGAGGCATTACGACGTGTGGAGTGGAGGTGACGAACCAAATTTGTACAAGCGAGTGTGTGTGTGTGTGTGCTGTAGATCAATGGAATGTTTGTCCTATGCAACATCCAGACTATCATGGCAAATGGAAACAGGCCATGTCTCCCTGTGTTTAGCACAGTCTGTCTTTCCTGTCTTTCTAATAGGTGCACGCACACACACACACACACACACACACACACACACACACACACACACACACACACACACACACACACACACACACACACACACACACAGGTCGTGTTGCCATAAGGATATGAGGGATCTCTGCTTTCCCAAACCAGGGAGTTTCCTCCCTAGGCTGTGGCTCCTTTTAGAGAGAGACAGACAGACAGACAGACAGACAGAGACAGAGAGTGAGACAGACAGACAGACAGAGACAGAGAGAGACTGAAAGAGGGGGGGTGCATAAAATCATTTCCATGCTAATAGAGATAGTTCTTAGACTTAAACTTAATTGTGGCACTTACAAACTCAACACAACACACACACATGCATGCACGTACATGCACGCACACATTTATGCATGTGTGTGCGTGCACGAAAATGCGCGCGCGCGCGCACATCTATGTTTGCTTATAATATATCCTTGTGGGGAGAAGAATTTTAAAAATCCTATTTTCCTAACCCAGAACCCTAAAATTACCCCTAACACTTACCCTATGGTCCGGAAATATCCCTTTTCCTTGTGGAGACCTAAAAAATGTCCCCACCAGGTTCGAGGTCGGGACTTAAGTCGACTTTATGAGGACAATAAGTGTAGAAATTAAACACACACACACGCACACACACACACACACACACACACACACATCAGATCGACTTTTTAGTGTCCTTTTTGGAGGATCTGCTGCCACATGCCTATACATTAGAAAAAAAACCTCTACCTCTGTAAATGATAACCTTTATACATCCATACGCTGACACACACACACAATCCATACTATACAACTCTACACAATCACACTTTTGTGACTGGAGTGGTTATGAATCTAAACTCAATTACGCAGACAATATTTTTAATAACCTGAACTGAATATGTATTTTCACCCAGAGGATTCTCACATAGAAGGAAGCTTTCGTAAAGCAGACATGCACAAACCAACGATGACCACATCACCATCTATCTTCTCTTTCCCATCTTTCAGGATCCTGCCAGGTTCTCTCCTCCAGGAAGGCTGAATCCAGGCCAGCTCTGCCCAGCTGACAAGTCCTCTGTCTGGGCATGTCAGGATGCAGTTCCACCCCCCACCCCTACACACACACACACACATGCCCCACACCCAAGCCCCAAACCTCCACAGGGCTGGGTGATTTATCTGACGTCTGCCTCACTGCTTCAGAGTGCTTTAATCGCTGACAAGTGACACACACACACACGTATGCGCACGCGCACACACACGCAGGAACATGCACGACTACACACACTGAGAGAGAAAGAAAGAAAAAAGAAAGTAAAAATGGGGAAAATGTGAAAAAGAGCATATTGAGGTAGAGCATGGAGTTCCTATGTGTGAGCTGACACGCTTAATTTATATCTGTGCTACGTGTTCTTGAGTGCGCGCACGTGTGTGTGTGTGTGTGTGTGTGTGTGTGTATCTATGCAGCGAGTGTGTGGGTACATGTGTGTGTGTGTGTGTGTGAGACCCCTATGCTGACTCTTGAACTCAGGTGGGTTTGTATGATTACTTGTATCCCTTTGAAGGTACCTGCACACACATAAACACACACACACATAAATACACACACGCACACGCACACGCCCGCACACACACACACAGACAAACATCGGCCAGCTGTTTTCCCCTTCCATGGTTCTTTGATGTCTCGAGCTTTTCCATCCTGCTCACCACATATAGTTAGACTTCAGGAAATGTTGTTACTTGTACACACGCACGCACGCACGCACGCACACACACATACATACATACGCACACACACAAATTGGAATGATCAGGTTTGATATAGCCTAGTCGTCCATCACAACACTCGACAAAATTAGTCTATATATTGAAATTTGAATCTTGAACCCTCTGTATGATTTTCCTTTCCGAAGGAATTTTCTTAAATTTGATTTTAAATTTGTTTATCTATCTATCTATCTATCTATCTATCTATCTATCTATCTATCTATCTATCTATCTATCTATCTATCTATTTATTTATTTATTTGTTTTCATAAACTTGTGCTGTCAACAGGCTTGGCATACAACACAAGCGTTCATCTGCAAGTGGAGTTCAGATTCTCCACCTGCAAAGGCAATCTGTATTGATTATCAAGAGCTGATAACCCCGTCCACTGGATGATCAGTGGGATGACAAGAGCACAGGGTCTTTTGTTCTTTCTTTTCAACGGGCTGCCGGCGGTGAGATTAGACGAACATTCAGAAGTTCCAGACAAACAACAAATATCAGCGTTCAAAGGCAAAGTACAATCCCAATCAAAAAAAGGGTGAGAGCCGTCAGAAGGCTTCGCCACAGAGAACAGAACAACGAGCTCCACCTTCACAATCACAGGGGAAGTAATATGGGCTAAAGCAAACAGCCAGGGTATTTGCAAATACCATATGACCTAGGTGCTTAGATACAAAAGCACAGCGCACGCGCACACGCGTCTGTTTTTTTTCTTTTTTTTGTCAGTAAGGTATGGTAATTATTATTTATATCCAGCTCGTGTTTTACAGTGCAGTCGGTATGTATGTGTTTGCAGTCAAATGTACACAACAGCGGCGTTATCAACATGCCTTTTCTTTTCATACCATCACCGCCATTGTTGTAGAAGATAGTCGTGGCATTTTAAACATAAATCTCTCTTTAACACATGTGCATACTCTTATAAGTTCTTTCTACGTTATGCAAGTGTGTGTGAGTGCACACACACACACACACACACGCACGAACACACACATTCACACTTGTTTACATTAAATAAATTTCTGTGTTTACTTTTCCCTTCTCTATTTCTCTATTTGTGTGTGCCTGTGATTCTTGTCTGGCCTCACAGTGTTCAGCCTGACTGCTGTGAGGTCTGAACAGTGATATCCTGAGGAGAGGAGATTAAAGGGAGAGATAGTTTAAGAGCTGACAGCTAAGACTGGGAACACTAGAGGACTCTTCAAATCCTGACCCCATGTTAAAAACATGAGCGACCGCACACATAAGGACAGATTTTTGTTGGCTTTTCAGTAGTCAGGGTGCACACACTAGTCGAATAAGCAATCACATACATCACATACTTAGAGGTCCACTAAGTGGTTTCCCTATGGATTTTCTCTGGAGGTTCTTCTTCACCTTCTAAAGGACCGTATCCACGGGGAGCGCTTTTTTGAGCTGCCCTAAACCTGACCCTTCTTAACCACTAGCTAATTATCCACTAGCTAACTTAACCACTAGCTAACTTATCCACTAGCTAACTTATTCACTAGCTCTAAACTTAAACAGGACCTAACCTTAAAACCTAAACTTAACCAGTGGCTAACCTTAACTAGGGCTGCACGATATATCGTTTCAGCAGCGTCATCGCAATATGCGCATGCGCAATAGTCACATCGCAGGACGTGTAAAGTAAAGCAAATTAACTCACTCATGCTACAGCCTTTTACTGCTTTATACAAAAGGAAAACTCGCACGGTTCTCATTTTCCATCACTAATCTACAAGATAAGTCTGTCTGATATAATGTATTTTACTCCGATTTAATGTGGTGAACTTTGTCATTTCTTGCTCCATTTGGACATCAATGTGTTCGTCTCGGCTAGAGATGCGTGGATCGCAGTTATATCAGTGGCACCAAGGCTAATCCACGGATCGGGTGGGCCGAGTCATGAAATTTATTTAACATTCTGAGTAACAGCGGATGGGTTGCGGGTGAGTGAAAATAATATATAGAAGTGACCAGAGGGGGCGGTCGCTCCAACTGTCAGCGGCTCTGCGCTGGGGGAGGGCAGGCGCTCATGTTTGAGTAGATTGTGTTATTTTTGCATGTTCGGGTGTTCTGTTCATGTTGGGATGTGTTGTTGTTTGGGGGTTTCAGTTGGACTGCGTAAAGAACTGTTATTGACCGACTGACCGTGACTTAGACTGGTGTTACCAGTGGTGACATGGGGGGGGGGGGTATCGTGGTGGTTTTGGTTCTGGTCTGTTCTGTTCTGGCCATTGTGAAAATAAAAGTACTCCCGGGGTCGTACGGTCGTATGGGGCATTGGCGCGTCTGTTCAAGAGACCTCTGCCTCTTGACTCGTTCTTCCATGCCGGCTCGCCACAACATAATTAATGAGAAAAATATTTTTTACGTTCTCTAAAATGTGAACATATTGTAACGACCACGGATGTGTAGACTCGCTAGCCCTTGGCTAAAAGGTCGGACCCTTTAGTCGACTGGTTAACGTAGTCGCCCGGGTTCGCGTCCCGGATGCGGCGGTTCCCGGCTGCCCGCTAAACTCGCTTCAATACTTTAAGCCTCGTTTTCTGTAATGTATTGGGACTTATGTTAATGCGCCTGCTCTCTGGTTAGTCTTTGATGGGGGTCTCCCGCGCATTTAACGTGGCTGTTTCCGCTGCAAGGGGAGGAGAAAGCCCTTGCAGCAGAAACAGCCACCAATCAAAGACTAACCAGAGAGCATGCGCATTAACATAGGTCCCAATACATTACATTTTCCATCAGGCACGAATTACCAGACTTGACTCTCAATGCGCCAACTGCGGCGTCCATTTGACTTGAGCAGCAATGGAGGCAACAAAAAAAGAACCGAGAGAAAATTAAAGACGAAAAAAAAAAGTAAGGGCAGAAAAGTTCCAGGTGGGAGCTATTTAGTGAAATACTTAACCACGACGAGTTAAGTGTTGGGTATGTCATATGCAACAGCTTCGACGTGTTGATAGCCACAAAACCGGCACCTCAAACATGGTGTAACCATATCATCACGCTTACATACACATATGCCACTGAGAAATAACGGTAATGTGTGATCGGGTGCGGGTCTCTAAAGCCCCTTTTCCACTACATGGTGCCGGCTCAGCTCAACTCGACTCGCTTCTGTATCGTTTTCCGTTACTGTAGTAGTACCCCCTGAGTGTAGCTGGTCGTCATTGTGACGCCTGGTTTTCAATTTCAAAATGTACTTTTAAGATAACTCCGCTTCGATCGCTTCGGTATTTAAAAATGCAGGGCCATATCCCATGTGTGCATTGATGACGCGGTGACGCAGTGACGCGTTTCTCTGACCAGTCAGCAGTCTGCGTTGATTTTGGGACCCGCTCCAGTTTTCTTGGAACCTCGACAGAGGTGGCACCAGAAAAGTGGTAACAGTTAGCAAAATGCCGGCACTTCCCAGTAATGGAAAACGAAAAAAGGGCGAGTCGAGTCGAGTTGAGTCGGTACCATGTAGTGGAAAAGGGGCATAAAACTCGGATAAAATAATTCGTTCGGGTCGGTGGCAGGTGGGTGATTTATGCGTACATACGGATTCAGATGACGTCAGAGCCGGCCCATCACTATTCTCGGCCTTCGCGCCGTGCCATCTGTCTGTATACCGCTATTAAGTTTAGGGTTAAACTTTATTCACTATAACTGCAGTTGCCGTTGTTACTGTGCTATAATCGACTTTTGTGTATGAATTGCATGACGTTTTCAAGTGGCGTTTTTTTGTAATTATTCAGGTTAATCAGCAGTCACGTTGTTTCCGAGACACAAACGTCACCAAGCACAGGCAAAAAAGCTAACGGTTGAAAAGGAGGTGAGACGAGGGGAAGTCGGTCCTTGGACGGGGGTCATAATGGGAGTTCATATTCTTCATTACATACAGCTCATTTCATAGACCAGTAAGTCAGTCTAAGATATACATACTCAGAGTACACACGTCAAGGCCTGTTAGGTAAACAAACAGTAAAATTCAGTTAAACACTAACGGATATTTAAACTGGATTATTTTGGGAGCACATTAACATGCTCCTGCTCAGCAGTAAATCTAGGATACTGTTTAAAACTCACCAGGTCCCTTAGTTGTAATCTTCCAACCATCTTCTCTTCATCTTAGGGCCATTAAGACCTTCTAGTGTTACCTCGCTTGTCTGTGGCCTAATACAGAGCCCAGGGCCCCCCATGTCTTTGTACAGGCCTGGGCCGTGGGTGAATAGGATGTCCGTGCGAGGGGCCTCTCAGCCCAGACGTACCTGATACCTGTCCCCATCTTCTCCCTCCACCACCGCCGGGCCCCTTCCCTTGTCTGCCTTCCAGCTGGCTTCTCACACACACACACACACCTCGAATGAAGGATACCATTGTTGAATGTTGAAGCAATGCCGGCCCTGCAGCTTGTGTGAGTGCGTTTGTGTGTTTTTTCATGTGCACGTGTGTCCGTGCACGTATGCGTGCCCACGAATCCTGGTGTGTGTGTGTCTTGTTTGTAGAACACAGACCATATCTATGCAGGCTCTGTAGAAAGCATCAGCACTCAGATTCTTTGTCCTGTTGTCTGAGCCGGCCTCTGGTCTGTGTGAATCCTGAGTGTCCCTCTTTGAAGTCCTCTGCCATCCACCTCTGTGCCCCCTATATTCTCTCTGAAAACACCATGGTGTTTTCAATCTCCTTGTTGTTGTGGGGAGCTAGCTGATCGACAGATAATGCTGTACATTCTTTATTACGTTATATATTATTTTCTTGCATGCCCAGTTCCCTTTTGTATTCCTTCAGTTCATTTTTTAATCTCAGTTTCGATGAAAAGATACTATCGTCAAACTTATAGGTGCAGAGACCGTGTCCCAAACCCGCACTGTACTCTTAACACTATAGACGGGTTTCCCGCCCTTACCTAGGGCGCCGGGGTGGGTGCGTTGTTCTTCCGGTCTAAACATCCGTAGGCGGATGTAAAGATGCAAGTCTAGATCTGCGATATCTTCAACAACATTAAACATTAAAAATGGACATTAGAACATCAAAGAAAATGGTTCAGGGACACATTGAGCGTTGCGTGGCTGTACGAATACACGGAAACGCCTGGATGAGTGGTTGGATAGAGTGTGTTGCCCATCGACCTGCCACAGAACGGCAATGTCCCTGCATTCCGTTGTTTTCCTTCCACAGAAAACCAACAGCAGATTTCGAATCATGTGGTTGAAGGCTTTGAATTTGAAGAAACCACCGAAAAACTTCCTTGTTTGTTCCCATCACTTCATTGCCAAAAAGTCAACCAAAGAAAACCCTTTCCCTGAACTGTGGTAACTAGATCGCTACTCGTTACACCGGAAAAGAAAAGCAGAGGGTGGCCCGAATGCGGAAATGGACAGGAAGTGCAGCGTAAACTTGTCTATAGCATCTACTATGTACTAATCTTCATAGTATGCTGTTTTAACAGTAAGTATATCAGAAATGAACCCACTGACCATTTTGTACTAACAGGAAATGACACAACACGTGTGCCGACTGAACTGCCACAACAGATTTACATGTATACAGCGCTCGCTTGCTGGTTGGTCATGGGCTGCGTCGACGTCCGCCATTCCCCCCCAAAAGCTCGAAAACGCGTTGCATTGTGGGACAATAGTGTCCACCAACCGCGTACTCCAAAATCAAGCAGATTCAGTATGTATGTTGTAATTTTTAATTATACTTCATTTTGTCAGTTTTCCAGTGTGAACACGGTTAGAATTAGCATGTCGCATGGCATTTGGGATACAGAGTGCGTCATGTTGTTGACGACAACAACTAAAGAAAAGCGGGTGGAAAAAAATGACCCAGCAACACCGCCCCCCCCCCCCCGGTGCAACAGGCTCTTCTCTCAGCAGTCCATCTATTGACCCCCCAAAGCGCTCGTTTTTACGGCATGTCACCAACATGCTGAAATAACGTCGGCACTTTTAAAGCATACAGGTGGACCTAAACAAGCTTCACTTTTTCATGCTTAAACTAACTTGATTATGTCGGCTTAAGTGCAACACACTGCAAAGTTGTTGCTTTTTTATTGTATTTTACTGCATTCACAAGCAACGCAAACCATCGCACAAATTCACTTTTGAATTGACCGAAAGTTGAAAAGTTTAAACATCTTGGAGAGACAAAAGGTGCAGTTGTAATTGCTTGCATGCAACAAATGCAACGAAAAACGAAGACTTGTACATTGACTATGTTTGCATAGTGCTGTAGTCTATTTTATTGTATCTTATGTGGACACCGCTGTGCAACTTGAATGTAAAATGTGAATATTAACGTTCTGTGAAGGTGGTTTTCTGTGTCTTTAAGTAAAATTGATGGCTGTAGTGCTTCATTTTCAATGGGCCTTCACCTGTTCAAAGCACTTGACAGAATCAAAGCCAGAAACTGTTTTCTTTGCAACTTTGTACATCTTTGTTATAATTTTTCACATAATATGAATTTAACTTGATGTACTGCTCAGTGTGACACTTCAACAAAAGCACAAATTTTAAGAAAAGCAATGACAAAAGGTAATACCATTGGCCTAAACATGAATACAAAACTCGAACATGATAAAAAAAGTAAATGTAATAGCATGTAAAGTGTGATGTTGGTAAGATGTAATCGAAGAACACCTAAATGGGAAGTTTGTACATTCATTTTTAGGGGGGGGAGATTGTCACTTTTATAGTTAAAGGGATAAGCGCTCGTCTAGTAATCGGGTCGTCTAGTAATCAGAAGGTAGCTAGAAGAAGGCTAACCTGGAGAAAAAAATTACAGGTTAGCCTTCTTAGACTGTGAAATTGCAATTGGTGATGGGGGACACTTGATTGTTGATGTTTACTGCAAAATTACACATACTGATCCGTACTTAGGTTTGACTCCCATCATCCACTGGAGCACAAACTAGCATTCATCAGGATGTTGTATCACCAAGCTGACAACGTCCCCACCGACACAGCGGCCAGGGAAGGGGCGAAATCCCACATTAAACAGGCCCTGGTTAAGTATGGTTATCCTAACTGGGCGTTTGTCAAAGCCAGGAAGACGTCCAAACAGCGTACCAGCCAATTGAAAAGAGGAGGAGGACAACAGCTGCCTAAGCGTAAACCAGTGGTGATTCTGTATTTGGCGGGAGTGTCGGAAAAGCTGACATGGGTATTTTCAAAACACCGCATCTCAATTGCTTTCAAACCCCAAAACACGCTGCGCCTGAAGTTGGTCCACCCCAAGGATCGGGTCCCCTGGCACAAACAGAGCAATATAGTGTACACTGTTAAGTGCCAGAAGGATTGCAGTGACTTATACATTGGGGAAACTAAACAGAAGCTGGCCAAAAGAATGGCACAACACAGGAGAGCTAACATGTCAGATCAGGACTCAGCAGTCTACACCGTCTACAGGCCAGTGGCCACTCTTTCAGGGATGAGGATGTGCACATCCTTGATAGGGAGGGACGCTGGTTTGAACGGGGAGTCAAAGAGGCCATCTATGTTAAGAGGGGACGACCATCCCTGAACCGGGGGGGGGGGCTAAGAGTACATCTGTCACCATCTTACAATGCTGTGATTACAACTATTCCCAAACCCTTCGTGAATAGTACATATGGCCATCGAAACTCTAGTTAATGGGCACACCCATATTTGATCATGAAACTGGTCGTTGGTTTCGGTCGTTATACATCTGTCGCCATTTTACAATGCTGTGATTGCAACAACCCCTAATCCTCTGTGACTAGTACGCATGATGAATGCTGACACCCATATTTGCACATGAAACTGGTCATTGGTTTCAGTCGTTAGGCATTGTATTGTACTGTATTGTTTATAAGGGTGGGGATACCTGCAGTCAGTTTAGACTTAAGATGTCACTTAGCTGAGTGATGAAACGTATCTTTTAATAAACGTTGTATCCAGATGAACTGATTCAACCTTCTTTAATCCATAATCCTTGTTTCATGCAACAACAACAAAAATCACCCCACAGCATATCTAAAGCTAATATGATGCTACAGCAGTCTGATAGCTAATTCAATTAGTCATATTAAAAATTTACAGTTGTGTTTTTTTGTACTGAATGAGAATAGTGGATTTGTCCCCCAGCAATTACATTAAACTCCAGAGGGCAAGCTGCATGTCAGATATGAATCAGGTGACGTATGACTGAGAAAATGAAACCTACATACATTCTACATGAGAGTAAAATGGGGATAGAAATAAAAAAAATCAAAACGATCCCCTCACGGTATTTTTACATTCATGCCAAAACAAGCCTCCAGCTTTTGGTAACATTGGCTTATCTGTAAGGCGGTAGTCAGCAAAATGTCCAGGCAACTCTGAACCAAAAAAATCTGCATACGTGTATCTGTGTTTCATGTGTTTCTGTGTATGTGTGTGTGTGTGTGTGTGTGTGTGTGTGTGTTTGTCTGTGTTTGTCTGTGTTTGTCTGTGTTTGTCTGTGTTTGTCTGTTTGTGCATGGATGAGGCGGGTTCAAAAGAAGCAGATCCAGCCATGACTGAACCTTGAAAGCCTGAATGAAACTGCCACCCAACTGCGACTTCAGGCTTCTCTTGCGGAAACCCTCCAACAGGAATATCCTGATGACATTGAGAAGCCCTGTGATGGCCTGGTGGCCTGTCCAGGGTGTCTCCCCGCCTGCCGCCCAATGACTGTTGGGATAGGCTCCAGCATCCCCGTGACCCTGAGAGCAGGATAAGCGGTTTGGATAATGGATGGATGGATTGAGACGCACTGGAGCCTGCTAAAAATCCACTATCTTCGCCACCTACAAAACCACCCTAAGGTACAAGTACAGAAAACACCAGGACTAGTTTGATGAGAATAACTCAGAGATAGGACAGATCATCAAGAAAAGGAAAGCTTTTCATTCCTGGAAAAGTGATGTAACCTGCAAGGCTAAAAGAGTGAGTCACTCCAGAGTCAAGGCAGACGTCCAGAGACAGGTGAGGGAGCTTAAGAACTCTTGGTAGACAGAAAAGGCTCTGGAAATCCAGTGACTGGCAGACTTTGACACCAGAAGTTTTTTTTCAGTGCTACCAAGGCCTTCTATGGTTCAAGCAAAGCAACCGTGGCTTAAACCTCCTGTGCTCAAAGGACGGAAAGGAGCTGCAGAAGGATAACGAGTCCATTTTCGGCCGACGGAAGGAGCACTTCTAGGAACTCCTCAACCACAACAGCACAGCTGAACCAGACATTGCCAGCCACATTCCCCAGAATCCCATCAGAGAAGACATTGGGGAACCTCACACCATGACAGAGGTTCAAGATGCCATCAGGAGCCTTAAGAGCAACAAGGCCGCTGGTCCAGACGGGATCCCAGCTGAGATCTTAAAGGAAGGTGGGCCAGAGCTTCTGTACCATATCTGCGCCCTCCTCCTCAAGGTCTGGGGGAAAAGAATAACTGCCCTCAGAGCTCAGGGATGCTCTAATAGTGGCCATATTCAAGAAAGGGGACAAGGTGGAATGTGGAAACCACAGGGGTATCTCACTCCTGTCAACAACAGGTAAAGTCCTCACCTGCATCCTTGCAAACCGACTGCTACCACTGGCTGAGGAAGTATTCCCAGAATCTCAGTGTGGCTTCCACCCACCCAGAGGTACAGCAGACATGATACTGACAGCACGCCAACTCCAGGAATAAAGGCAGCCTTTGTACATGGCTTTCATAGTCCTGACAAAGGCCTTTGACGCAGCTGACCGCCAGGCTCTGTGGAGCATGCTGTCAAGATATGGCTGCCCTGACAAATACATCAGAGTATTGAGGCTTCTACATGATGGCATGTCAGTCACAGTGCTCAGAAACAACAGCTCTAAGTCAGAGCCCTTCACTGTGGAAACAGGGTTCAAACAGGGATGCATTATCATAACCACTCTGTTTGCCATCTTTATTGCTGTGATACTCCACCTCATTGGCGAAGAACTGCCACGTGGGATCCCAAACCTATCCATGAGTTTGGGGGAGGGTCACTGGGGAAAGGATTATGGGTAATAATTCCGGTGTTCGACGGAAGCAGTATCACAGACCGGCAGCCGATTTGGCTGAAGAAGTGTTAGCTATTGCCGTTCGTGTTTAAAAAAAAGATGACAAAAGTTGCTAATCTACGTATAAAATATGGTTACAGAGCTCGGGGACAACATGTGCTGTTCATGGTTGTATGTACAACCAGATGAAACTTAATGAGTGGCTTAAATGGGAGTGCTTCAATCATAAGCCTAAAACTAAATCAGACTGTTCCTGTCAGCGATGGTACACTTTCCATCGCCTCTCACAAGACGATGAGGCAAAAAGAAATTGGCTAAAGAACTTAAACTTAAAAAAAAAAACCTCAAACTCCATGTTTACTCGTTTCACTTTGTTGATAAGAAGCCAACGAGAGGCCACTTGAGAAGAAAAAGCACCGACTCATCAGGACTCATTATGTCACAACAACAGGTAAGTTAATGTGATGTCGACTAGTTGCTAGTTTTGTTTACACCACGTTTTTTCAGTTTTCAGAATCTGACTATCCCTGACTATTCTGAACTTAAGCATTGTTTTTAAAAATATTATTAGTTTAAGAAAAACCTGTCTGCCGTGGTGACAGGCAGGTGACCTGAAATGTTTACTTGCCACGGACATTTAACGTTACCCTTTATTTGGCAGGTGCTAATTTCATTCCCTGTTTTAACCAACAGATACAGAATATTTATTCTCAAAATATTAAACCTAGCCTAGGTATCCTGATGTCTGTGTGCAAGTTAGATTCTGATTAGCCAACCCTAGTCCCCCATACAACACCCCTTGGTTTAGAGTGCTTATTTGCAGTAGAGAATAAGTAGTCTGACAACAGCTACAAGTAAGGCAGTGTTTAAACTTGTTTATTTAAAGTAGCCCTAATTTGTTATTATTATTTGCTTTTCCAGATCCTTCACAGATAATATCATGAACTAATCATTAATTCATATTATCGGAACATTGTACTTTAAATTTGTGTACATTTAATTTCTGTCAATCTTTGTGTACTTTTCCATCTGCTTGAATTGATAATTACTTTGTACTGATCAACCTGTCTGTCTGTAACTCGGTGTTGTATTGTATTGTTTATGTTTGTTCCAAGACAGGTCTCTCTTGAAAATGAGACCCTGTCGTCTCAACGGGATCACCTGTATAAATAAAGGTTAAATAAAAAAATAGAAAAATGTTGTGACCTAAATATGCACTTTATGTATTACCTGCAGATGAGTCTGGTGAGATAAAAGTAGATGAGTAAAAGTAGCAATACCACAGTATAACAATACTCCACTGGAAGTAAAAGTTCTGCATTCAAAATTCTAAATGTAAAAGTACAGAATTATCAGCAACAAAATATGCTTAAAGAATCAAAAGTAAAAGTACTCAATAATGCATAGTGGCTACTGTCAGTTCTATTATATTATATTGTTATTGAATCATATTGATGCATTAATATGTAAGCAGTAGGCAACTTTAATGTTGTAGTTGGTCGAGGTGGCACTAAGTATAGTATAGTATAGTATCTAAGTATAGTATAGTATAGTATAGAATGTAAATACTCAAGTAACTTATAAGTACCTCAAAATTGTACTCAAGCACAGTACTTGACTAAATGTACATAGTTAGTTGTGAGATTTGAGGTTGTGTGCAACAACAACAACAGCAACAACATCATCATATTGAGCAGTAAATTAATTGAATTTTCGGTTCAGTAAATTTATTTGTAAAAATATCACAATAAAATCAAAAAATTTCATGTCATTACTTTACTGGCCTTCCACAGAATTGATGCTGCATAACTACAAGAGCGTCCTGGCCCTGCAATACATGAGCAATGTGCTGTCTGATGCTAGCACACAAGCCTTATGATGAGATACATGTACACTCTGACTCGGCTTTTAGGTAGACAAGGTCGTTTCCAACATCCTTAAATAACACCCGGCCGACTTTATTGCTGTGTAGATATTGGTACGCCTCTGAGCTTTTTAAATTGCTCATCGCCTTACCATCACAGGCAACGGACTCAACAAAATAGCTAAAAATGCTACCATACGTGTACGTGAATGCTACCGTACGTGTACATGATACAAGGCCACTTCTTCACATCATCTTCCCAACCATCTATTACAGATGGCAAAGGTATTCTTATTTCAGCCTTTTCTGAGTTCTGTGAGGTTGTGTTCCCACATCATTAGCTAATTTGGCTGGCTAGATCTTCATGAATGAATGAGACACTATACAAATCGCTCTAAGAAAGATGGTTAGGATACCGTTTCCATGGAAAACACCAGTTCCGGTTCAGTGACAGGGCATGCCGGAAGTCGCGCCTATAATTTGTGCAAGGTATCATGGGGACTAGGAATAAGGTGGATACAGAACTGATGGTAGGATCTTCAATCTTAATAGGTTCAAGGCCAACAGCAAATTCTGCAACACCACCATCATGGAGCTTCAGTATGCAGAATACAACGCCATCGCAGCACACTCCGCAGAAGACCTCCAAGACACTCTGAATGCCTTTGCCAAGACATACAGAGCTCTGGGTATAGCATTAATCATCAAGAAGACCCAGGTCTTACATCAACTTCCACCCAGCCAGCCATCTACCCAGCCCACCATAAAAGTGGACAACAAAATTATTGAAAATGCTGATCACTTCCCCCACTTCAGCAGCCCTCTCTCCTCAAAAGCTGACATTGACTCTGGGGCCACCCATCACCTGAGACAGCAGGCACCTGAGAGCCCTGGAACAACACCACCAAAGATCCTTACAAAATATCCTGAGGATCAGCTGGAAGGACAGATGCACCAACATCAGCATTCTGGAAGAAGCCAACATGACTAGCATCCCCACCACAATAATGCAGTGCCAACTCCGATGGACAGACCATTACATCCGCATATCCAACACAAGTCTCCCCAAACAGATCCTGTACTCCCAGCTGAAGGAAGGTCAGCAAGCTCCCAGGGAGCAAAAGAAATGTTTCAAGGACAATATGAACACCAGTCTGAAGAAATTCAACATCACATCAAGAATCTGGGAGCACATTACACTGGACAGGCGCTCCTGGAAGAAATTTGTGCAGGAAGGAGTTGCACATCATGAAATGGAACTCTACTGTGCCACAGAGAAAAGTGACAGCACTGCAAGGTTCAACCACCGCCACTTTCCCCTGTCCACATTGCACCAAGGTATGTGGATCGCAGATCGGCCTCTACAGCCATCTGAAGACCCACAAGTAGACAACCCAATGGAGAGCACAGTCATACCCACTTTGAGTGACCACTGATGATGATGATGATGTGTGTGCATGCATGCGCGCGTGTGTGTGTGTGTGTGTGTGTGTGCCTGTGTGTGGGAGAGATGATTGATGCCTTGTTTCGATCCATCTGCTTATGGGACAAACAGACAGTCCCCTCTGTACAATCCACTGATAATGGCTTAGTCAGCAGAAATAAATGAACTATTGGACACCCGCCCACACACATTTACAGATACTGAATAGCTAAGTCAGTTCTAAGTATGATGAATTGGACCTGGGGTCCTTGCTGTCTTAAGATATTGATAGGCAGGTATTGGAATGGCATGCAATATTAACAGCCTGGAGGTAGATGCCAATCCTGACTGAGGAGCAGGAAGGAGATAGAGAAGGGCAAAGAGAGAAGTGAGAGAGAGAGAGAGAGAGAGAGAGAGAGAGAGAGAGAGAGAGAGAGAGAGAGAGAGAGAGAGAGAGAGAGAGAGAGAGAGAGAGAGAGAGAGAGTAACAGATAGTTGAGAGAGAGAGAGAGAGAGAGAGAGAGAGAGAGAGAGAGAGAGAGAGAGAGAGAGAGAGAGAGAGAGAGAGAGAGAGAGAGAGAGAGAGAGAGAGAGAGAGAGAGAGAGAGAGAGCGAGAGAGTGAGAGTCACAATAGCAATACCTGAGGCATGACATTGTGCGGAACTGATGGCCAGCATTTGGAAATGCAAGAGTGCTTTTACAATATTGTAAAATGAACTGTATGTGTGTCTGAGAATTTGAGGTATGCAAGATATCAGTTTCTGGCATAAAGATTTGAAAATGTTTTCTTTTCTGAAAGGAAAGTCCCTCCATCTTTGATATGGTTAAACCCCTACCACACACACACACACACACACACACACACACATACAATTCTCTTCCTTCCCTATCTTTTCTGCTCTTTTTCTCCTATGTGTCTATGCTCCGCACCTCCTTTTCCCCCCTCTCCCTCCCTCTCTCACCTCCCTCTGTCTCTCCATCTCCTGTCTGTCACTCCAGCCCACATCCTGTTGAGGTTCTCTGCTCCCTCCATGCTTTGATATCTGAGAGCCGCCGAGTTACCTGGACCAGACAAAGCCCACCTTTGTCTCCTCCACAGTGTGTGCAAGTGTTTCTCTTTATTTGTTTTCCCTGTGTTTGTGTGTGTGTGTGTGTGTGTGTGAGCGCACTAGTGTTGTGTGTCGTGTTAAGTGTGTCTTTCCTTACTTTTGTAAGTTGTTCTACATGTGTGTGGTTAACTACATACGTGCATTACATGCTCTTGTTAACATATTATACAGCTACATGTTGGCGAGTGTGTGCATACAAGTCAGTAGTAACAGACATGCGCATGCACGAAGGTCAACACACGCACGCGCACGCGCTCGCACACACACACACACAGAGTAACCCTTTTCTCTCTCATCCATTTCCTGTCTCCTCGGCTCCTCTGTATGGCCCAGGTCCAAACTCTGGGGGTAATCCACATGCCAAGGTTTTGTCTGCAGCGTCATGCTCCAAACAGCAACAGCAGTGGCGGCATCATCTCTTTGCGCTTTCCAACATATACCAAAGGTCAACCCTCTTCACCTTCATCCCATCCAAGTATGTGTGTGTGTGTGTGTGTGTGTGGGGGGGGTGTGTGTGTGTCTATTGACGCAGCACTGCAGCAGATCTATACTAATGATTTCCCATGGTTTCCTCAAGTTGATCTGGGAACCAGTGAGGTATGCTGGGCTGGGGAGGGGGTTGGGGGTTTGTGTGTGTGTGGGGGGGGGTAGGATGAGAGAAGAATAGACGGACAGATAGACAAGTTGCGGTGAGGGATGGAGGGGGAGGATGGTGGGAGAAACTGGGAGAGAAAAATGGATATGTGGGAGATGGAATGAGACATCAGATTTTCTCTACCCGAGTGTCTGCCTGTCTCACTCTCTGTTGGCCTCCCTGTCTGTGTCTGACTGTCTGCCTTTCAATCAGCCTTTCTTCAAGCCTGTGTGTGTGTGTGTGCACGTGTGTGTGTTTCTATTCAGTCTGCTTGTCTGTCTTGCTGTGTATCTGGTGCAAGAGATAAATCTTGCTATTTTATGTTAATAATGTAGAAAAAACACCGGCATAACCAAGTATTTTTGTATCCGTTTGCAGCTGTAATTTGCATTTGTTTGAATGCCAGTGCGTGTTCTCTTGTTCAGCTTGAGTTCTCAACGATAAGCGAGAGAACTTTTCTTCTTTTTTGTGCAAAATTTGCAAAGTTAGGATATTCATTCCCTGAGAAACTCGTGTTGTGTTAGGACATTTTGGCAGCCTAACTTCTTTGGGGTCTATTTCAGCTTCAGGATTTGGGTCTAGGGTTAAGGTTAAGAATTAGGTTTTAGTTAAAGGTCCCATGAATCGGTATTTGGAGTCCTGCGAACTTCCACGACCAGCTGCTATGTGTATAAAAGTGAAGGGATTTTTTTTTTGACAGAAGGGAGATTGATTTGCCTCACAGCCAATCACAGCTGGGCATTCTTAGAAGAATATGGACGTCAATATGCTATTGGCTAGTTTCAGTTTGATCGTAGACGATCACTCGTCTTCTCACATTAGGCAGGAGATTTATTTGATTTTTAACTACGCGTTCGTATAGAAATCCGGATGTGTAATGAACAAAATTGATCGTATTGATCGAACAAAATTGATCGCACGTGTACTTTGCATGTTACTGGAGGATACCACTAGAGGGCACACCAGAGAACTAAGGATATAAATAGACAAAATACGTCATCGACACTGCACTGTCCCTACACTTTTGACATTTTTCGCAAGGGACGTAACGGTCTCGAACTTCTTTTGTTTTTGTTTTTTTGTTTACTTTATTGATAAACTTTTTTTCACACAATACATTTTGCAAACACAACACGAGTTTCTCAGGGAATGAATCTCCTTCAATGTAATGTAACACGCAAAAATAAACTTGTTTCCATTTATTTTTGCAGGCTTCCACGTTAACTTCTAAACACGGTGCTGATCTCACACCAGCTATTCAGACAAGCATATTTGTTACTGTGCAGCGGATGCGGGTTATTACGGGTCTATTGTCTTCAAAACGTTTCGCCATGTTGGGCGTCCGGGTAGCGTAGCGGTCTATACGCCCATTTCACGCCGCGGCCATCTTGGATTTCAAAAAAACCAAGTGGTGGGAACTTAGCCACGCCCCCTTCGTACTCAATCGGAAATCAATGCAGCCGGGGCCAGCAGCAAACATGGTTTGGACTACCAACCTCGAGCACCTACCGTCATTTACCACAAATGACATCGAAAAATGGGCAGAGAAGGGGCGTCGGATCCCAAGGGATGTACTGCTAAAAGGATATAGCAATTGGATAGAGGGCTACATCTTTGATATTGAAGGTAAGTCAGCTAGCTAGCCTAGCTAGCGTTTGTTATGGTTGTGTTGACAACGTTATCAGGATAGCCGATGTGACACCTTCCGATCCAACACTTTCAGCTGTAGCTTGTTAAGTTACTAAGTTAAGGTACACTGTATTTGTTGATAAACTTGCTAACCTTTTGTGCTGTCATGCGATTTTACAGTCAGGCCGAGTGAGACAGGCATTGCTGTCAGGGCGAGGGCATATCGTTCAATGAGGAAGAATGAGCCGCCTTACCATGTGCAGGTAGTTGGTTAGTAGCCAGGCAAAGTTCAGACATACCTTCAGGAGAACACTTCCATGATGTTTGGTAACACTATGATCTAGTGCTTCCTAAATGCACACTATTTTTTTCCCAAGTCCTTGTTAACCCAAACAACATTATGTCAACATTCAACATGCTTTTAGTTTGAGGATAATAATTAAAGCCTATTCATGACTTCATCCATGATTCTTTATCTGTTACCAGGTCGATTTTCCATCAAAAGGCGCATTCTTCGGGCAGTCGACATGCTAAGCAGGACAGGGCCACTGCAACCATCAGATAGGGTTGTTGTACGTACTTGCACATTACATCAAAAAAGGTTACAAAGCTGTGCCACCCACAGTCAGCAAGACCTCGCTGCCACAGACATGGCATATTCCATCTCGGGCCTTGGGCTTTACACCACAACCTGTGAATACACTCAAAGTATGCAAATTGAAGCCACCCACAGATAAGATGCCCCCAAATAAGTACAAAAGAAGTAGTGATGCCATAAGGCCCAATGTATATTGCCCCGTTCCACTCCCCCTACCAAGCGACCAATTTGCACTTGACCTCCAAAAGAACCTTGCTGCCATTGGAAGTAACAGCCAGATGTTAAAGGTACTGCAGGCATCGAGCAGACACCCAGCAAAAAAGGTTGAAACTAAATATGGAGACCTGCCCCTTGGCTCAGTATTGACCTACCAAACACTTAACCTGCCCACCACTAGTGATGACCCCCACTCTCCATTTCCACTGCCACCACAACCATCAAACTATGCCACAGCTCTCAACAGGAATGAGAGCATCTATTACGGTGGCATGGCTGTCACCCACCCTGATGCTGAGGCACTGGAGGTCGAGACAAGGGGGCAGAGCACAAGTAAGACCTGGCACCGTGTCCGCGCCCAGCGTCTGACATCATCAGACTTCAAGAGTATAGTCTCAAGGTAAGACTGGACCAATGGCTATTTATTTCACAACAAATTTCAGTACCCTGTAGTGAATAAAACATCTTTCTAATACTACATATGTTGTGATGTATACATTCTGAAGTTGCTTTACCCCTCTGCCCCCAATATCTCAAGGGTGGCAGACTTCGAGACTCTGGCAGCCAGAATGCAGAGACCGAAGAGGACTGTGCAGACACAGGCCATGATGAGAGGAATTGAGTTGGAGCCCGTTGCAGCTATACAGTATGAGGAAGTAACTGGACACTCGGTCTCCCCTTGCGGTTTCACCATCAACCCCAACGCCCCACATTTGGGTGCCTCCCCTGACCGAAAGGTGGTGGATGACTTCGGTCAGCTTCAGGGACTGCTGGAAATCAAGTGTCCTGATGTGGACAGCTTTGTGGAGTGCAAGTACCTTTCTCTAAGACCAGATGGATCTTTTGCTCTCAAACACTGCCATGGCTACTACAATCAGATGATGGGACAAATGGGAATCACAGGGATGATGTGGTGTGACTTTTTTGTGAAGTGCCGAGATGACTACCACCTGGAGTGAATCTACTTTGATGCGGAGGAATGGGAGAATATGAAAACTAAGCTGGTTCTTTTCTTTTTCGAGTACTTTCTGCCTCTCCTGTGCCAGTGAGGAAAGACACACACACAGGGCTGTATTCAACGAAGCTGTTTAATCACAATAAAATAACAAATAAGATACATTTCATTTTTATACTGTACATTCAATATTTATACATTAGATTGTCCCATCTACAATATTTTCATTCTTTGTCTATTAACTTTAACAAAACTGTTGGTTCATTTTAAACTAAAATATGTTCGGTCAACTGTCATTCTGTTGTAGCAATAAACTGGAACTTGCTATCAACTCAAATCATCAATTGTTTACTAAACTAAGATAGTGATTGCTCATCTCAAGGTGTGGGCTAAAAAATGGGACTGTACTGAAAGGAAGTTAAATATGTTTCAATCTAGCTAAGGTTTGTGTGCACTATTTTCTTGTCAGCTGAATTTAACAAAGGTTTAAAACAGTGGTCCCTGAAAATGATCTCTTTCCCTTCTTTGATAGGAGTTGCAGGATGGTACACAGCAGTACGACATGTTGCTTCCAGCAGGGTTTTCAACAAAGTAAGAAGGGGGCGTGGCTAAATTCCCACCACTTGGGTTTTTTTAATCCAAGATGGCCGCGGCGTGAAATGGGCGTATTCCGTTGCCTACCAACACGGGGTCGCCCCCCCTTAGTTACTGTTACTATGCCCATCAAGCTTTTCAGAACCATCCAGGAAGTAGCCAGAAAACCCTAAAACATGAAGGAAGAAATCAGCGCATTCCCAGAGAAAAATAAGTGATGTATTTTGGAGTAATTCATCCTTAATATCAGAAGGGGTTACAGTATGCGGCGGAGGGGTACATTCAGAATATTAAAAGTAAACTGACTTGCGTGGACTCCGGGCTGCCGGGTGCGACTGTAGTTGAGGGTAAAGCTTACCGGTCGCAATCAAACAATGAGAAACCCCATCAACTAATTCTGAAACACATTGTGGACCAACTGTGCTCTTGCACTGTAGGGTAAGTTAAATATTTCAGCTGTTATTGGTATATTTTTAATAATCCATTGTCAACATCACCGTATCATAGTGCTTATTTTGGCCAAGGTTCCCCATGGCGTTCTTTTATCCAGGCTTTTTCGGGGGTTTTCTGTATGGGCTCCTGGGGGTCGCTGGGCACCCAGGGACATGCCCCGGGGCCGAGACAACCGCCCCATGATTTTTTTTAACCTTCGGACCAGAACCGGTATTTTCAACAAAATAAGGCAAACGAGATGACTCCACGAGCGGGATGACTTTTCCGAATGGCCGGTCCCCACCTGGAGCTCACAGAGGGCGAGAAACGTTTAAAATAGGCCGGATATGGGGAGGTCGGACTGCCCAGAGACCATCCCAGCCGGCAGCCGACCCTCCCCGTGGGTCTTTATGCTCTGAAATGAAAGGTGGAACCGGACTAACCTGTGACTAGCATAACAAAGTTATGTTAGTGGGCTAGCCATCGTTAGCTATCATTAAATTAGGTATCTCTGGCCACAGACTAAGCTGGTTACGTTCATCGGGTGTTATTTTGTTAGTCAATGATACGGTGATATGTATATAATGGTAATAATCACTGTGTGGATAAAAGTAACAGTAATAATGTTAGCTATATTAGCTATCAATAATGGCTAGTAGCAAGCTTAGCTTGAAGCAGACAGGTATTTTTGGTTGATTTTGGATGGATTGAGCTGGCCATGGGGTCTGCTATACTGCGAAATCCATTGCCAACACTGCGCTTCTAAGGTAGGATTGGACAAGCACCGTTCTGGGGCGGCACTTTGCGAAAGGTGGGAAGCCGGATGTGGGTATTTGCCCTGGTCGCTACACTAGCGCCTCCTCTGGTGGGTCGGGGCGCCCCCCGGATTAGCAGAGAGGGGGTGGAGCAGCGACCGGGACGGCTCAAAAGAGCGGGGTAATTGGCCAGATACAATTGGGGAGAAAAAGGGCGGAAATTGGAAAAAAAATAAATTTCGCCATGTTGTCGTTGTTGGCGTACCTACCGTCCCCATACTGCCCCCTACCGTTCCTGTGCGCATTGCAGCTTGCGGATGCGTAGCGTTAATTTTTGAGAACGTGCACACCCATTTCATTATTATTTTTTCCACTCATGGTAATGCACAGCTCCAGACAGAAACAAGCAATTCATAATCAAACACAAATCAATTTACGCATTCCATGATTGAAAAGGGGCAGGGAGAAGAAAAATCTTATTTTACCTGCTCCTTACTCAAACCTAAATAAACAACAGAACAGATGGTCTGCCAGTCTGTTACTCAACAACCAATACTTACAGCAACATGGGAAATGAAAAAGAATCAAAAAGTCATACACAATAATTCACCATCAACTGAAAACCCATTACCTGACAACTCCATATTGTCTAATCACTCTTTCCTTATACATTTTCTTGAACTGAAAGATATTTATACAACCCTTTAGATCGTTCTCTAAAGAACTCCACAGTTTGACACCACATACCGAAATACACATCTGCTTTAAAGTAGTACGTGCATACTGATGTTTAAAATTAAATTTCCTTCTATGGTCCTTGTCCTCTGGACTAAAAACAAACAATTTTTGTAAATCTTCTGGTAATACTCTGCTTTTTGCCCTGTACATAACTAACCATGTCTGTAACTCAACTAAATCTTTAAGTTTCATTAATCCTGACTTAATAAACAGTCCGTTGGTGTGTTCTCTTACTGCTCTTTTCTGTAATACAAACAGTGGCTTTATGCTGCTAATATACGTACGTGTTGCCCCACACTTCCACACAGTAACTAAAATATGGCAAAATAAGTGAACAGTACAGAATTCACATTACCTTGTGATATAACACGTACTTTGCTTTGTTCAAAACAGAAATATTCTTAGACACCTTTGTTTTTACATATGCTATATGAGATTTCCATGTCAGTCTGTCATCCATTATTACACCCAAGAATCTAAACTCAGATACTCTTTCAATATCAACTCCATCTATAGACAGTAAAACATTTCCATCCTTTTTCTGTTTAGCAAAAACCATAAACTTAGTTTTGCTCAAATTTAATGATAACTTATTTTCATCAAACCATCTTTTCAGTTTGACCATTTCATTTACAATGCTTTCTGCTAAACTTTATAAGTCATCTCATGAACTAAAAAAAATAAATAGGGTCATCTGCAAACAAAAAAACTGCAATATCTTTGACACCTCACATATGTCCTTGATATGTAAAATGAAAAGTTTCGGCTCCAACACCGAGCCTTGTGGGACTCCACATTCAATCTTCATGCACTCCGATGTATTGCCAGCAAACTGTACAAGTTGTTTTCTGTTATCTAAATAACTGCTTAACCAATTTAGAACTACTCCTCTCACGCCATATATATGTAATTTAGCAATTAATATGTTGTGCTCTGTTGTCGAATGCTTTTTTTTAAATCAATAATTACACCTATTGTGTATTTCTTACATTCTATTGCTGTTGTAATCGCTTCCATTGTTTTCATTAATGCTAAAGATGTTGATCGATTTGTCCGATAGCCATACTGACTCTCACTCGGCAACTTGTTCTTTTCAAGAAAAGCGTCTAATTTTTGTACAAACAGTTTTTCAAGCACCTTGGAGAGTTGTGAAAGCAAAGACACTGGTCTGTAGTTAGTAAAACTGTGTTTATCTCCCTTTTTCAAAAGTGGGATAACCTTTGCCGTTTTCATTCTGTCTGGAAAAACACCTGTGCGAAAAGAAAGATTAAAGATATAACTTGGAGGTTTGATTATGCAGTCAATAGTATTTTTCACTATAATCATGTCGATCCCATCACTGTCAGTTGATGTCTTGTTTTTGGATTTTGCTACAGTGGATCTAATTTCATTTTCACTCACCTCTCCTAGAAACATAGACTGTACCACTTTACTTCCCCCATTCCGGCCACCTTCTTCTTGCCCATCATTATGTTTTTCAGTGGAATTTGCGAGATTAGGCCCACCATTAACAAAAAAGGAATCAAATTCCTTTACTACTTCATTCATGTTTTTATAACCTTATTATTGTCATTGATGAAATAATTGGGCAGATCGATAGACACAGTTATTTCTGATTACATTGTTTAATATTTTCCAAGTACCTTTAATGTTGTTTTTAACATTTTATTATAACATTCTTTCTTGGCTTGTCTCAATATCATCATCAACTTATTTTTGTAAACTTATATTTCTTTTCAGCTGTCTTTGTTCTAAATTTTATGAAGTCTCTGTAAAGTTTATTTTTCTTTTTGCATGCATTTTGTAAGCCCTTTGTTATCCAAGGTTTTTTTTATTATAGCTACGTTTATGTTTGCATGGCATTATTGGACAATGTGAGTCATACAGTGACAAGTAGCCCTTTAGAAATGTCTCATATGAAGTATTTACCTCTTCTACATACACCCCTTTCCTCTTTTCTTTTAAGAGGTCATTCCTGAATTGTCTATTACACCATCTCTCCAAACGGACGCAGGACACACGAGGGAGCCATCATGCGCATGCGAACACGTAGGTAAAATCAAGTATACCATACCTTAGTGTACACTTGTGAGTGCTTTGTGACGTACTTGAAAATGTGTTGTAGTTTTCAACATTCTTACAAACATAAAAATAAAACGAAAATGTTTTTTGTGAATTTCCATAACTTACAGTAGTGTTAAATCAATGTGAATTAAGCGCTGGGATAAGAAGCAACAAGAGTGAAAATATAATTCCAATTTTACGAGACCTTTGTGGTTAGGGTTAGGGGCTAAGGAATGAATATGGTCAACGAGGGTCCTCACAAGTTTAGAAACGTGTGTGTGTGTGTGTACGCCTTTGAAAGGACCTGTACAGTGGCATTTCCTCCAATCACTTCTTTATTGTTCAAACTAATGTCCTGGATCAGAAACAACTCTGAAGTGGAGGGAGGAGTGTGGGGAGACAGGGTGGGGAGGAGAGACAGGAACACTCTGCGCCCCTCGGGGGGGGGGGTTGTCTCTGAGGAACTATAATCACATCCTGGTCAAAAGGTCAATGGGGTGAGCTCACGGGCAACAGGAACATAGAGAGACACTCCGAAAAACATTTCTCTTCATTTCCACAGAACTTTTATCCTTTATGTCCTTATTTTTCTTATTAAAAAAAAGGGGGGGGTTCTTCCAATTCTGCCCACATGGTTCTGGGATTTTCTAGAAACAATTTTCAATTTCTTGAAAGCAAGCAGACTCTGTTAGTATCAAGAAATTGAAACTTAATCAACAAGGTGTATCTAAAGCCCCTTTCACACAACAAAACCGTGTGTGATGCTGAACATGGGTTGAACTTGTGCTTGGCCATTTATACCCGACTACAGTCTGGCGGTCACCGTTAGCAGATGACCCAGGTCCCACACTGAACTCCATACACGTCACTGCTAAACAGAGAAGTTGCCATCATAAAAGGGACCATTTCCTTGTTTTGCTTTACAGTAGGGATTCAATATGGCAGGCAGTACGGGCGTTCTGCAACACATGCAATTTTGAAAGGAGTAGCGCATTTTGCTTTTCAGCAATGTGATTTTTTTTAACATTAACTTTTGGTTTAAAACTTCCAGACAGCTCAACAGACAAAAGTAATGTTATATGCAATGTGTGTGCTGGTGAGCTCAAATTTAATGATAGACCAGTACGTGTATGTACACCGATCAGCCAAAAATATTAACACCACCTGCCTAATACAAACCAGGCTGTGCCAGATTCTTTCTGTGTGGAGTCTGCATGTTCTCCCCATGTCTTCATGGATTTCCTCCAGCTGCTCCAGTTTCCTCCCATCATCAAAAAGACATGCATGTTAGGGTTAATACTCCTGTCTCTGCCCCTGACCAAAGCAATGGAAAGAAGAACTGGAGTTGGTCCTCGGGTGCTGCAGCTTCTCACTGCTCCTATACAATAGGATGGGTTAAATGCAGAGAACAAATTCGTTGTAAGAATACAATTCATTGTACGAATACAATGACAAAATAAAGTGGTGTTCTTAATATTGTATAGGTCCCCCTCGTGCCACCAAAATAGCTCTGACCCGTCAAGGCATGGACTCCACAAGAACTCTGAACGTGTTGTCTGGTATCTGGTACAAAGACGTTAGCAGCAGATCCTTTAAGTCCTGTAAATTGTGAGGTGGGCCCTCCATGGATCTCACTAGTTATTCCAGCACATCCCACAGATGCTCGATCGGATTGAGATCTGGAGAATTTGGAGGCCACGGCAACACACCGAACTCTTTGTCATGTTCCTCAATCATTCCTGAACAATTTTTCCACTGTGGCAGGGCACATTATCCTGCTGAAAGAGGCCCTTGTCAAAGGCGCTCAGATCCTTACGCTTGCCCATTTTTCTTGCTTCCAACACATCAACTTCAAGAACTGACTGCTCACTTGCTGCCTAATATAGCCCACACCTTGACAGGTGCCATTGTAACAAGATAATCAATGTTATTCACTTAGCTGTTAATGGTTTTAATGTTTTGGTTGATTGGTGTATGTGCTGGCTTTCTTTTTGTATGAGGTTTAGTTGTTGGGAGTCCCAGGCCATTCTTAAGGATGTCACTGTTGATAAACAACAAACCCAATGTACCCCAATCAATCCGTTGAAAAGCATTCATTCTAATTGGATTGACAATAAATTTTTAAAAAAAAGTCTTTCAATCTAAAACATGTTTCGGCCCCCGTGGCCTTCATTAGGGGAGTAAAACGGCATACAGCATACTTTAAGCAAAGTAATCACAGGGGAACCGATGAAAATAATTACCACAGATTGACATGCCATCATTTCATGCTGTGTTGGTGGTTACCAGGCAGATAAACTAGGCAAAAACAGACAAGATAAACAAGATGAAAAGTAAACAAAACTAATGCCTAGTCCACATGTACATGAGTATTTTTTAAAATGGGGTTTTTCTCCATCCAAATGAAAATGCAAAAACACATGCTACTTTAAACAATGAATGTCAAGAGCATGCCAAACTAACAGGTGGCGATATAACCCTACCCTAAAGCAATGTTGGCCAGTCAGAAGTCTGGAAAAAAGCCCACACCAAGCCAAAAGCTCCGTTTTCCCTGTCTACATGTCAACACTGGAAACGGGGTTTCTGAAAATCTTCACCCTGGAAGGAGTTTTCCAAAAGGTCAGTTTTAAGTGGCCGAAAACACAGTTTGCGTGTGGACGAAAGGCCAAAATGTGTAGAAAAATCTCCATTTTCAAAAATACCGTGTACGTGTGGACAAGGCATAAGAGAGGGATGAATGAAACACAGACCTGATCAGACAGGAGCTCTGCATCACCCTTCCTGTTGCAGATTCATGACAGCTCAGAGCGTCTTCAAAGCAGAGGTGGTAAAACCAGGTCCAGTAAGGGAAAGTCTGAACCCTGCTTTTCCTCCACCCATGCACCAAGATAGCTGATTTCCTTCTCCTACCTAGCTGAAGAGTGGCGTTGATCAGAACCAACAGGTTTCGTACCAGGGTGGACTTTCACTCTCTGGCCCCGGTTTTGCCACCTCTGCTTATATGTCTTATCAATAATGTCTGGCATGAAACTTTACATTATGGATGCAGAGTGGGTGGTGGTAAAAGGGGCTCAACAAAACATTCCCAAAGATACATTTGTTACACAAAATGTACATAGTTTAAAATACCTGTTTATCATCTACCACGTTAATTTTGAACTATTCACCCATGGAGTGCAAGCCACTTTTTAATCAGAGCAACTTTTTACAGGTCAAAACAAATTTTAACATGTCCCTTTTTATCTCCAATAGACAAAGAGGTCCACCTGTACCCTTACAGTGCTGTGGACATAACAAAGTTACATTAGAGTTACCTCTGTGTGTGTGTGTGTGTGTGTGTGTGTGTGTGTGTGTGTGTGTGTGTGTGTGTGTGTGTGTGTGTGTGTGTGTGTGTGCGTGTGTGCGTGTGAGAGAGAGAGAGAGAGAGAGAGAGAGAGAGAGAGAGAGAGAGAGAGAGAGAGAGAGAGAGAGAGAGAGAGAGAGAGAGAGAGAGAGAGAAGGAGAGAAAGGGGGGGAGACAGACAGAGACAGAGAAAAGTTTCTCACATTGGGGTGTGAGCTCAGAGGTTCTGGCACTGGATTAGAGGAAATGACCGTGGGCTCAAGATGTGCACTCAGATTGCTGGTAAGAATAGTGAAGGTGTGTTAACATGGGTTATAGTGTGTGCGTGTGTACACACATGCATGTTGGGGTCTCTGTGTGTATATGGGTGTGTAGTGAAAGTGTTCGAACTTACATGAAAAAGTTCTGTGCATCATCATAGCTGAGTGTGTGTGTGTGTGTGTGTGTGTGTGTGTGTGTGTCCCAGTCCCTGTACGTATGTTATGGGGAGGAAATTTTCATAACTTGCCTAGGGGAAACCTCCAATTCAGCAGCTATTGTTCAGCCCTTCCTGGCCATTACACAGTGCTGGAGAGACAGAGGAAGAGGAGACTCCGTCATTCACTCACTTCCCTCCCTCCCTGCCTTCATCTCTTTTTTCACTTTCATTTAGCTGCTCTTTTTATCTTCATCTCAACAGTCTGATCTGCCCCGTGTCTCACTTTTGTCCCCCTCATGTTTGCACTGGCACAACTTCACACTTGGAAAAGCTTCTCTGGCTGTTCCATCGTTTATGTAATGCTGCCATCTGCTGTCAATTATACGATATAGCACAAATGCGTGGCGACGTATACATGTCTATTGAGACGCCACCCAAATATTCACAATTTGACATACTTTCCCGTTTTCTTGCCTGTGCTGCTTCTTAGACACTGCCCCGACTTAATGAAAAATACGTGGTATTGCTGATTTGTTAATTGACTAATGAAATGCAAGTCACGTGTGATCACTCATGTTGAGGGGCGTGGCACAACAATCATTTGAACTGGGTCGGGCCTAGCATATAAACTCTACCGTCAATACCTATCTGTATAAACTGGATCAGGGCAGACATTATAACATAACCTCTGACCGAAAAGCAGGAGACCATGATGTCCACCGAGAGCGTTACTGAAGATCGTCTCTCCAAATTCAAGAACAGAGGGAAAAATCTCAAGGTAAGTTTGAATATATATATATATATATATATATATATATATATATATATAACTTTGCACAAACAGTAAGGAAATGTGTGTTTGGTAGATTATTTCTTTGTTGTAACAATACTTCTTGGCAATAAATCTTATATCAGGCACCTGGAGTACCAGAAGCTCAAAACAAGAGTCAATAGCAACATAAGCTGTTTGGCATTGACAGAAGATTTGGCAACTTTTTCATGGGCGCAACCCACATACTCAGCTCTGCTGCTCATCCCACAAATGCATGTTCCTTCCAAATGTGCCACCATTTAAAAGGGAAATAAACAGGCTTTCCAACGGTATAAGATTTATTGCCAAAAAGCATTGTTACAACAAAGAAATAATCTACCAAACACAAATTTCCTTTTTGTGGTAAGTGTATATGTGTGTGTTTTGGAAACCGTCAATGGTATTGATAAGGGTGCTCAACAAATGAGAAGCAGAATATTAAGATAAATGTAGGAGAATTTTTTAACATGCATTTCAGTACAAGCTTGTTTCGTGCGTCACGCACTCATCAGAATCACATTGGCGGCAGCAGCAGAATCACATTGGCAGCTGATGAGGGTGTGACGCACGAAACAAGTGTGTACTGACATGCATTCAAGTCCCCCCCCCCCCTACATTTAAAATATATATGTTTGGGTGGCGACGCTATGCTGTTATCTTTTATATCCTTGCATCATGTGTAATGCTTTTTAAATGCAGAAACTTCGCGAGAAAAGGATTGCGGAGTGCGTGGAGCTGCGCAAGACTCAGAAGAGCGAGAGTTTTCTGAAGAGGAGACGCATCACGCTGTCCTCTCTGCCCGACGAGGACGCGCTGTCACCTGTCCCCGATGTCAAGGTGGAGTTCACATTTTATTCTTGCGTTTCTATTCATCCTTATTTAGTCAAGATTAGAAGCACTTTGTGAATCTGACCTTTTCAAAACGCCGACGTTTGGCTGTGCGTAGATTTCGGGGGTTAGGGGAGTGCAGTTTTGCAAATATTGACTTGGTTGCGTTTGAAAATCAATGCTGCTGTAAGACGTTAATAAAGTTTGCTTATTTTAATGACTAGTGTTACATTTGGCATTGTTACGTCAGCGTCGCTGCGACAATGCCGTGTTCCGATCCGGTTGAACCGTTTTTGACCTGAGTCACGTGAGTGAACGGAGCTGGTTGTGTTGTTTTGATCAAATGGAGTACGCCCCTACTACAGCTTCGCCTGTCGTGCCTTTTCACAATATAACACTGGCTACGAGAGATGACTGGACTGTTCTCCGGAACCACCCGTGCCGTGGAACTGCTGGATATCCTCGTTTGAGGAGCAGAGGTATAGCGCGTGTTGGGAACTTTCACAAAATCAACCGAATATGAAGAGGCAGTAAATCTACTCGAAGAGCGTTTTGCCGCTCCTCTGAGTCGCGTCATATTCAGGCGCCGACACCAACGAGCGGGCGAGTCTGTATCCCAGTATGTGGCTAATCTGCGAGGCCTAGTTAGCGTATGCAAATTTGAGGCGCTACAAGATGAACTGGTACGTGACCAACTCATTTTACACACAAACTGACAGAACTGGGGACAATGATCACGTGAGACTAGCCCAGGCTCTTAAGATGGCACTGCAGGTCAAGTCTGCGTTAGAATGCGCAGCCAGTGTGTTTTCTCCCACCTCGCTGCCCCTGAATGATGAGCCAGTGGCTGCAACCCGGCCACAGACACCAACTCCCCTCGCCAGTGCTGTAAGCAACCCAGACAGTTTACGAGTAGCCTCACAACCCCATGCTCGCTCAGAGCAGCGGTGTAGGAACTGTGGCTCTCCCACACACAATTCAAGAGCACAAACCTGTCCCGCTTGTGAGGAAAACCTGCTCCAACTGTGGAAAGCCCAACCACTTTCACTAAGTCTGTAGGTCTGCCACAGCCCACCGACAACACCCAGCTGTTCCTGCGACAATAATCCATAATGTTCGCTCAGGACGAGTGGCATTTAAAACGTGTTCGTTGATGGTTGACTACATCACTACCCCCTCCTCCTCGACATGGGGGGCCACCGTATCACTCAACTTGGAAACAATTCTTCTCCCAAAAGCTGCTTGGACTGCCCTACGTTGCTACGGTAATGCTAAAATTGACACTAGGCTGTCTTCAGCTGCCCGTGAGGTATGGGGACAGGACTCTGCCGATGTTCGTGTCACGCCACAGAGCCAATCTCCTTGGCCTCGACCTCTTCAGCAACCTAGGTTTCACCCTGTTACACTACTGGCTCAGATTCCCACTGTCGCTAACCCCTGGCAGCAACAGTGGCCTGCACTGTTTGATGTGCTAGACTGTCTCACTGTCTGTGTAATGGCCACCAGCCCCTGTTGGACCCAACAATAACACCTATTATGCAGCTGCTCTGTTAGACCCAACAATAACACCTATCATGCAGCCGCTCTCCTCTGGTCCTGCGTGACATCTCCTCTGAGCTACAGCGCATGCTTGATGACAGCATAATTGAGCAGGTGAATGCTTCACCTTGGATATCAAATTTGGTTGTGGCTAAGAAGAACGGGGTTGTGCATCTGTGCATGGACCTCAAAGCAGTAAACAAAGCTACCATACCTGATAGATTTGCCAATGACAGAAGAGCTCACTGCCCGGTTCCATGGGTCCACCATTTTCTCAACTTGACTTCCACCAGGGCTATCTCCAGGTGCCCCTACACCCTGAAAGCTGCAACCTCACTGCCTTCATTACCCACAAAGGGGTCTTCTGCTACACACATGGCTTTTGGGTTGTTTCCAGAAAATCGTGGCCTCCAGCTCTGCTGGGATCCCAGATGTGGCCATCTACCTTGATGACATCATTGTCCACGGAGCCACAACCGCAGTGCAAGATAAATGCCTCCACAGCGTACTTGGGGTATTAGCTGAGCACCACCTCACACTAAATGGTGAAAAGTGGTGTTTTTTTGGGGGGGGGCTCAGCCATTAAGTATGTGGGGCGCCGCCTCTCCGCTGAAGGCATCCACCTGCTTCACTCGAACACAAAAACCATCCTACGTGTCCCAGAGCCCACCTCACCTGCCCAGGTTGCCTCTCCCATGACGGTGTATTATCTCTGATTTTTGCCGCAGTACTCCTACACAACTGTGAAAACTGAAGTCTGACGAGCCCTGGCCTTGAACACCATCCTGCTCTGCGGTATGCTGCCTGAGGTCTCACCTCACCACCAATCCTGGCACACTTTAACCCAGCCAGCCCTGCCCTCGTCACATGTGCTGTGATGTCCCAGCTGCATAGGGGAGTGGAAAGGCCGGTTGCTTTCACCTCCCGAGCACTCAGCCGCACAGAACAGAGCTAATCATTAGGGGAGCAAGAGGTTTTAGCGTGCCTCTGGGCCTGTAAATGTTGGCACATGTACTTTTTTTTTTTTTTTTTTTTTATGGATGTGAATTCACCTTGAGGACAGACCATCAAGCACTTGCCACAAACCACTCCGCCTTCACCCATGGGCTGACCGCTTACAGCAGTAAAACTATCGCCTGCAGTTTACGCCAGGACAACATGGTGGCTGACCTGCTATTGCGTTCGATCCCCAACTTACCCACACCCCTTGTTCCAGCCTCTGAGCATGACCTTATCCAGCTTCTCCACACACCCCTTCAGGAGATGGTGTCACTGAGGAAACTCCAGGATGCCTTAGCAGCTGACCCTCTCCTCATTTTCAACGTACATCAGGCAGGGCTGGTCCACGAAGGTGTCAGATGAGCTGTCTCCCTACTTCCGGAGCTGGCATGACACTTGTGTTGCCAGAGGGCTCTGCTCTGTGGCCCCAGGTGCCCTTCGTGCGCGTGTCCTTGCTATGGCACGCGAGGGTCACTTGGGCATAGTCGGGCTCAAACAACGACACCGGGACCTCGTATGGTGGCCAGGGATACACAGACATGGAGACCCTGGTCAAGGACTGCACTGCCTGTCTGCTCAGCGGCAGGACAAGGGCTCCAGCCCCTGAACTGGCCATCCCAACGCTGGGAGCATCTACAACTCGACCTCTGCGGTGAGTTGCATGGGGTACCACACCACCAGCAGGTTGTTGTTGTGGCCGGAGATGACATCTGTGGGCTTAGTTACAGCCAAGGTGTTAATTGATATTTTAGACTCCGTTCTCACGATGGGGTTTGCCCAAGAAAATCACGATGGATAATGGGCCCAAGATGGTCTCGCACAAACTGTCCTTTATACCTGGAAAGGGATTCGCACAGCTTTCCATAACCCAGCTGCCGATGGATATGTGCGTGGAATGGCTGAATCAGTCCCTAAAGAACAGAATTGGGATGCACCTCGCCCAAGGGTGCACATTCAGTACCAGACATTGCTACACTATCATGCCACCACTGGAGTCTCCCCAGCCTCCCTCATGCTGGGATGGGATTTTCAGCTCTCTGGATGGGTTCCATCCTGCCCTGGCCCACGTTCCAACTCACCCAGTTCAAGCCACAGTCAACACGTCAGAGCCAGGTGAACCGGTTCAACCGGACACGACGAGCCAGGCCTCCTGCCATTGCTGCTTAGGACTGGGCCGGATCAGACGACCTCACCGCTAGTCATTCTGTCTAGGTCCATGGACAGCTCGGCCCAGCCACAGTCAGGCTCATGGCTGGCACTTGCTGGCATGCTAGCCACCTGCACAAGGTACAGGCCCCTCTGGGGCCAGGATTGGGTGTGGCCCCTACAGTAGCCCTACCAGCCTCACAGCTTGACAGCTCAGCATCCCCAGTCCCTTTGTAGCTTGACACCTCAGTCCCTCCTGTCCACCTAGGAATCGTGAAGCCAAACCCTGAGGCTATTGTTGCACCTGCGTGACTTTGTGACCAAGTATTACACTTAGGTTTGGGGGGGGGTGTTACATCTGGCATTGTTGCAATAATGCCATGTTCCAATCTGGTTGACCGTTTTGACCTGAGTAATGTAACTGAACAGAGTTAGTTGTGGTATTTAATTTAAATGGAGTGCGCCCTGTCACTAAAGCTTCACCTGTTTTTTTTTTTTCACAATGTAACAAATGGTATAAACCTCGTTGGTGAGAAAATTGACAATACATGTTTGCACCCCATCTGCCATTCTTGGCCTTGCCCTCATAATCAATCACTTGATATTGCCCAAGTGGTTTGATTGCTAGTAGGATTTTACAGAAATGCCACAGCAATAAAATAGGAGCTGGGCCAAGATGGCATTAGTATAAGACGCACCTGTCTACAGCAGACCATCACTTGGATTTAATCACCCCTTTGAAGTTAATAAGACTGAAAGAGCTGTTTTGAAGTGGCTTACTACTAACATGACAGATTAAAATATTGTAACGACCCTGTACTGTTGGGAGTGCTGATGAGCAGAGTCAGTCCATCATCTCTCTGCCAATCACGGGAATGCATGTTATGTCGGTCAGTGTGTGGGCCGGTGGTTGGTGGAGCGGGGCGCTGGTTACTCATCGGTTTCGTTATTTTTCTTGTAGGGTGCCAGAGACGACCAGTGAGTTAAGTTAATGACGGCGTGGCTCACAACAGCCGAGAAAGACGTTCGGCTGAAAGTGTTTTATTTTTTTTATGTGTGACTATTATAGCGATGAACGCTGCAATATGTTTTATCATTGTTAACATGCTGAAACGATTTTTTATTTTTTTTTGGTCAAACAAACCAGAAGTCCTTGAGCAAGACACTGAACCCTTACCTGCTCCTGATGAGTAGGTTGGCACCTTGCATGGCAGCCTCTGCCATCAGTGTGTGACTGGGTGAATGTGAGGCATAGATTGTAAAGCAGTTCGAGTGGTTGGTAGATTACAAAAGCACTGTGTAAATGGTCCATTTGCCATTTTAAGTGTTCTAAATACAAATCCAGTTTCCAATGAAGTTGGGACGTTGTGTAAAACGTAAATACAAACAGAATACAATAATTTGCAAATCCTTTTCAACCTATATTCAATTGAATACACTACAAAGACAAGATATTTAATGTTCCACATTTTCAATGGGAGACGGGTCTGGACTGCAGGCAGGCCAGTCTAGTACCCGCACTCTTTTTTTACTACGAAGCCACGCTGTTGTAACACGTGCAGAATGTGGCTTGGCAGTGTCTTGCTGAAATAAGCAGGGACGTCCCTGAAAAAGACGTCGCTTGGATGGCGGCATATGTTGCTCCAAAACCTATATGTACCTTTCAGCATTAATGGTGCCTTCATAGATGTGCAAGTTACCCATGCCATGGACACTAACACACCCCCATACCATCACAGATGCTGGCTTTTGAACTTTGTGCTGATAACAATCTGGATGGTCCTTTTCCTCTTTAGCCCGGAGGACATGACGTCCATGATTTCCAAAAACAATTTGAAATGTGGACTTGTCAGACCACAGCACACTTTTCCACTTTGCGTCAGTCCATCTCAGATGAGCTCGGGGCCCAGAGAAGCCGGCGGCGTTTCTGGGTGTTGATATATGGCTTTTGCTTTGCATGGTAGCGTTTTAACTTGTAGATGTAGCGATGAACTGTGTTAACTGACGATGGTTTTCCGAAGTGTTCCTGAGCCCACGTGGTAATATCCTTTGCAGAATGTCGGTTTTTAATGCAGTGCCGCCTGAGGGATCGAAGGTCACGGGCATTCAATGTTGGTTTTCGGCCTTGCCGCTTAGGTACAGGGATTTCTCTGGATTCTCAAACTTTTGATGATATTATGGACTGTAGATGATGAGATTCCTAAATTCCTTGCAGTTGTATGTTGAAAAACATTGTTCTTAAACTGTTGGACTATTTGTTCACAAAGTGGTGAACCTCGCCCAATCCTTGCTTGTAAACGACTGAGCTTTTCGGGGATGCTCCTTTTTATACCCAATCATGACACTCGCCTGTTTCCAATTAACATGTTCACCTGTGGAATGTTCCAAACGGGTGTCTTTTGAGCATTCCTCAACTTTCCCAGTCTTTTGTTACCCCTGTCCCAGCTTTTTTGGAACGTGTTGCAGGCATCAAATTCAAAATGAGTGAATATTTGCAAAAAACTATCAGTTTCAACATTAAATATCTTGTCTTTGTAGTGTATTGACTATATACTCACCGGCCACTTTATTAGGCACACCTGTCCCAACTGCTCGTTAACGCAAATTTCTAATCAGTCAATCACATGGCAGCAACTCAATGCATGTAGACATGGTCAAGATGATCTGCTGCAGTTCAAACCGAGCATCAGAATGGGGAAGAAAGGTGATTTAAGTGACTTTGAACGTGGCATGGTTGTTGGTGCCAGACGGGCTGGTCTGAGTATTTCAGAAACCGCTGATCTACTGGGATTTTCACGCACAACCATCTCTAGGGTTTACAGAGAATGGTCCGAAAAAGAGAAAATATCCAGTGAGCGGCAGTTCTGTGGGCAAAAATGCCTTGTTGATGTCAGAGGAGAATGGCCAGACTGGTTCGAGCTGACAGGCAACAGTAACTCAAACAACCACTCATTATAACCGAGGTATGAAGAAGAGCATCTCTGAACGCACAACACGTCGAACCTTTAGGCAGATGGGCTACAGCAGCAGAAGACCACACCAGGTGCCACTCCTGTCAGCTAAGAACAGGAAACTGAGGCTACAATTCGTACAGGCTCACCAAAATTGGACAATAGAAGATTGGAAAAACGTTGCCTGGTCTGAGTCTCGATTTCTGCTGTGACATTCGGATGGTAGGGTCAGAATTTGGTGTCAACAACATGAAAGCATGGATCCATCCTGCCTTGTATCAACGGTTCAGGCTGGTGGTGGTGGTGTAATGGTGTGGGGGATATTTTCTTGGCACACTTTGGGCCCCTTAGTACCAATTGAGCATCGTGTCAACGCCACAGCCTACCGGAGTATTGTTGCTGACCATGTCCATCCCTTTATGACCACAGTGTTCCCATCTTCTGATGGCTACTTCCAGCAGGATAACGCGCCATGTCATAAAGCTCGAATCATCTCAGACTGGTTTCTTGAACATGACAATGAGTTCACTGTACTCAAATGGCCTCCACAGTCACCAGATCTTAATCCAATAGAGCACCTTTGGGATGTGGTGGACCGGGAGATTCGCATCATGGATGTGCAGCCGACAAATCTGCAGCAACTGCGTGATGCTATCATGTCAATATGGACCAAACTCTCTGAGGAATGTTTCCAGTACCTTGTTGAATCTATGCCACGAAGGATTAAGGCAGTTCTGAAGGCCAAAGGTGGTCCAACCCGGTACTAGCAAGGTGTACCTAATAAAGTGGCCAGTGAGTGTAGGTCGAAAAGGATTTGCAAATCATTGTGTTCTGTTTTTATTCACGTATTACACAACGTCCGAACTTCATTGAGGTTTGTATGTCGGCTTGCTTTTGAGGGTTGTTGGTAAGCTAAAAACATGATTCATACAAGCTAACTAGATCTGAACCGGTGTAAAGCAATCTGTAGACTGTTGGCTACTCTGAAAATGTGAAGTCAATACAAGGCCTTCAGACTGCAAAGTTGAAATAATGCCAAGTTCTGTTCACAAGAAAATCTTAACAGACGTGCTTCGCATCTGAGACTTGTCCTTTTTCCACAAGCTTGTCAAAAAACCTAGGTGTGTATTAACAAGGTCGATGAAACCTTCTCAGGCTGTTTCTGCAACTGTAGAGGGCATAAGGAAAGACGTGACCAGCAACTGCAGAGAGGCACAAATCCGAGGATGCCAGATAGCCAGGTAAAATAATTCTCCTAACCTGAAATGCAACACTACTACTTTGGGCTGCTCCTGTTGGGGGTCGTCACAGCGGATTATCCATTTCCATCTTTTCCTGTCCTCTGCATATTCCTGTCATACCAACCACCTGCATGTCCTCCCTCACCACATCCATAAACCTCCTCTTGCCTGGCAGCTCCATCTTTAGCATTCTTCTCCCAATATACCCAGCATCTCTACTCCCCATGTTCAAACTGTCTAACCTGAGCTCTCCCTCTAATGTACTTATTCCTAATCCTGTCCATCTTTGTCATTCCCAACGAAAATCTTAATGTCGTCAACTCTGCCAGCTGCGTTTCCTGTCTTTTCGTCAGTGCCACCGTCTTCAAACCATACAACACAGCTGGTCTCACTACCATCTTGTAAACCTTCCCTTTTAACTCTTGTTGGTACCTTTCTGTCTCAGGCACTCGTAACACTCTATCCTGCCTACACTCTTCTTCACGTCTTCGCACTCATTTCTAACCTGAAATGTAACATTTCATCAAACGACTGAGTGCTCTTAATTTGCAAAATTTAGGGATAAAACATGGCACCATATGAGACTGGTTTAGTTCACAGAATTGGTATTTGTCAATTTTTACTGTTTTAATTTGACTGTTTTGGCTTCGACTGGCAAATTTTAAAGAACATTCATCCATTAATAGTTTAAATGGGACACAGTGGAATGTCCACTGTATTCATTTAAAGCGGCCCTTTTGGTTATTACTTGCATCTCACAAGGAAATTGGTTAATAACCCGTTTTTGTTAACGCAAAAACGGTGTATATAAAAGAGTTATCAGGAGTTTCACAACCAAGGCAGCATACTAAAAGCGGGTGAACTACAACTGGTTAAAATGATTGTGGATCTTGAATCGGCAAAGTCCTGTGATGCTGTAACCCTATCACTCAATTAACCAACTATAGCTACTGATTTAACGAAAAGAATAGAATATACACTACCATTCAAAAGTTTGGGATCACCCAAACAATTTTGCGTTTTCCATGAAAAGTCACTTATTCACCACCATATGTTGTGAAATGAATAGAAAATAGAGTCAAGACATTGACAAGGTTAGAAATAATGATTTGTATTTGAAATAAGATTTTTTTTTTTACATCAAACTTTGCTTTCGTCAAAGAATCCTCCATTTGCAGCAATTACAGCATTGCAGACCTTTGGCATTCTAGCTGTTAATTTGTTGAGGTAATCTGGAGAAATTGCACCCCACGCTTCCAGAAGCAGCTCCCACAAGTTGGATTGGTTGGATGGGCACTTCTTGCATACCATACGGTCAAGCTGCTCCCACAACAGCTCAATGGGGTTCAGATCTGGTGACTGCGCTGGCCACTCCATTACCGATAGAATACCAGCTGCCTGCTTCTGCTCTAAATAGTTCTTGCACAATTTTTGGAGGTGTGTTTAGGGTCATTGTCCTGTTGTAGGATGAAATTGGCTCCAATCAAGCGCTGTCCACTGGGTATGGCGTTGCAAAATGGAGTGATAGCCTTCCTTATTCAGAATCCCTTTTACCCTGTACAAATCTCCCACCTTACCAGCACCAAAGCAACCCCAGACCATCACATTACCTCCACCATGCTTAACAGATGGCGTCAGGCATTCTTCCAGCATCTTTTCATTTGTTCTGCGTCTCACAAACGTTCTTCTTTGTGATCCAAACACCTCAAACTTGGATTCATCCGTCCACAACACTTTTTCCAGTCTTCCTCTGTCCAATGTCTGTGTTCTTTTGCCCATCTTAATCTTTTTCTTTTATTGGTCAGTCTCAGATATGGCTTTTTCTTTGCCACTCTGCCCTGAAGCCCAGAATCCCGCAGCCGCCTCTTCACTGTAGATGTTGACACTGGTGTTTTGCGGGTACTATTTAATGACGATGCCAGTTGGGGACCTGTGAGGCGTCTGTTTCTCAAACTAGAGACTCTAATGTACTTATCTTCTTGCTCAGTTGTGCAACGCGGCCTCCCACTTTTTCTACTCTGATTAGAGCCTGTTTGTGCTGTCCTCTGAAGGGAGTAGTACACAGCGGTGTAGGAAATCTTCAATTTCTTAGCAATTTCTCGCATGGAATAGCCTTCATTTCTAAGAACAAGAATAGACTGTCGAGTTTCAGATGAAAGTTCTCTTTTTCTGGCCATTTTGAGCGTTTAATTGACCCCACAAATGTGATGCTCCAGAAACTCAATCTGCTCAAAGGAAGGTCAGTTTTGTAGCTTCTCTAACGAGCTAAACTGTTTTCGGATGTGTGAACATGATTGCACAAGGGTTTTCTAATCATCAATTAGCCTTCTGAGCCAATGAGCAAACACATTGTACCATTAGAACACTGGAGTGATAGTTGCTTGAAATGGGCCTCTATACACCTATGTAGATATTGCACCAAAAACCAGACATTTGCAGCTAGAATAGTCATTTACCACATTAGCAATGTATAGTGTATTTCTTTAAAGCGAAGACTAGTTTAAAGTTATCTTCATTGAACAGTACAGTGCTTTTCCTTCAAAAATATGGACATTTCAATGTGATCCCAAACTTTTGAACGGTAGTGTATACTGGTAGGTTAATTATACCAACATTTCTATTTAATGAACTTGACCCAGAAACAAAATCCACATTCCTGAGTGATATACCATTATTTCAGTGCAATTGGGTCTCCAATCATCATTCAAGAATGGTACAGAAGTTAACATTCACACTAAGTGCAACAACTAATCATATTTGTAATGCTTTTCTACTCTGCCCTCCCATGACATGTTTCAAATAAACATACATTTAGCTCAAAATAGTAAATGGACTGAATTTTATATAGTGCTTTTCTAGACTACCGACCACTCAAAGCACTTGTTTTTTTTTAAACGATGTAGTGCATCCGGAATGTATTCACATCCCTTCACTTTCCCCACATTTTGTTACAGCCTTATTCCAAAATGGATCAAATTCCTCCTCAATCTACATAGAATACCCCATAATGACAAAGCGAAAGGCTTTGTAGAATTTTTTGCAAATTTATTAAAAATAAAAAACTGAAATATTGCATGTACATAAGTATTCACACCCTTTACTCAGTACTTGTTCAGGCAGCGATTACAGCCTCAAGTCTTCTTGGGTATGAAGCTACAGGCTTGGCACACCTATATTTGGGGTATTTCTCCCGTTCTTCTCTGCAGATCCTCTCGAGCTCTGTAAGGTTAGATGGGGGAGGGGGGGATGTCGCTGCACAGCTATTTTCAGGTCCTTCCAGAGATGTTCAAATCTGGGCTCTGGCTGGGCCACTCAAGGACATTCACAGACTTGTCCCGAAGCCACTCCTTCGTTGTCTTGGCTGTGTGCTTGGGATCGTTGTCGTGTTGAAAGGTAAACCTTCGCCCAAGTCTGAGGTCCTGAGTGCTCTGGAGCAGGTTTACATCAAGGATCTTTCGGTACTTTGCTCCAATCATCTTTCCCTCGATCCTGACTAATCTCCCAGTTCCTGCTGCTAAAAAAACATCCCCACAGCATGATGCTGCCACCACCATGCTTCACTGTAGGGATGGTATTAGCAAGGTGATGAGAGGTGCCTGGTTTCCTCCAGATGTGACGTTGGGCATTCGGGCCAAAGCGGTCAATCTTGGTTTCATTTAGACCAGAGAATCTTGTTTCTCATGGTCTGAGAGTCCTTTTAGGTGCTTTCTGGCAAACTCCAAGCGGGCTGTCATGTGCCTTTTACTGAGCAGAGGCTTCCGTCTGGCCACTCTACCATAAAGGCCTGGTTGGTAGAGTGCTGCAGAGATGGTGGTTCTTCTGGAAGGTCATCCCATCTCCACAGAGGAACGCTGGAGCTCTGTCAGAGTGACCATCGGGTTCTTGGTCACCTCCCTGACCAAGGCCCTTCTCCCCGATTGCTCAGTTTGGCTGGGCGGCCAGCTCTAGGAAGAGTTCTGGTGGATCCAAACTTCTTCCATTTACAAATGATGGAGACCACTACTCTCCAGGACCTTCAAAGCTGTAGAATTTTTTTTTTTGTACCCTTCCCCAGATCTGTGCCTCGATACAATCCTGTCTCGGAGGTCCACAGACAATTCCTTTGACTTCATGGCTTGGTTTCTACTCTGACATGCACTGTCAACAGTGGGACCTTATATAGACGGGTATGTGCCTTTCCAAATCACATCCAATCAATTGAATTTACTACAGATGGACGCCAATCAAGATGTAGAAACATCTCAAGGATGATCAGTGGAAATGGGATGAACCTTAGCTCAATTTTGAGTGTCATAGCAAAGGGTGTGAATACTTGCAATATTTCAGTTTTTTTATTTTTAATAAATTTGCAAAAAATTCTACACCTTTTTCACTTTGTCATTATGGGGTATTGTGTGTAGATTGAGGGGAAAAAAAGGAATTTAATCCATTTTGGAATAAGGCTGTAACAGAAAGTGAAAGGGTGTGAATACTTTCCGGATGCACTGTATACCTCAAATTCCCCCCTTCGTACACCGAAGCCATTGAAACGCACCCACAGCCATCCCATCCATCCATTATCCAAACCGCTTATCCTGCTCTGAGTCGAAGGGATGCTGGAGCCTATCCCAGCAGTTTTTGTCCTGGGTAAGACACTAAACTGCAACTGCAGGCTGTAGAGTGGTAGCGCCTTAACTCAGCAAGGGCCCTTTGGCTAAGGGCAACATCCCTACTGATAGATCTGCTGGCATCGTGTGTGGCTACCGCTTCTCCCTCTCGTAGCCACTCCTGTATGTCTGTGTTATGTTAGCTGTCGTCTTGTTTCACCCCGTTTATTGTAAAGCGACTTTGAGTATTAGAAAAGTGCTATATATACACGTTTAATTTATTATTATAGATCTGATCCTCCTGTATGTTACTTCCCATGGTGTCCAGCCAACACATTGGGATAGGAGAAGGGAACTCTGATTTCAAATCCACCTGCTGCCTTGTGGGTTGATGCCTCTTTAGGCAAAGGCTAGGAGAAGGTAACTCTGAATTCAAATCCCTGGGCACAGTCTCTACCCAGCTGTCAGTACCCGGAAAGGGTAAACCATGGCGGCTCCACTCAGTCCAACTCGGCAGCGGTTCCAGCAACTGGCAGCTCTGTTTGTCAACTCGGCAACAGTTCTGGCAAAAAGTAACGGGATTCTTCTGTGGCCGTCTCAGCTACACTGAACAACAGAAAATCTTGCCAAGGGACACTATAGAGCACCAAATAGTGTCATCATCTAGGGTGCAGCCTCACATTTGAATATGGAGATAGTGAATCATACTAATCTTTGTAAGCATGAGATATATATATATATATATATATATATATAATCCCAGCAGTCATTGGGCAGCAGGTGGGGAGACTACCCTGGACAGGCCAACACGGGTATTCAGACCTATGGACAACTTAATACAGCCAAGTCGCCTGACCCCACAGCCATGTTGCCTCCAAAAGCTTTAGTCATCTCTATTGCACATAACATGAAGCATAAGAACACTATTTCACCATCTGACAAGGGCTTCTTTGCTTTAGCGAGCTCAAGGGAAACGGCATAAGATGCCTTGAGAGAGGACTCTTGTGTAGACATGGCTTTGGTAAAAAAGCTCTGCTGTTGGTGTATTTTTCCTTTTGAGGTCAGTGATGATGGCACCTCTGGTGTACATGCCATATTTGTCTTTGTGCATGGTATTGTAGTGGCAACTCAAGTTGAAATCCTTCATGTTTGATTGTTTCCAGGTATACTGAACACATGGGTTTGCCTTTTGAATTCCGTAAAAAGATATTCTGTTTCCCATCTTTCCTGGAAGACGGGTTCTCTTGGTCAAGCTTTCTCTTTTTTTTCTTTTTCTTACCACTCGTCTCTTCGTTGCAGAAGGGGCCTGACTAGGCCATGTGCAAGCAGTTGTTTGGCTACAGGCCTTTTGTGTTTCAAGAGAGCGCCCTCTACCAGTGGACAGTATAATTACAATTGGGATCTGGTTCAAATGGCCCGCTTGCTTTCAATGCCTGTGAAACCCAACAATTTATTGAAATTTGTAAATTGGGCCATACTGAGTGAAAATGAGAATTGAATGTGGCTTGCGGGCTGCCAGTTGCCCGTTTCTGCTCTACACAAAGCACAGTGAGGTTTGAGATGTCATGCAAAGAACATTGTGATGGGCCTGTTCATTGAATTGAATGTCTTCTAAAAACACATCTCATATTGGGTTAATCATGTCTATTCTACAGGAGGTACAAAATTTGGCACACCCGGTGCTTTTTAAAAAAAATAATTTGCATGTTTGAGGCAGACTAGCGACTGCAGCTCTTCCTTTACCCCCCCCCCTTTTTTTTCCTCCCTCTCTATTAAAGGAAGCTTCTGGCCCAGGAGCATAACGCCCCTGTGAAGGATTTCATAGAAGCTGGTCTGCTGCCACGCTTTGTGGCATTCTTGAGCATGAATGATGAACCCATGCTGCAGTTTGAAGCGGCCTGGGCTCTCACCAATGTCGCCTCTGGGACATCCTGGTATACGCAAAAGGTGCGAATAATAATCATAATAAACCCCTTATTAAAATGATGTATGGGAAGTTTGAATTGGAGTAAACATTTGACAGGGTCTTGTGATTTATAGGCCACACACGATCTCATTCTAAAACTTAGACCAGATGTGGAGAACCAGGTGCCATAGAGTGCCAAGATTATGCTAGTTTTCATTCTAAATGAGTGCTACATCTGGCGGTCTCACCGATTTTGGCTCCCCTTTAGCTAAAGGGGACAAACACGACCTTGTGCAATTGCCTTGCTCAATTTTGTGCAATACTTAATTCAGATTCATTGCTAACTTTTGAACAACACAAGTTGCACACTTGCTATATCTGTTGCATGGCAGTCTCCTACCTTGATGAATTACTGATTCTTTCATTTTAATTGTGGCTTTGTATCGTACCAACTTGCTGCTGCAAGAGAACTTTCCTGTGATGGTATAGTGAAGTGGTACATGGCGGCAGATATCTGACTTTGTGGTTTTAAAATTTTCATTTAGCAGATGCTTTTATCCAAAGCGGTATGCATTTGAATTAATACAACACAAGCAAGGATCTAGTCAGAGGACAACAACAACATAAGTGCCAAAAAACAAGGTTCAAGTCTGATGGGACATGGGTGTCAACAGGAAGTGCACAAAGGCAATGCTTAGGGTGCATAGGCTTATTTATTTATTTTAATACCATCAGGTGTGGAGATGGTTTGTGAAAGAGCTGGGTATTTGGCTTCATCTTAACGATTTTTGAAGGCTGGTGGGTTTTCATATATATTTTTTTTTTAAACTTTTTCCCGAGGTGGTGGAGAATGGAGCAGTACCAGCTTTTATTTCCTTGCTAGCCTCACCATTGCTGCACATCAGTGAACAAGCTGTCTGGGCCTTAGGAAACATCGCTGGTAAAATACCATGAATGTTGACTGCATGGCTTAAGGTGTGACTATATGATTAGGAATGTGATTTGGTGGCTGTTGTGGATAACTGAAGGTACAAGGATAGGAAGATGTGAGATGTTAAATGCCTCCATAGCAAAAGCACTTCAGCTGTTATACTTCTTATAGCACTTTCAACACTTGCCCACTTCACAGTTCATTCAGCACTACAAGTGCTGGTTCATTTTAATGAAAAATTTTCTGGCACAGGATACAAATCCTCTACACCAAACTTGACAAATTAAAACGAAGCACCACAATATAGTTATTAAAATCACTAACCTCTCAAATAACCATGTAAATACAATGGTCTCTCAAAAACATTAGTCTCACAAATAATCAGTCACACAATACTCAACCGAAACTGTTTTTCAAAAAACCGAATGAGCCTGCACCACATTCTCTGGAAGTTTGTTCCATGCTCTTACAACACAAATTGTGAAGTTTTTTTTTTTTTTTTTTTTTTGGAGTGACACTTGAATGGGAATAGTTTTAAGGAGTTCCCTCTAAACTCATTATTCCAAAAATGGATAACAGGCTCAGCTGTGAAATCATATTTCGTGTACAAGTTTATAGACTTTAATCATGTCTCCTGTGTACTAGAGTTGGTAGTTGTAAAAAAAAATGTTTAACCTTTCTTCATGACATCTCTTTCAGACCTGGGATTAGTTTAGTAGCTCTTCTGAACCTTATCATTTTTTTTTTCCATTCGCTGTGATGTTTTGGCTATGGGGTTAAAAAATGCTTTTCTTAAATTCATATGCAGCCTGTCAATTCCATTTATTTATTTTATTTTTTGCCCTCTGCATGAATCTTGCTTCTCTAAAACTCAAGGTCTTTTCAGGTGATGGCCCTATTTATAGGGATGTGCTGATCGACTGCCATGCCATCCCTGCGTTACTAGCATGCATCACCCCAGAAACCCCAGTGAGTTTGTTTCATGTTAAAGATGTTTCTTTAAAAATATAGATGAGAAACTATGCCCTGCAGTTGTAATGAGTGCTTGACTACATAGTAAAGATCATGGGTCTAAATGAGGTATATATTTAAAGCCAAATGAATCTTAATGTAATGAAACATGAAATCTCACAAGGTGTCATCTAGGTTCATTGAGTCACAGCTAAATGCTTGGGGCATCCGGGTAGTGTGGCAGTTTATTCCGTTGCCTACCAACACAGGGATCAGCGGTTCGGATCCCCGTGTTACCTCCAGCTTGGTCGGGCATCCCTACAGGCACAATTGGCTGTATCTGCGGGTGGGAAGCCAGATGTGGGTATGTGTCCTGGTTGCTGCACGAGCGTCTCCTCTGGTCGGTTGGGGCACCTGTTCGGGTGGGTGGGGGGTAGCATGATCCTCCCACGCACTACGTCCTCCTGGCAAAACTTCTCACTGTCAAGTGAAAAGAAGCGGCTGGTGACTCCACATGTATCGGAAGAGGCATGTGGTAGTCTCCAGCCCTCCCCAGATTGGCAGAGGGGGTGGAGCAGAGATTGGGATGGCTCGGAAGAGTGGGGTAATTAGCCAGATGCAACTGGGGGGGTTAAAAAAAGAAAAGAGCTAAACACTTTTTTTTTTTTTTTTACTTCCCCCCCCCCCCCTCCCAGGTGGGTTACTTGCGTAACTTGACATGGACATTGTCTAATATGTGCCGGAACAAGAACCCATTTCCAGCCATGTCGGCAGTACAGCAGGTAAAAACGGTTGTACTCGGTCAAACTAATGATTTGGATCCTTAGGCTCTGTAGCCAGAAATGGGTTTGGACAGCTTGATTAGTACAATTTGTGTTTAGTTGTAATTCTCATTGTAGTTTTATATTGTGAACTCTCGGGTTAGCGGCATTGATTTTTATTGTATTTGTGTTTATACCTTGTAAAATAGTTTGCATGTTTTTCTGGTTGCTTGGTGCACATTCGCTGAGGATGAAGTTGATAATCACTACGTTCAAGGCTATGAGTTGTCTGTTTAGTGTTTGCACACAAGTTTGGGTACTGGGCTGGTTACAGCCAAAATGGTTGAACCAATGCCACAGATAATGACTGTTTTTTAGAAAGGGTCCTGAAAGTTGCCCTGAATGGCAAGTTAACTGATGCAACCCATCCTATCAGATGCTGCCCTCACTTGTCCAGCTGCTCCACCTCAGTGACAAAGACATCTTGTCAGATGCATGCTGGGCAATCTCCTACCTCACAGACGGTTCAAACGACCGCATTGAGGTTGTGGTGAGAACTGGCATCCTCCCTCAGCTAGTGAGGCTCATGAGACATGAGGAGCTTAGTGTGATGGTAAGACTTCTCCCCATTGATTGAGCCTGTTTTTCCTTTATGAAATATCAATATAAAAAAATTATAATTAGAAAAATGGCTTAACTTTGAAGTATTTGCAGCCTCTGATTAGACGTTGAGATGGTTAAATGACATCTGATTGGGTTTCAGTAGTAAATTGAGCATTCAGTGCCTTGCACAAGTATTCAACCCCCTTGACAGTCGTCACTAATTGGATTATATGATACTCACACATCTGTTCCTGAACAATATTATTTTTGCAAACCTGTAAGCTCTACACAGCATGTTCCCAAAGCCAAAATTAGCTGTTTTGCTGACTTTTTATTACTTAAAAACTAAAATAGTGTTTGCGTAAGCATTCAACCCCTTGTGCTCTGAAAGCTCCAAGTTTACACAAATGACAAATTATTCCTAAAACAAATACAGGTTAACACAATTAGTGGGCACCTATAGGATATAAAGTGACTGTCTCATTACTGGGTATAAAAAGCACTCTGTAAAGTTAATTAGCTGGACGTGGACTCCATCGGAAAATTAAGACAAAAGAGCATAATACTGAAGTAAGAGACAAAGTGATTAAATGCAGAAGATGGGAAAGGGATACAAAACAATATCCAAGTGTTTGGCTGTCCCACGGAACACTGCTGGATCCGTTGTCAGAAAGTGGAAGCTGTATCATGCCACCCAGATGCTTTACCATCCCCCAAAGCTAAATGTCTGAGCAAGACGTGGGCTGGCGAGGAAAGCCACAGATGATCCTGTAATCACTCTGAAGGAGCTCCAGAGGTCAGTGGCTGAAACTGATGTAAATGTGCATGAGTCAACCATATTACGGCCTCTGCATAAATCTGGCCCGTATGGGAGAGTGGCAAGAAAGCTGTTGCTCAAAACTATGCATATAAAAGCACACTTGGGAGTTTGCTACTATGCATGAGAAAGACCCAGTTAGGATGTGGGTAAAGGTTTTGTGGTCAGATGAGACGAAAGTTGAGCTTTATGGCCAAAGCTCAAAGCATTGTGTGGTGCAAACCTAACACTGCTCATGTCCTAAAAACCATCCTCCCTACAGTGAAGCATGGTGGCGGCAGCATCATGCTATGGGATTGCTTTTCATCTGCAGGCATTGGGAACCTTATTCAAAATGAGGGAAGAATGGATGGAGCTAAATACAAGAAATATTGGAAGAAAACCTGTTGCAGTCTGCCATAAAACTGAAGCTTGGGAGAAGGTTCACCTTTCAGCAGGACAATGAATCCCAAGCACAAAGCTAAAGCGACAAAATGGTGAATGTTTTGGAGTGGCCAAGTCCGGACCTCAACCCCATTGGAAAATCTATGCTGCAGACTGAAAATCGCAGTCCAAAGGCACCATCCCACCAACCTGCAAGACGTGTGCAAATTCTGCCAAGAATGGGCAAAAATTCTCAGTCGGGTCAGTGTCAGCAAGCTAAGTAGGATACTCCAGGTGTTCCCAGGCCAGATTGGACATGTAGTCCCTCCACTGGGTTCTGGGTCTATCCCGGGGTCTGGGGTCTCCCCCCCCCCCCCCCCCCCAATTGGATGTGCCCGAAAAGCCTCCAAAGGAAGGCGCCCAGGAGGAATCCTAATCGGATGCCTGAACCACATCAACTGGCTCCTTTCGACATGGAGCAGCAGCTGTATTCTGAGCTCCCTCTGGATGTCTGCGCTCCTCACCCTATCTCTAAGGCTGGGCCAGACACCCTACGGAGGAAACTCGTTTCAGCCACTTGTATCCGCGATCTCACCCTTTCAGTCACTAGCCAAAGTTCAAGATCATAGGTGAGGGTTGGAATGAAGATTGATGGGTAAATTGAGAGCTTTGCCTTCTGGCTCAGCTCTCTTCACCACAACAGTCCGTACAACGTCCGCATTACTGCTGATGTTGCACCAATCCACCTGTCAATCTCCTGCTCTATCCTACCCTCACTCATGAACAAGACCCTGAGATACTTGAACTCCTTCACTTGAGGCAACAACTCATCCCCAACCCAGAGGGAGCAATCCACCATTTTCTGGTAGAGAACCGTGGCCACAGACTTGGAGGTGCTGACTCCTGGCAATTACACACTTGGCTGCAAACCACCCCAGTGCACGCTGGAGGCCGCTTTCAGATGAAGCCAACAAAACCACATCTGTGAAGAGCAGAGATGCAATTCTGAGGTTTTCAAAATGGACACACTTCTCACCTTGGCTGCGCCTTGATCCTGTCCGTGAATAAACGGAATCGGAGACGAGGGACAACCTTAGCGGAGTCTGACACCCACCGAAGATGTGTTTTGACTTTACGCCGAGAATATGGACACAGCTCTCACTTTGGTTATACAAGGACAGATGGCTTGTAGCAACTCCCCCGGTACCCTATACTCCCGCAGAGTGCCCCAGAGTACACAGTCGTAAGCCTTCTCCAAGTCCACAAAACATGTAGACTGGCTAGTCAAACTCCCATGCCTCCCTCAGCACTTCCACAAGGGTAAAGAGTTGGTCCATTGTTCCAAGACCGAATCTGCATTGATCTGAGGTTTGACAATCTGTCGGAGCCTCCTTTCCAGCACCCTAAACTAGACTTTCCCAGGGAGGCTGAGCAGTGTGATGCCTGATAATTGGAGCACACCCTCTGGTACCCCCCACTTTTTTTCTTTTTTTTTATAAATCTGCAAACCGCCACTCCACAGGTACTGTCCCTGACCTCCACATGACACTGAAGAGGCATGTCAACCAAGACAACCCCAACAATGTCCAGAGCCTTCAGGGTGAATCTCACCACACCCACCACCTTGCCACCAAGGAGTTTCTTAACTACCTCAGGACTATGGGTGGGGCTTCCCCTGAGTCTTCAGACCCTACTTCCTCCACTAAGGACGTGTTGGCTGGGTTAAGGAACATCTTGGTATTCTTTCTATTGCCTGAAAACATCACCAGTTCCCTTCTCCAGCTGAACACAGCCTGAGTCAAGCCCTGCTTCCCCATCCTGAGTTGCTTGAGGGTTTGCCAAAACTTCCTTAAGGCTAACTGAAAGTTCTCCATAGCCTCACCAAACTCCTCCAACACCAGTTTTTGCTCCTGTGACCGCCGAAGCGGTAGCCCTTCTGGTCTCCCAGTACGGGACTGCTGCTTCAGAAGATCCCTGGGCCAACCAAGCCCAAAAAGGCTTCCTCCTTCAGCCTGACAGCTTCCCTCACCACCGGTTGCCACCTCAACAGGCACCAATGACCACAGCTCCTACATGCTGCATCTGCAATAGAGGCTTTGAACATGGCCCACTCAGACTCTACGTCCCCAGCCTCCCTTGGGATACATGAGAACTTCTTCCAGAGGTGGGAGTTGAAGACCTCATGGACAGGAGCCTCCACCAGATGTTCACCCTCACTACACGTATGGGTTTGTCAGGTCTGTCCAGCAGCCTTCCCCACCATCCGATCCAATTCACCACCAGGCAGGGATCAGTTGGTGGCTCTGCTGCTCTCTTCACAAAACATAGTCGCAGATCTGATGATACGACCACAAAATCTATCATCGATCTTTGGCCTATGGTGTTCTGGTACCAAGGACACTATGTTCTAACATGGTGTTTATGGCCAATCCATGACCCACACAAGTCCAATAACAAGGCACCACTCGGGTTAATATCGGAGGCCGTTCTTCCCAATCCCACTCCTCCAGGTTCCTCCATCATTGCCCATGTGAGCGTTGAAGTCCCCCAGCAGAACTATAGAGTCCCATGGTGGGGCCCTATCCAGCACACCACCGAAAGACTCCAAGAAGGCCGGATACTCTAAACTGCTATTGGATGCATCAGCGCGCACACACAACAGTTAGCGCCCCCCCCCCCCCCCCAGCGATTCAGTCATATGGAGGCGACCCTTTCATTCCCCGGGGAGAACTCCAACATGGCGGCACTCAACCGGGAGCTAGTGAGTATCCCCACACCTGCCCGGCGCCTGTCACCTCGGGCAACTTGGGTAAAAAATTACTCCAGAAGAATGTGCCTTGTACATACTTGCCGGAAGAGACTCATGGCTGTTATTGCACCAAATGGGTACTCTACAAAGTAGAGTTAAGTAGGGGTTAAATACTTGTGCAAGCACTACATTTTAGTTTTAATGTATTTACAAAAAAGTCAGTGAAACATAACTTATTTTGGCTTTGGGAACATATTGTCAGAGCTTATGGGTTCACAAAAATATTTTTCAGGAACAGATGTGTATCTCTTATAATCCAGAAATTAGTGGTGACTGTCAAGGTGGTTGAATACCTTTTGCCAAGGCACTGTAGCTATTTGAAATGAGCAGCAGTTTGAACTGCAGCCAATGTTGCTTGTATCCTAGCTTGGTGTCTCTGGCAAACTACCAATTCAGTTGCAGTCAGATTTAGTTTTCCTTTAAACTTTCATTTGCACCCTCAATCACTTGCGCAGCTAATGTCTGAACAGTCTTGCCATAGGTTTGTGCCTATGATGGGTTTTTTTTCTTCCCTATATGGGTTTTAACAAACCAATCGGAGAAATAAGAAATGAAGTAACTTGCATGGTAATTTAAGAAATTAACCTGCCAGAGTTCCAAGGAAAACTTTACTGCAATTTAAATGGCAAGTGGTTGAGATCCTATTGAAGGTGGGTTGTGAGCTTGCTGTGATGGGTCATGCTGGATGAGGGTAGCTAGCCCCGTTTCTGAGCAGTGTCTTGCATCGCCAGACTCCAGCTCTACGCTGCATAGGTAACATAGTGAGCGGCTCAGACCAGCAGACCCAGATGGCTATCGATGCCGGTGTCCTTTCAGTTCTGCCTCAGCTGATGAGACACCCCAACCACAGTCTGAAGAAGGAGGCAGCATGGGCTTTATCAAACATTGTAGCAGGGCCCTGCATGCAAATCCAACAGGCTATTACCTGTGGTCTGCTGCCTCCATTGGTAGAGCTGCTCCAAAATGTGAGTAGGTGGTTTTTTTTTTTGTTATTGGAATAACTATACCTTGAAGGTATTAAATACTTGTCTATCATCTACGTTGATGCATAATTGAGAATCCATGCAATCCCTCCCCCCAGGGGGACTTCAAGACCAAGAGGGAGGCGGTGTGGGCAGTCGCAAACTTAACTAGCGGGGGCACTGTGGCGCAGGTGGTCCAACTGGTGCAGAGTGGAGGGTTAGAAGCGATCATCAACCTGTTGAAACTCCGAGACACCAAAACTGTTATGGTAATCCTTGAGGCCATCAACAACATGTTCATGGTGAGGAGAAAGTATTGATTTTTACCAAGTTGGATGCTTTATGTATTTAGGAGGAGACTTGCCTTGGCTCTATTGGAAAATTCTTACAATCTAGTCAATTCTGGGACCAATTAGGGTTCCCAAATTTCCAGCACATCTAATTTAATTTTTCTTCCATATCTTAAGCTCAGTTTAATATGTAAAACGTGAAGTATGTACATGACTGACTTGTGTTAAGGTCACTTGGAATCCCAATTTTTAGGTGTGCTTCCTTGGGCTCCTACCCTCAATTCTTAAGCCCGCAGTGATCTTGTCAGTTTTTGCTAATGTGCTTTAACTGAAAGCAAATTTGAGACTTTAATGAAGTCTCATCATTGTACTCACCCTCCATTCTCCAGGCAGCAGAAAAGATTGGTGAGACGGAGAAGCTGTGTCTGTTAGTTGAAGAGCTGGGAGGCTTGGATCAAATCGAGATACTCCAGAACCATGACAATGAGATTGTGTACCAGGCTGCCCACAACCTCATAGAAAAGTTCTTTGAATAATGTGAGTGGCTGAATCACTACAAAAATAACTGAAGATGAGGTTTTCAGTCCATGCCACATGGCAACCCCTTGTTTGATTTATTGGGCATCAAAAAGCCAAAATATTACACGACACGCTTGGTCTAAATGCAAGTCCCTTCTTTGGCAGCAGGGTTTGTGAGCAGATTTCTTGTGATTGAATAACTTGTAAGAAAACGTATTGTTCTTTTTACCAATTAGGATGGACTTGAAGGTGGAGGCAACAAACGATGGATTGGTACTTCGGAGCGCCAATCTTGGGAGGACCTTCAAATTTTGAAGCTGTGCCCTTTTTTTTTTTTACTTGACTAAAAATAATAAATATTATACCAATGCACCACTTGTGACCCTGTATGTATTTGAAACTCGGCTGTGCTAAAATGACTAGGATGGCTAAAGATGCCAGTTTTTGTTTGTTTGGGCGGGGGGGTACTCAGATTGTGGTGATATGGAGTGTTCTTTACAATTGCAACTTGTGTGCAATAAAAATGACGATTTGGTAAAATGGAATAAGAAACCCGTTTTGAAGTAATATTTAATATTGTACTCAAACCATCTCTAGTGTCCCTTGTTGCTGTATTTGCTGACAGCTCTGTGGTGACGAAATGAAATATCTGGAAACGGGACCTGTAAATTGTAACGGTCTTTGTATTGTATGAATGCTGAGGAAACCAACCTGACCTCCAAAACTTCAGCTTTTATTTTAAACTTGTCAGAGTGAGTTGCTGAGGTTTAAGGCAGGCCTTGGCCACTCCCTCGGTTAGCGTTTATCAATGGGGACATTCAGAGAGATTGTCTTGGCGCTGGAAGCTATTTTTAAAAGGGGGCGTCGTGGTTTTCTTGGGACACAATCAAAAAGGCTCGGCAGAGGATGTACTTTCTCCGCCAACACAAGAAATTCAACCTGCCTCAGGAACTGTTGATTCACTTCTACACTGCAATAATCCGATCTGTCCTCTGCACATCCATCACTGTCTGGTTTGGATCAGCCACCAAATGGGACAGGGACAGACTACAACAGACAGGTCTGCAAAGAAAATCATTGGTGCCAACCTCTGCCTTCCATTCAGGACTTCTGCAGGCCCATCACAACCTGTTCCAACTCCTCCCCTCTGGCAGGCACTACAGAGCACTGTACCCCAAAACAATCAGATATAAAGAATTTCTTTCTGCACATTGTCATTCAAATGAACACTTAACACTATCATGTCAATCTACCTCAGGCATGTATGTAAGTAACCTGTTAACAAATATTTCAGCATTTCTGATACATTCCTTGCACCTTAACTCGTAATTCGCCTATGGTCAATCTGTGTGTGTGTGTATATATATATATCGTCACCTTAAAATGACCTGTCATATTTTCAAGTTTTTCAAAAAACTTGAAAATATGTCTTAGGCCATTATTTTAAGAAGGTGGCGATGTGATTGTTGTGTTATTCTATGTTAAGTACACAGCCACAAAACCAGAGTCAAATTCCAAGTTTGTTCAAACCTACATGGCCAATAAACATGATTCTGATATTGTCAACAAAATGGTGCAGAACATGAAATGCAACCATTGACTACCTTCTCCCACCAATGTGCAACATCCAATGTGTTTACTCTGTGAACAAACTCCACTGCCATCTCTCCTAAACACCTCCATGCCTCCACAGGTATGTCATCTGGTCCAACAACTCTTCATCCTCTTAATAGCTGCCCTAATCTATCTTTGCTGATCCACTATCTCCATATCATCCAACCTCTTTTTCTTCATTCATCAGCCCCTCAAATTACTCCTCCCACCTTCTCAACACACTCAATTGTCAGCATATTTCCATCTCTATCCTTCATCACCCTAACCTGCTGCACATCCTTCCCAGCTCAGTCCTTTTTTCTAGCCAGTTGGTACAAGTCTTTTTCCTCCTTAGTGTCCAAACTCTCATTCAACTCACCATATGCCTTTTCCTTTGCCTTCACCTTACACTGCAACTCCTTGTACTCCTGTCTACTTCCTTCATCTCTGTGACTATCCCACTTTGCCAAACCTCCTCTGTATACATTCCTGTACTTCCTCATTCCATCACAAAGCCTCCTTGTCTTCCTTCCTCTGTCCCAATGTCACACCAAGTACCTTCCTAGCTGTCTGCCTCACTATGCAGTAGTTGCCCAGTCATCCGGCAACTCCTAGCTACCACCCAGTGCCTGTCTTAACTCCTTCCTGAACTCCACACAACAGTCTGTCGTATTCAATTTCCACCATTTGATTCTTGGCTCTGCCTTCACTCTCTTCCTTCTTCATCTCCAAAGTCATCCTACAGACCACCATCAGATGCTGCCTAGCTACGTTCTCCCGTCACCACCTTGCAGTCTCCAATCTCTTTCAAATCGCGCCTTCTGCATAAGACAAAGGCCAGCTGTGTGCATCTTCCTCTACTCCTATATGTCACCTGTGTTCCTCCCCCTTCTTAAAATATGTATTCACCACAGTGGTTTCCATCGTTTTTTGCAAAATCCACTATCAATCCTTCCTCATTCCTCTACTTGACACCATACCTACCCATCACCTCTGTTCCCTTCACCAACATGCACACCGACGTCTGCCCCAATCACAACTCTCTCTCCTCCTTTGTACAATGTCCACCACTTATCCAACTCACTCCAAATTTCTTATTTCTCTTCCATCTCACACCTAACTTGCAGGGCATATGCACTGATAACATTCATCATCGCACCTTCGATTTCCAGCGTCACACTCGTCACTCTGTCTAATACTCTCTTCACCTCCAACACACTCTTCCTTCAGAATTACCCCTACCCTATTTCTCCTCCCATCCACACCATGGTAGAGTTTGAACCCACCTCCGATGGTCCTGGCCTTACTCCTCTTGCACACATGGTATATCTACCTGCTAGCTATATCCCTTTACCAGTCAGTGCCAAAACTGCCAACATTCAAAGTTATGACTCGCCACACTCCTACCCTTCATCTCCCACTGCCTCTGGACATGCTCTCTTTCTCCTTCGCCCAACAGTAGCATAATTTCCAACGGCACCCTGCTGGCCAGCAGAACCAGTGGTGGTCGTTGGTAACCCGGGCCTCGACTGATCCGGTGGCTGTGGCGATTCGTGGGGAAGCGAATCTACCCTTTAAGCATATCAGCTCCTTCACGACTCTGGCGGCATACACTTCCGATGGCCTTATGGTCTCATCATCCCACTTCTAACACCAATGTAGCGAATTCGGGGGACAACCACAGTTACTGCCGCAGCCGGGACGCGAACCCGTAGCTCCCGCACCGCGGAAGACATCGCTAACCGCTCGACTAAAAGAACCGAAGCGTTACCCAAGGGCTACCGAGCCTACTTATTCGTAATCGTTACATATATTTGAGAGCAGAAGGTAAAGCCAATGTTCATCCCGAGGGGGCAAAGTGGCTCCTTCTATCTTAAAGTGATATAAAATAAACCAGAAGAAACAAACAACTCCCTTATCGGGCTGCAGCCTACAACCATTAACCAGTGTGATTTAAACAAAATATATAAAACTCATAAAAAAATTAATCAAGATTGATTTACAGGGTATATAAACAGTCAACGATCCCGTCAGCAAAACCACAAAGTACTGTCGATTTTATAAACCAACTGCTTGCCGTTGGGGCCCGTTGGTGCACCGAGGCAACTTCAACCGCTCGCTCCTCGGACCGATGGTTTTACCTCAGTTCCCGTAGCTCATGGTGCAAACCGTGTGTCCGTCCGTCAGTGCCAGTGTAGGCCACTCACAAGCGCCTCCACTCAGTCCACGAGCCTGGGAACCGTCACCCTCCAGCTGCCTCCTGGCTAGCAGCCGAAGCAAGTCCAGTGAGCACCACCACCAAGGAGGCGACCAAGCCCGCCACAGTCCGCTCCTCCTCACGAACTCAGAAGATCCCTCTGAAGGGAAACAGAGCCAGCTCACAGTGGCTAGCAAACTTGTCAGGGTCCCGCAGTGCTAACTTGTAGCGTCAGCTAGCCAGTTAGCTAACGCCAGTAGCTAGTTAACTAGCGTTACTCAAATAAACACTGCGTCGCTCAATTTCAACGAACAAGAAAACGCACGAGGAGTAAGGATGATCCGAGTGACGAACGCTGTTTTACACTTGTGGGTCTATGTACACAAAGATACGTTATACTTGGTCTCCACAAAACCAGCGGTGACACAGAGCCGCACAGGAAGTCGCCTCTCGCTTCAGAGTGTAGATTCGGACTCAATAGATTTCGGAATTTCGCGGCGACAGTGGATTTAACAAATTATGATTGGCTCGTTACAAAATTCAAATAAAAACACATTAAATGATTGGCTCGTTACAAAGCATCCTGGTAAATGTAGTAACAGCAGAGATAAAATACGGGATATACAGTAAAAAAAAACATATACTACATGGGCGGTTTGTTCATTAGGGCGATCGGGCGACGCACCACCAAACGGGAAAAAGGGGGGAATTTTTCAAACATATTCTACCACAGTGTTACAGTAGTTGTGACTGCGCTTGACAGTTTCACCTGCCTCCGTATGTCATTGTCCAATCAGCGTAAGGTCGTGCTCCGTGGAGTACCGCCCCTTTTGGGCGATTTCAGTCAGGTTGAAAATCGCCCGGATTGCTCTGATAGATGTAAAATCTTTTTTTTTTCAAATCACAGGCTCTACAATGCAGAGAGAGGTCTTGTGGGTACACGGAAGAGGGAACGCGGGAGAGGCCATTTTTGTTTTGTGGGAGGAGTCTCAAGCAGCGATCGAGCCGAGCCACGCGTGTTTCTTACCGTAGCACAGGTTTGCTGATTGAGGAGAACGTAACTTTGAGTATCCCTGTAAGAAGATACTGCAAGCTGTGGGATAAAATACTTGTTTATCCTTTCTTACATCGGAGTCCCGTGGACGGTTTCTCCTTCTAACGCACACGAGTGAAGTCCGGGCAGTGGTTGAGCTTCGACCCCCACGTCCGTAAGAAACACCGCTCCCACTGGAGGACTGGACGTTTGTCGAAGGGTTTGAAACCAAAATAAATGGCAAGGTGGGCCAAATAGAGTCCTGTGTGTCCCCCCTCCTTCTTTGATCATGATGATGATGATGAGAGACTGAGGGCCCCCCACAACACCTGGGGCCCCACCCAAAATAGAACAACGCAGAGCTAATGATGAGAGTGACGGGCGTGCAGCAGGCTGACCAGCATAGAACAGCATAGGACTGCCCCCGTTACATTGGTGCCGTGACCCTCCTGGATCCTGAGAGTGACATCAGTTGCTCGCCGCGGGAGGCTGCTGTCGTCATCAAGCCCCAGACGTCCTCAGGTATTTCTATAGACTGTACGCTCATGTCACAGTGGACTGGAGTTGAGCTGTGTGGACACTGGACAGTCATAGCTGTGGTTACCATGGACTGGGCTTGTGAACAGGACATTTGTATATACTGAAGGAAGAAAAACACACGAAAAAAAAGGAAAAAAGGTTAATGTTGATGTGATTGAAGGACTCGTGTGAATAATCTATTGATGTAAACTACTGGATATGTGCATATGTGATTAATCTATTGGTGAATTTGTTGATTGTGTGTGATTGTTTCAATCTCTTAGTGCTTTCTAGATTCAATTATTTAAATGAATTGAGCTTTTCACTCTTTTATTTTCTATTTTGTCTGAGTGTTAGAGGTGGGAACATGGCAGAGGGGGGTTTGTACGTAAGTGGGGGTAACATTGCTGATCAGGACCTTTGGATCGCCAGTGTGCTATGGAGAGGGGGTACCAGTTAGATGTGGGTGGGGGTTTACGGCTAGGTGTAGGTAGGAGTTTCGGGCAGCTCTTAGAGGGCGGGGAACCAGACACCAGAGCACCAGGACCTAGAGACCCGACCACATTTGGCACTCCTCAGTTCACCTCCACACGCTACGTAGAACGGGCCAGGCCAGGTATCAGCGAAGGGGCTGTGCTAGGTAACAGCGAGCAGCCAGTGGGTGAGTTAGCCATGCTCATTACTCAGTTAGCAGAGAAGATAGGAGAGTCAATCACTGCTGAGCTGCAGGAAACACAAATGCTTAGAAACACACACACACAGACAGTGCTAGGTCTGCTGAACAGTGTTCGGAGACAGTGCCTAGTGTTAGAGTAGTAATGCAGACAGACGCTAGGGAGCCTCCTATTTTCAGGGGCGATAGCTCTGATAAGTTTACAGTTCATGAGTGGGAGAGCCTTATGACTTTGTATTTGAGGGAGCGAGCCATTCCAGTTAGTGAGCAGTCACATGAGATTCTAGCTAAGCTTATGGGGAAAGCAGGGGACGTGGTGAGGATAAAGCTGCGCAACACATCTGTCGACCACATAGCGAACCCCCACATTATTTTTGATGTACTGAAGCAACACTTTAGTGACCTCACATACTCGAGCATGCCCCTGGCGGACTTTTACAGTACGCTGCCCAAGCCAGGTGAGGACGCTATGGAGTATTGGATTAGGCTTAATAAAACAGTGGAGGTGGCTGACGAATGCTTGAAGTGGCAGGGCCGTAGTATTGAAGAGCCAAGCCACGAGGTAAGCATGATGTTTATCAAACACTGTCCAGATCAGTCTCTTGCCAATGTTTTTAAGTTCAAGTCCGCAGGGAAGTGGTCTGCTAGCGAGATCCAAGAAAGGCTTGATGAGCACATGCTGGAGAGGAAGTCCCGTGTTGCTGCAGGTGGACGACGTGAAGCAGGCGCGGTAGAGCGTAGGTTCCATTCACAGGTTCATGTCCCTGTAGTCGACGTGGCTCCCGACTTGAACACGACCGTGCCGGTGGTGCCATCTCCCGTCCCGGCTCATGCGTCATCTCCTACACCATTTTGTGCAAGGTCTCCTACACCGTCTCCTGCACCTGTCTCTGGCGGTGATGACTATATGAGGAGTTTGGTGAGCTTGCTAGACCGTTTGGTCACAATGCAGACTCAGGTTCCAGTTAGCGCTGCAGTACGGACACCGACGCAGACTCAACCGCCAGCTAGCGCCGCAGGGCAGGTGCCAGACGCACCGCAGCGGTTGTGCAGGGTTTGTAAGTCTCCGGATCACTCCACATTTTCCCACTGCAGCCGGGAGAACCGATGTATAAACTGTTTGTCTCCTGGTCATTGGAAGAGGGACTGTCCTCAGCCGCCCAACCAGCTCCGTTCTCAGCCTGGTGGAAGAGCTGGTCAGCAGTCTCGTCACACCTAGAGAGGGATGGTGTGGGTAAAGTAGATGTATCCCTCACTGATGTCTCCGACCTGGCTCACTTGTATGAAGACGAGTGTGCCAAAGCACCTCAGGGTTCGCGTATGGTCATTCAGGCGACATAGTCCATGGGCCAGACGATATTTCGGTACACTCAAGGTGGCAAAACTTACTTATAATTTTTGAAAGGATCCATGTCTGTAGATGATATTTTGGTATGATAACCATTCCTGAGTGGCAGCTGTATCACAGTTATCAGCTCATGAAGTTAACCACCCGCTAAACTAAATTGCATTTTAGACGCTGGTGCATATCCTGGTTTAGCCTCATGGTCAGGACATTTTTCAATGTTCTATAATATTGTCTTTGGTATCATTTTAAAGGGGACCTTCTTATCTTTCATTCAAGCCCTGTTGTGGATATTTCTCACAAATATAGAGGTCACTTGAGCTCTTCAACCCGTCAATAACACACATCTTTCTGCAATTTTCGCCTAAACGATATACTTTCTTTTAGCCCTGTGGCATCTAGGAATATCAGGGACACAAAACACAAAAGCTGGAATACTCACAGGACTGTAAAGATTCAGGAAATGTATAATATACCCATACTATTTCATTGTGTGAGGTGATTGTGAGCCTTAAATGAGAACTAGACCAAAGCCAGTTAGGTCACAAACTGGTCTCTATACATTTGTTTAAATACACAATCAAAATACATGATAAAAAGGAATACCATAGTGAGGTAATGAACTATTTTAATATTTTAAACAACATTGACATTTACATATACTTAGTCAATGATACATGTAATCCCATATCATTAGTGAGTATATGTAATGGTAATGGGTAGGGTAATGGGTATATGTGAATATGGTTACATTATTGTTATCAAGCTCTGGGTAACCAAGTCCAGAATCAACATCCTGTGCATCAATAGACTACTACCACAGTAATACCATCAGAATCATCACACTGTCATTCATCAAACTGCTCGTTTCTCTCATCATCTGACTCCCCAAGTTCAAAGTCCAGTTCTGGACCATCCTGCTGTTTTTGGTTACTGCAGGTCTGTAACCTGCACATGTCTGTGCATGGAAGTCCATTTGACAGGCACATGCAGCTTGGCATTTTGCATGAATGCACACACTTGCATGTTAGCATTTCCAAGACCACATCTGGTGCAGGTGGGGAGCGCATCCAGTAAATGGCCAGCTTGCCTTCATCGTCTGTCCATCCATACTCAGTAGGGCTTGGCACCACAGGGTTAGCCTGCAGACAGCACTTCCATATTGCTGCCTGATAGTTGGCTCGTTGAACATGCATAAAGAGACAGTCTCTACATGGTGGCAGCTGGCTGGACTCAACCTCTCCCCTTTTGGTGCAGAAGAGCTAGTAACGCAGTTCGTTCACCTCAGCAGTGCTGCTATTAGCAACATACATCCGACAGGTGAACTGCTCAATTTTCTGGAACAGCTCATCACTCACATTCCATGTCTGTCCCAGTTGACTAAAAGTCTCTTGGCAGGAAGTGTGCTTTCTCACTATCTTCAGGGCATTCAGCTTCCCTCGACCAGCGAATGCACTGACAGTGTCGCAGCCTGTGAAGGCATGTAAGCCAATTAGGCTGTCACAGATGCTGTCTCCAAGTGAACTTGCCAGTTTGGTGATGTCGACAAACCGTGTGCGGTTCTGAGTCCCACACTTCTGGTAGATGGGACAGGTGATGTCCTTCTGGAAGCCAAGACAAAGCACCATGACATCAGTGTCCTCAGCTGTGATGATAACTGACTTTGAGCCCGCATTTGCTGCATGCAATGCATGCAGGAGCAGACGGGTGTCAGCTTCTTCATGTGTGGAGTGCAGTTCTGCTGCTTCCTCACACCCATCTTCTGTCAACTTGTAGCAGGTTTCCTCACAGGTCATGTACAACACCTTGCCATGCAGCATAGCTCTGTATCGTGGGAGTTTCCACTCTTCCACCAGAAACTTGATGAGACTGGTCTTGTTGGAGGAACTGCACAGAAATTTTCTCCACTGCTGGACGTGGTGTCCCCCTGCAAGATTCTTGTACTGGAGAGTGATGTCTCCACCCCGGTTCAGTCGTTCAGCATCTTTGATCGAAGTCTGGTGATAGACATCAAAAACAACATCAATCCTCCCACTCTGTGCTCCCTCATGGAGGACCTGGGTCAAGGCTGACTCTGCCACCTGTGCAAAGGTTTTGTTGTTGCCATTCATTTTTTGGACCAGGCTCATCCCATCAATGATGGAAGTAGATGGGATTGGGATGTCTTCTGCAGGAGATACATTCTTTTCAAGCTCTCTGGCAAGTGCAGCCTTGTTTGTTTTTCGTAAGGACCCATCAGCATTTGCCAGTGCCCATGGTAGTGGGCCCAATGGGTAGGCAAGGACATCCTTCAGATTCACCTTCCTGCTTTCAGCCACCAGGATCATGTGACTGAAAAGGTTTCTATCTGCCTTCAGAACCACATCCTGTGCTTTCTTTCCATGAGCTTGTTTTGTGCTGACATTGGAGAATGTTTTCAGACTTTGCTTGGTCATCTTGTCGTGGAATTTCACAGGTGGTGGGTCTGCATCTAACCTTGTTTGCTGGAATGCTTGGTAGGCCTCTTCTCCTTTCTCAAGAGCTCTCAAGAGATCTATGGTCACATCAGGTGGAGCCATGTTGCCAGTGGAGAGGCTAACCAAATCAATCTCATCAGGGGACATAGGATTGAGCCAGTTATTCTCCATAAGGTCCATGAGAGACTGGACATCTGCTTCATCTCTCTTGATCCTTGGACTCTGTAGATCTGGATGAGACCATTTGCACCTGCCTTGACCTGTCAGGTCTCTCAGCTGTCTGAGGTACATGCTTCTATACTCAGCTGTGAGATAATATTTGGTCACAGCTCCTGGCTTCAAGCTGAATCCCTTTGTCCCTCCAGCTGTTTGGGTGTCTTTGTTCACCGTTTCTTCTATAGCTTGGTCAACAGGGATTCGGCCAAAGGGATTGGTGGAGCCCAGTTGGACTGAGAAGCCTCCTTCCATGAATTCTGTGTACACATCTGGGTGTGTGATGGGCAGCTCAGACATCTGGGCGTAGTAGTAGGGGAGGTAGCGTGCATAATTCATCCTGTCATAAGCAAAGCACCATTGGATCATTGCTCGAATGCTAGCCAAGTGTAGCATCCAGTCTCCCTCTCTGGATGCTCGGATGAGCCCCAACAAGATTTCAACCATGTCCAAATAGGACATCCAGAAGTTCGAGAGGCTGCCGTTTCCACCTCTAAGGAACTCACGGTAGACTTCAAATAGATCCATGATGCGTGTACAAGAGCTGTTCTCGAGGACCTCCTTCAAAGCATGTTGTGAGACTTCTTTCCCAAGGCTGTCAATGGTCTTCAGTGTCTCATTCAGGTGAACCATGTCATTCCTGTGAGTTTCTTCCAACCAGGACAGGAAACCATTCAAGGTCAGTCGCATGAGAGCCTCATACAGGAGCTTGTGTAGTCGCACTGCCCTGTTGTACTTGCGGCCATCCATAACACCAGCAACTGAGCCTCCTGCAATCATGCCAGACTCAATGCAGAGGTCTTTGAGTCCAGCATCTTGGAAACGCTTTCCTATTATTGCCAGCAGTGTGCAGATGGTATGGAATACCCCAAGCCTAACGATGATATCATGGAACTTGTCATGGTGTTTCCATGTGATCTCGACAGCCTTCGCATACAGGGCTTGGTCAAAGACACAGACAATCTTCCTCAGGCCTAAGCACTGCATGATGCTCAGTGACTGGTTAAGCACCTCGTTGACAGTAGACATTTGTGTCGCTGGAGCATCGATGGTAGGCAGATAGCCTATATTGTCGGGGATGACCGTCATCTCTCCTCGAGTCAGGATGTTGAAGCCTGTCCAGCTGCTGACTGACTGTTCTTCTTGTTGTGACATGCGTGCTAGGACCCAAAGAAGGTTTTTCTCTCTGGCAAGCTTAGTATTGGCTGCAGTATCGGCATCTGACTTTTTGCTTTGTGGTGGCCCTACCTGTTGTCCAGCATTGTAAGTTGGTAACATTGGTGGGGGTCCATCAATGCTTCTCTTCTTTGTTTTGGGAACAGTGGGCATGGGTTGGACAGGAAGTGGGTTGACTGGCTTTGCTTGCACAGCAATCCCATTGACTCTGTGAGATGTTCCATCACCACTGACAGTTTCTTCAAGACGGTCGATATTGTCCCAGGCTAAAGTTGTGAATATGCCAGGATGGATGTTAGCTGGAAGGGCAATGCCACTCCCTGATGATGAGAGTTTCTGGAGACACAGGGCAGTGTTGATCTCTTCCATCTGTGAATAGGACACACTGTGACCAAGTCGGTTGAGGATGTTTATCAACTCTACATTTCCTGTCAACGATTTGACACTGAATGGCAGAACAATGTGCTTGGAAGGCTTGGTATTTCCACATGTCACTGCATATACTATGTCATGGCCAAATGACTGCAGAAGGCACTGCACTCTCTGGGATGCATGATCAGGATCATTTGAGCCTGTGAGTAGAGAGTACAGGAAGATAATGAGCGACTCTGGAATGGTAGGACATTCTGCTTCGGGTTTGACTTCAGGCGGCCAGGTTTGAGGAACATCTTGACTTTTAATGTCTGCTCTCAATTTGATGGCTGCTTTGGCTATAACATCTTGTGCACTGACTCTTTTCAGGGTATGCAGCTCCCTTTTGAGAGACTGATTTTCTTTGGCAAGTTCCCTCATGGACAAGTTATCGGGATAGAGGAGGAATTTTCCTTTCTCATCAGGGAATATCTGCAAGGCTCCAGCAAACTCACTCTCCAGGTTTCGCCTTATGTGCTTCTTGGTTGATTCCTTGACTTGGGCAATGCCTTGGGAGTTCATTGAAGCTACCAGTCTAGAAGAGAGATCAGTCATTGTCATCACTTGACGATTGCCAAAAAGCTCCATCCTGATGAAGAGGAACAGCTCATTGTATGCCTTATTCACAGCAGCTTCATACTGGGCTGAAGCATCATCATCTTCATTGCTGGCAACCTCTCCTTTGGAAACCTCTTCTTTGGTGTAAAGTCTATAGCATGACCTGTGGTAGTGCCCTTCAGCTGCTACAAGGTCTCTACTCACAATGGCAAGGATTCTGCTGTCCCTTTTCTTTGTGGCTGCACTCCTGATCTTTGCATCAGCTCGCAGTTCTCGACACTGCACCAGTACTTCTCTCGTATTCTGTCTCTTGGAATATTTGCTGTTTTTCTGACAAAATATGCACTCTGCATCATAAGTCCTAGATGTACTTGGAGCATGTCGAGCTACTCTCTTAGATTGTTTCTCTTCAGCAGAGACACAACTTTTCTTTTCTTTTGCAAGGAGGCCATCAAGAATTTGCTTCATAGTGAAGATACTGCGACACTTTCTGTGGTAGTAGATTGCTGGAATCTGTCCCTCAGGAATGTCTTTTGCCAGTTTCAAAACTGGTGCATGATTTCGTATCTGAGCTGCCCTGAGCAGAGTTCTCCATGAGTCGACACTTTGTAGTGAAACCAGCTTATCTGTATCATCAGAACAGTGGATAATGCACTCCACCCGTGGGCGCTTTGGTATTGGGTAAAAACTTGCTTGTTCACCAGTGGCCATATTCAGTCAGTTTTCACCTGCCACATACAAACAAATACATGTAACTTAGGTGTATGAACACTACTAAAACAAAGTTTACTTTGCTTCACCAGCGTCATATTACCATTATTTATCTTACATAGCCACAAATAGATACATTACCTAGTTGCTATGCAACAGCTGTATTTTGTCCACATGACGTCGCTAAAATCAACACAAGATGAAAGTTCCTCGTAGCCACTTTAACTAATCATATTAACATATACATTAAAAGAACATGCTAACATTATGGGAAATTAGCTTACAATCTTCTCCAGAGTGAGACAAGAAGATAGATACCAGTTTCCTCTATATGTGTTTAGTAGAAAGCTATCTGGCTGCACGTTAGCCTAGCTTAGCACAATGAATGGAAGTACACAGTACTGGTTATCCTTGGTTGTTGGCCAACTAAGAACTGTCCCAGAGTTTAAGCTAGGCTAATCAGTACCAGGGGTGTTGAAATTCTATATTTGTAAAAATCTGGGCAAATACACAATCGTGAGAGGCACAGAAACAGGTTTCCTGAAAGAAAAATGAAATAGCTGCTCATTTGGAAAGGTTATCATGTATTATTTTACTTCTGTTAGTGTACCAAATAAAATGGCACCAGTGAAGTTGTGTCACCTTGGGTGATATCGATATCTGGTCTGACCCATGGACTAACTGGCTTTGGTCTAGTTAGTTTCTTAGTAATAATGCCCTTCTAATTTAAGGTTCACAATCACCTCACACAATGAAATAGTATGGGTATATTATACATTTCCTGAATCTTTACAGTCCTGTGAGTATTCCAGTTTTTGTGTTTTGTGTCCCTGATATTCCTAGATGCCACAGGGCTAAAAGAAAGTATATAGTTTAGGCGAAAATTGCAGAAAGATGTGTGTTATTGACGGGTTGAAGAGCTCAAGTGACCTCTATATTTGTGAGAAATATCCACAACAGGGCTTGAATGAAAGCTAAGAAGGTCCCCTTTAAAATGATACCAAAGACAATATTATAGAACATTGAAAAATGTCCTGACCATGAGGCTAAACTAGGATATGCACCAGCGTCTAAAATGCAATTTACTTTAGGGGGTGGTTAACTTCATGAGCTGATAACTGTGATACAGCTGCCACTCAGGAATGGTTATCATACCAAAATATCATCTACAGACATGGATCCTTTCAAAAATTATAAGTAAGTTTTGCCAACTTGAGTGTACCAAAATAGGAAATTTTGGGCTCTGGCCCATGGACTAACACAGAGGATTCAGGCTTTCAGTGACTTGTTCTATGCTCCTGTTCTTGTCAACCAGAGTGTGCAGCTTAATGGCATGTTGGATACTGGCTCTATGTCATGCAGTATCAGTGAAAATGCAGTAGAGAAGCTCCGCTCTGGGGGTGTTTTACCTGAGAAGCAGCAGCCTGAAGAGAACATTGTCTTGATTGGCTGCGGTGGTCTGGAGACTAGGCCTGATGGTTTTTATGACCTCAACATGCAGCTTTATGGTGTTTCCTTTGTCATACCCACTCTGGTCGTGCCCGGTCAGCATGATGATCTCATAGTCGGCACAAACGTCATTAAACATGTGGCCCATGTACTCAAGAGTGGTACTGAGTACTGGGACATCGCGTCCAGACAGGAACATCCATCTAGTCCTGACGTTGAACAGTTCTTGTCCATGTTCACGAATGTAGAGCGCTGGAGGGGTGGTGCAGTTCCTGAGAAGATAGGTACTGTTAAGCTCACCCAGGCCGTGACACTCTTACCGAGGCACGAGCACTTAGTCTGGGGCAGACTTCCTGCTAAGGTGCCTATGTCAGCTGGAAGCACTGTTGTTGTGGAGCCGACAGACTCCAAGGCCATGCCACGCAGTGTACTCGTAGGTCGACTTGTCACACCGCTCTGGGGTGATAGGTGGGTACCCATGACTGTTGTCAATCCATCTGACAAAGCCATCACGCTGAAAAGGAACTGCAAGTTGGCTGATGTGTTTCCATGCTTGGTGATTGAGGACTTTAATGTTTTCCAGGGACTGCAATCAGTTGCAGGGAGGCATGAGTCCAACGCCACAGATAGTGCCTGTCCCCCTGTCCAGCCGGCTAGGAGTTTGTCAGAGCTCGGACTCAGTGACATTGACCTCAGCTCCTGTCAGGTTAGTGAGGCATGCAAGTCCCAGCTCACTCAGCTGCTCACCGAGTACCATGACATCTTCTCCAGGGACTCTCTGGACTGTGGCGAGGTCACAGGATACACACATCGCATCCATCTGGTGGATGAGCGCCCCTTTCGCTTGCCCTACAGGAGGGTTCCCCCAGCCCACTATCAGAAGTTGAGACAGGTTCTCACTGATATGGAGGAGAAAGGGATTATCCGGAAGTCCTCGAGCGCATACGCTTCACCGCTGGTTATGGTGTGGAAGAAGGATGGCGGGCTGCACTGATTTCAGATGGCTGAATGCTCGGACCTTGAAAGACGCTCATCCCTTGCCACACCAGTCGGACTGTCTTGCCGCGCTGGGTGGTAACTGCCTCTTTAGTACGATGGACCTCACCTCTGGCTTCTTCAACATCCCAATGCATGAAGAAGACAAGAAGTACACTGCTTTCACGACTCCCCTTGGGTTGCACGAATACAATCGCATGCCACAGGGCCTTTGTAATAGCCCTGCAGCCTTCATGAGAATGATGATTGGGATCTTTGGGGATCTGAACATCACGAAGCTTTTGTGCTATCTTGATGATCTTCTTGTCTTCGCGCCGTCAGAGGTTGAGGCTCTGTCGAGGCTCCGCACTGTGTTTCAGAGGTTGAGGGAGAACAACTTGAAACTGGCTCCAAAAAAGTGTCATCTGCTGCAGAAGCGGGTGCGGTTTTTGGGCCACGTGGTTGATGGCGGAGGTGTGTCTGTCGATCCCTCCAAAGTAGAGGTAATCTCCAACATGACATTGCAGGATCTCATGGAAGGTGATGGGTGCACGCCTTCTGTTCGTAGGATCAAATCTTTCCTTGGTATGGTATTTTACTACCAGCATTTCCTCCCGAACTGCTCCTCCGTGGCTAAGCCCCTGTTCGCCCTTACAGCTGGACAAAAGAGGAGGGGGAGGTTGGCTAAGGATAAGAAGCCCCATGGCAGCTTCCGTAAGCTTACCTCCGCAGACTGGACGGTGGAATGTGGGGAAGCATTTGATCTGTTGAAGACGATGTTACTGGAGTGTGTGGTGCTTGCCCATCCAGACTTTGAGGTGCCTTTCATTTTGTCGGTCGATGCGTCTTTGGACGGACTCGGCGCGGTGCTGTTTCAAGTGCCCCGAGGAGAGTCCAAAGCCAGACCTGTTGGTTTTGCAAGCAAGTCCCTCAGTGCCTCACAGCGGAAGTATCCAGCTCATAGACTGGAGTTCATGGCGCTGAAGTGTTTGTGAAAAGTTCAGCCACTGGCTGAAGGGTCAAAGCTTCACCGTTTGGACAGATAATAATCCGCTGACTTATCTCCTAACGAAGCCGAAGCTTGACGCGTGTGAGATCCGCTGGGTGTCTAAGTTGGCGTCTTACACCTTCGATCTCAAACACCTGCCAGGGAAGAAAAACGTGGTGGCGGATGCCTTGAGTCGCGACCCTTTTTCCAAGCCCGTCAGTCAGAGGCTACTTAGGGAGCCCTACCCGGCCCTTGTTCAGGAAGCCGACGGGGTTGAGGGGGACTCTGTGCAGGATGTTTTCAGACTCAGTTGCCAGTCCCAAACAGTGAGTAGTGCGCGATCTGGGTTTGCTTGTGATGCAGCTGAGGTCAGGGCTTTTTGTCAAGCCAAATGTGACTGGCCTGATGCATCAGTATTCACAGCACTCAGTTTGGTCCAGCACGTTCAGCATCTGTCGGGTGGTCAGGATACACTGCCAATGTTATCCACCGAGGAGCTCAGGTTGAGTCAGGAGCAGGACCCCTGCATCTCCAAGGTGTTGCCCTTTGTCGCTGTTCGGAAGCGGCCATCGAGACGTGAGAGGCATGGTGCTGACCAGAAGGTCCTCAGGCTGCTGAAACAGTGGGAGAAGTTGGAAGTCAATGATGGTGTCTTGTACAGGGTGACAAAGGACCCAGCGTCCAAGCAGAGGAGGTCTCAGTATGTTTTACCTCTGAGTCTGAAAGACAAGGCACTGTCTGGCATCCACGATCACGCTGCTCATCAGGGCCAGGACCGTACTCTCTCTCTTGCAAGGCAGCGTTTTTATTGGCCTGACATGGAGAGGGATATCAGAGCATATGTCAGATGCTGTCGGAGATGTGTGTTTGGGAAGACCCCAGAGCCAGCTGCTTGCGCGCCCCTGGAGAGCATTGAAACCTCCGCACCGATGCAGCTTGTGTGTATGGATTTCTGGTCCGCTGAGGACAGTGAGCAGCGGTTGGTCGATGTCCTAGTGGTTACTGACCACTTCACTAAGCTTGCTCACGCGTTCCCCTGCGCCAATCAGACAGCGAAGCAGGTCGCCAAGAAACTCTGGGATCATGTATTCTGTGTTTACGGGTTTCCGGAGAGAATACATTCTGACCAGGGCACAAACTTTGAGAGCAACCTGATTGCAGAGCTTTTCAGGTTGGCGGGTGTAGCGAAGTCCCACACGACGGCCTACCATCCTATGGGTAATGGCGGGACAGAGCGGTTTAATCGCACGATGGGGAATATGCTCCGTTCCCTTCCGCTTCAGCAGAAGCAACAGTGGCCTCAGCAGATCCATTCTCTCACGCTCGCGTACAATGCCACTGTTCACGAGACCACGAGTTACGCGCCTTTCTTCCTGATGTATGGGCGTGTCCCAAGACTGCCGGTGGATGTTATGTTCAGGCAGGTTTTGCATGACCCTCACGTTGTTGATTATGACTCTTATGCTCAGTCTCTGCTTTCCTGTCTAAGGAGTGCAATGGAGATCGCTCAGAAGCACTCCACGGCTGAGCAGCAGCATCAGGCGCGACAGTACAACAGACATGCCAAGGGCACTGTCCTGTCTGTCGGGGATCGTGTTTTGGTTGCGAACCAGAGTGAGCGAGGGAAGAGAAAGTTGGCTGACAAATGGGAGAACGGAGTGTACACGGTTGTCGGTGTCAACCCCAATATCCACGTCTACAAGATTCAGGATGCAGAGGGGCACACCAGGGTGGTGCACAGGAACCGTTTGTTGGAGGTCAACTTCTTGCCCCTTCCTGAGTTAGATCAGGGTGAGGAGTCCAGTACAACCAGTCAGTTGTTTGACTGCGCAGAGTCCGATGAGGAGGACAGTGCAGATGGCCTGACGGTCTCAGGGGATGCAGTGGGGCTAGCAGTCTCATCACTTGGAGACTCGCCTAGATCTGAGTGGGCAGAAGCGGAAGAGTTCATTCCGTCTAGTCTGGTAGTCAGTCCTGTGGGGGCCACTGCTCAGTCTCCACCCAACACACACGCACCACACAACACACATGCACCACACATAGAGGCATCACACTCACTCGATGTAGGTGTTATATCTCACACTGATTCGCACACAGGGGCACCACCCTCACTCGATACAGATGTTGCAGCTCGCACTGTCCCACGCACACAAGTAGAGAGCGATGGTCGGGTTAGGACACGCACAGGGAGGGTGGTGAGGTCAGTGAACAGGTTAATAGAATCTATGGCTCAGATGCCATTTCTACGGAGTGTGAGGGTTTGAATTTTGATGGAGGTTGGAGTCATTCAAACTAGTTTAATGTGAGTTATTAGGTGTCTATCAGACAGGGTTGTTTTGGGCCAAGTGCATGGTGTGGCGTATCAGGCGTCACATTGATCTAAGGGAATTCTGAGACTTGATTAAACCTCATTATTTTCTGGACCTCGTAACCGAGGTAGCTCCTAAGTTGACTGGAAGACTAGGTCCTTCTTTTCACTTGTGCCAGTAGTCAGTGATGAGCTTTTCCTTTCCTCTTTCTCTTTTTATCCTGCTGTCAGGATGTTGGTGAATTTCAGGAGGGGTGAATGTAACCAGGTTAAAATTAATGTTTTTATTTTATTTTGTTTGAGTATGAAATATCACCAAATCCTGTCTGTGTGCTGTTATTTGTGTTTACTAAATTTTATTTTATGTCATTATTTACTTTTATGTATGTTTTATAGCGAACGTCATATACTTGTACTGTCGCTTTAAGAGAGAGGTCTTGTGGGTACACGGAAGAGGGAATGCGGGAGAGGCCATTTTTGTTTTGTGGGAGGAGTCTCAAACAGCGATCGAGCCAAGCCACGCGTGTTTCTTACCGTAGCACAGGTTTGCTGATTGAGGAGAACGTAACTTTGAGTATCCCTGTAAGAAGATACTGCAAGCTGTGGGATAAAATACTTGTTTATCCTTTCGTACATCGGAGTCCCGTGGACGGTTTCTCCTTCTAACGCACACGAGTGAAGTCCGGGCAGTGGTTGAGCTTCGACCCCCACGTCCGTAAGAAACACCGCTCCCACTGGAGGACTGGACGCATGTCGTTTGGTTTGAAACCAAAATAAATGGCAAGGTGGACCAAATAGAGTCCTGTGTCCCCCCTCCTTCTTTGATCATGATGATGATGATGAGAGACTGAGGGCCCCCCACAACACCTGGGGCCCCACCCAAAATAGAACACAACGCAGAGCTAATGATGAGAGTGACGGGCGTGCAGCAGGCTGACCAGCATAGAACAGCATAGGACTGCCCCCGTTACACTATGCCGTGAGCACTTTGTTTCGGGTAAGTAGCTGACGTTAGCTACCTAACGTTATCTAGCTGGCTACCGCGTTAGCTTCATAGCCTTGTAACAAGACAGTCTTGTTGCAAGGCTAGCTAGCTTCATAGATGTGTCCTGTGCACTGATGCTAATGTAGCCCGTGGAATTAGATACCACACAGGACACAATTACTTCCGGGGTTCTTGTAGCTTTAATTTTATTGTTTGAACCTTCGAATGCAGATCGTTTTACTGAGTGCATACATTCCTGTGTCTTTCGAGCAAACAGCTCATAAATGTTCACAGATGTGGCAAGTTTAACAGAAAAGATTTTAAAAAAAGGGAAATAATAAATACAAAATACGGTGCAAAATACGGCAGTGGACTATGTACGTTAAACAGGGTTTAACAAAGACATGTGGAACTTCCTGAAGATCGCGCAACTTCTCACTCTGTCAGTTACCTTTAAACAGAATTAAAATGCATATAAAACCTTTACTACCCAAATACAATGGCATGGTGTGGCTTTATTCACGCCAACATTACCTTGTCATGCCTGCAATGGCGAACAGCGGTCGACGGCTCGCGCCCAAAATCACCGAACATCAACTCCAGTAGCGTCTAAATCAAACCATCTTGTCAAATTACCGACATACAATATTGTTTGGAATAATGTTACAGGTATATTTCACAAGATATTTACCCTTACTTACTACGGAGTCAGAGCCTCGTCACACCGCAATCTTCAGGCGCTCCACACAAGAAAAAAAGAAAGAATACCCAAGATGCACTTGGATAACTTGCACGGAGTTACAATAAAAGTCCGCCACTGCCACTTACTGGTCAAAACATGCAATGACAACCAAAACTATAAAAATACACTCACAATCTGCCTCACAATTTAAATACATCAAATGACATTTTACATGGCTTGACAGTGTAACAATTACATATATTAACAGTTAAACTATACTAAATTTAAGTGGAAAATCATTTAACATATTTAACAGATTTACCACCCGGCTACATACTCCCCTGCAAATATAGTCAACGTCCTCGGTGACTACGAAACATGAACTGACTCAAATACTCCCTGCAAGGCCTTTTCAAAGAGAGCAGCACCCAGGCTTGTCAAAACCTTAGAGACCATGTCTGTGCTGACTGAGACTGCATTACAGGCCGACTTTGGCAGATGAAATGGGTTTGAATGAGATCCAGCCATTTCCCGCTTGCTTTTCCTAATGGCAGGTTTAGGTGCATAGGTTCTACGTCCTGCTCCACCAGCATCCTCTGTTAGTGCGGGCCTGTCCCTGTTTTCAATAATGGGCAAGTCACTGTCGCTAACGTTTGGATGCACATCATTAACACATTCTGTTTCTGTGCCACAATTTCTCATATCTGAATAACCTTCCTCAGGTCCTTCACCGTCACTCTCATCTGTGGGTGCTGTCACATGTAAACTAACACTTTCTGCTGCAAGAGGCAGGTTAGGTACTTGCACAAGCCGGCGAGGGATGACTTCCTCAACAATAACAAAATCAGCCTCAGGTGACTCAGGCTCATCCTCAGCTACAGGCTGTGTAGTGGTCTGTAACCTAGTTCTAGTTCTTGGTTTGGGAACTGGTTTCGCACAAGGTCGCAACTCTGACCTATGAACTCTTTTAATGGGACCCCCCTCAAAAGGTTCAACAGTGTGTGTGGTACCCTGGATGTCAACTACCTTGTAGACTGTTGAGGTCCATGTGTCCTGAATCTTATGTCTACCTGGGGGTCTGTGACGTAGGAAAACCAACTGACCAATGTCCACAGGAGGACAATACACCTTCTCATTTTGCAGTGAGATCCTCTCAGCTGCCTTCTGCTCTGAGTACTCTCTGGCTCTCTCATGTGCCTGTCGGAGTCTCTCCTGATGAACAGACAACCAATCCTGTTTCCTGTCTGACACACACTCACGCCCTAATAAAGCATCTACTGGGAGATGTGGCTGTACCCCGAAAAGCAAATAATAAGGCGAGTACCCTGTGGTGGAATGAGGAGTGACATTATAGGCATATACTACTTCAGACAGATGCTCTGGCCAACGCTTTTTTTTCTCTGGTGGGAGTGTCCTTAACAAGTCATGGAGTGTGCGATTATATCTTTCACACTGACCGTTTCCCTGTGGCCTGTTGGGAGTTGTCCGTGTCTTTTTAACCCCATAGAGTTTGCACAGCTCTGCTATAATTTCACTCTCGAAATTTCGACCTTGGTCTGAGTGCAGTCTCTCTGGGACCCCATATTTCATGAGCCACTCCCTGAGCAAAACTTTAGCTGTAGTGTCAGCCTTCTGGTCTTTGGTAGCATACGCTTGTGTGAACTTTGTAAACACATCGGTCACAACAAGGACATTTTCACGGCCATCTGAAGCTGCCTCCAACACTGTAAAATCAACAGCCACCAATTCTAGAGGTCGGGAGGCCAGGAATGCCTGAACTGGAGCATGGATTTTTGGCTGAGGCATCTTGGTCAAAATGCACCGCTCGCAGTTTTTAACCCAGCTTTCCACATCCTCGCATAGCCCTACCCAAAAACACCTCCCTCTTAGCAAGTTTACAGTGCGCTCTATGCCCTGATGTCCCATGTTGTTATGTACATTTTCTAGAACTTGGTCCCTCAAACAACTAGGCACGAGTAACTGCCACACTTCTCCATGACGTGGGTCTGTGATAACCCTGTACAACAACCCTTTCTTGTTGTTGTATGCATCTCCATTGTTTCAACAATCTTTTCACTTGACTAGACAGGGCTGCTCTCTCTCTGGGACATGGCCTCCTCCCCCGATCCCAAAATGCCCTAAACTCTTTTAGGGTGGGGTCACCGGCCTGAAAACCTACCAGCTCCTCTCTGGTATAACCTGGCAGTGTGGGGGTGTTGCCCTGTTTAGTACCTGTCTCACCAGACCTCGACTCCCCAGCACGGATCTGTCTCACTTTGTAACACTCCAGACCTCTAGAGACAAGACCAGGATCCAGAACTGTTCCTCGCTCAATCAGGTTACACACAGTGATACAGTCGTCAAAATCCGAGTCAGGGTCTGTTTCAGGCTCCCCTGCAAACTCCTGCCTAGAGAGAGCATCTGCGGCGGCATTACTGCAACCAGGACGGTACTTAACCTCGAAATCAAAAACAGACAGTTGCGCTACCCACCTCTGCTCTATAGCACCTAACTTGGCTGTCTTGAGGTGGCAGAGGGGATTGTTATCAGTCAGGACAACAAACTTTGAACCAAGCAAGTAACCCCTGAATTTTTCAGCAACTGCCCATTTTAAGGCAAGCAACTCCAACTTCATGCTACTATAATTTCGGTCATTCTTCTCAGCCTGGCGTAGTCTGCGACTAGCATATGCTAGGACACGTCTGGTGTCACCTTGCTGCTGACACAATACAGCGCCTAATCCATGCTGACTAGCATCTGTCTCAACTACAAATGGTTGTGTGAAATCGGCAAAACCCAAAATGGGAGCAGAGGTAAGTTTTTCCTTTAACTGCTCAAAGGAAGAGTCACACTCTGGTGTCCACATATTACAAAACTGGTGACCTACTTTCCCTGTTTTTTCCACACCTGAACATTTGTTGACTAGGTCATGCAGTGGCCCGGCAATCTGTGAGAAGCCTCGAATGAATCTCCTGTAGTAACTACAGAAACCCAAAATGGACTGCAGCTCTTTGGCAGTGGTTGGGACCTTCCAGTTCTTAACAGCAGAGACCTTGGAGGGGTCAGTTCCTATACCTTCTGCTGACACCTGATGACCCAAAAACTTTACTGACTGTTGTAGAAAAGCACACTTCTGCAACTTCACCTTAAGGCCCGTCTCTGCCAGTCTCTTAAACACAGTCTCAAGTCTCTCCAAATGCTGCTCAAATGTCTCTGAAAAAACCAAGATGTCATCTAGGTAGACCAGGAGTATCTGAAAAATGAGATCATTCATAGTAACTTGCATAAGTCTCTGAAATGTAGCTGGACCGTTACAAACACCAAAAGGCATTCTCACGTACTCATACAGACCAAACGGTGTAGTAAATGCAGTCTTAGTCCGATCTCTCTCATGCATAGCTACCTGGTGGTATCCGCTCGCCAGATCTATGGTCGAAAAGAACTTTGCCCCTCTCAGCGCATCAAAACTCTCATCAATTCTCGGGAGCGGGAATGCATCACGTCTTGTCTTTGAGTTGAGTTTCCTGTAATCAACACATAGCCTCAGACTACCATCTGCCTTTCTCACTAGTACTATGGGCGAAGCATAAGCACTAGAGCTTTCTTGAATGACCCCTTTTTTAAGCAGCTTGCCAATATGTTCCCTGACTTCACTGTACTGTGTGGGTGGGATTCGTCTGTATGGCTGTGTTACAGGTATGTCATCTGTCAGATGGATCTCATGTTGTACTTTGTCAGTGTGGCCTAGATCTTCATCTTCTGTTGCAAACACAAAAGAGTACTTCTCCAGTAACAAAGTCAGCTGTGCTTGCTGTTCTGGGCTACCACAAAAATTGAGCTTGCCGAGAATTTCCTGCACATCTGTCGGTGTTTCGGGGTGTTCACTGATACTCACTTGTTCAGTGTCTGCTGAGATTCTCTGGAACTGTACCTCACAAAGCTCATCACTTTTCACACAGTCTACCTGAGTCAAAACCCCTAGCCTAGTCCGTGGCCCTAGCCAGATATCTTCATCAGACATGTTCATGACTCGGACTGGAAAAATGTGATTGCCCGATGAAACCAAAGTAGGCACAACAACCAAACCTCCAGGAACGGGGACACCCACAGACTCCAGCAACAAAAAAGAACCATCCTCACTCACGGTCCTGAGTCCCCTAGCCATAACTGTAGCAGCAGATGAAGCAGGTATATGGACTACATCCTTACCAGCTACCCTAGCGAAAGAGAGTCTGTCTGTTGCATGTACTGCATGAAGATGATTAAAAGCCTCTCTCCAGTTTGAGTCAAACCTCTCCTGCAGTGTGGTGTCAAACTCAGTGTGTACTAGCTCTCTGCATTTTTTGACAATGTTCATCCCTATTAGACCTGGAACAGAGGAAGAGTGTTCAGAATCTTTAACTATCAGAAAACCTCGCTCTGGGATAGTCAGACCCATGGCTTCTACATCAAGCTCCACATAGCCCATATAGGGTATGTCTAATCCATTAGCTGCAGTGATCTTTAACCACTCAAATGCCGGGTGAATGTCTTCACCTTTCACCGACAGGTGTTCCCTGAAAAAACTCTCAGAAATTGTACTGACCTGGCTACCAGTGTCAAGTAAGCAGGACACTGTAACACCTCGTAGTTTCACCTCAACAGTTTTACATTCTCCGACTGCACGCTCTAAGATCCTGCTTCTGCCTGGAGTCTCTTTTGGTGAGCCAGCTTCCTCCCCTCGAGTTGTGTGGCTCATGACAACTGAGGGTGCGAGTTTTCCTGCACTACATAAGAACTAGGTGTTGCGTCCCCTTGACCCCCTCTGGCCTGTGAGCATTTTCTTGCAATGTGACCTATGCCTCTACACTTGAAACAGATAGGCTGACCATCTGGTGTGAACTTTGGCTGGGGTCTAGGTCGTGGCTTGGGCTCCAGGAATGTCTGTTGAGTGCTGCGCTTACTCAGTTCACCTACAGCAAAGGCTAGACCAGCGAGTGTTTTGCCTAACTCTGCTAGCTGTTTTTCTTGATGGGCTACTGCTCTCCGAACATCATTTAATGCAATACCTTGGTCATTGTTTGTTTTAATAATAGAGCACTGGGTTTCCGGAACCTCTGATGTAACTTGGTTGCTCTTTATGACCCTGGGACGATGAGACCTGCTGTCCTCCATCTCCCACAGGAGTGCCTCGTTCCTCACATCTAGAAGACTGCTCTCTGGTTTGCCCCTAACCATTTTCTTGAGTTCACGCCTGAGTGCTGCTTCTCTTAAACCCTCAATAAACCGGTCTCTGAGCACAGTTTTCTCATTAGGTATTACATCTGTGGACTGTTTCACTACAGAGCTCAAAATCTGGGATAGTGCATGGGAGTAGTCACGGAGGTCTTCTCCATCAGTTTGGTTACGGTTGTAAAAGGTCTGCAAAAGCTGTGTGGAACTGCACTTTTCCCCAAATGCATTGCTCAGGTAAGAGTATAAATCACTGGGCCCCACTGACTGACCCCTCATGCATAGTCGCACCTCTTCCAATGCAGGGCCATGCAATAGAGATAGTATATAGTCACATTGTTCTTCTGTTGTTTGCTCTCTGTATCTTAAAACCCTTTCAACCTCTTCAATAAACTCTTCGACAGATCTCCTGTCTGTACCACACTCCCCACTAAATGCTTGGATCTGGCGTTCTCTTGGAACGTAGATGTATGAACGTGTGGGTGCACTGTTATCACTTGCTCTCTGAGCCCTTGCTTCACCATTTAACCTGGTGAGCTCATCTCGCAGTCTGGCAAGCTCTTGCATGGTGGTCTGCATTTCTTTTGTAGCACCTTCACCTATACCCATTATGCCACCTGAGGTGTGGCCATTATCATTACGTGAACTCCCTTCATCACCAGAATCACTAGACATAATGATCTATTAATCTTTACTCAGTCCAGTATAAATGAGGATATTTAGTTCAAAACCTGGTTCAAGGATACTACAAGGACAGTCTTTAACTTGGAGCCTTGCTGGATCTTGGTCTTTGTAGCTGAAGTTAGCGCTGGAGTCCTCTGCGCTGGTACGGCTGAGTCGTGTGAAACAGGAAGCACCAGAACCTCTTAGAGCCCCTCACGTCGTCTCTCGCTGGTCACCACCTCCACAGCAGGATGGCTTCAGACTCAACACCAACGGACGTCACCAGCAATCTTCACCACTGCCGTATTTTTTTTAAGTAAAAATAAGCCACTCTGTTGCCAATTTAAAAAAAAATGTTTTAGCTACACCCCACTCCTGGTACCAAAATTATGTAGCCCGTGGAATTAGATACCACACAGGACACAATTACTTCCGGGGTTCTTGTAGCTTTAATTTTATTGTTTGAACCTTCGAATGCAGATCGTTTTACTGAGTGCATACATTCCTGTGTCTTTCGAGCAAACAGCTCATAAATGTTCACAGATGTGGCAAGTTTAACAGAAAAGATTTTAAAAAAAGGGAAATAATAAATACAAAATACGGTGCAAAATACGGCAGTGGACTATGTACGTTAAACAGGGTTTAACAAAGACATGTGGAACTTCCTGAAGATCGCGCAACTTCTCACTCTGTCAGTTACCTTTAAACAGAATTAAAATGCATATAAAACCTTTACATTTCCCTTACTACCCAAATACAATGGCATGGTGTGGCTTTATTCACGCCAACATTACCTTGTCATGCCTGCAATGGCGAACAGCGGTCGACGGCTCGCGCCCAAAATCACCGAACATCAACTCCAGTACCGTCTAAATCAAACCATCTTGTCAAATTACCGACATACAATATTGTTTGGAATAATGTTACAGGTATATTTCACAAGATATTTACCCTTACTTACTACGGAGTCAGAGCCTCGTCACACCGCAATCTTCAGGCGCTCCACACAAGAAAAAAAGAAAGAATACCCAAGATGCACTTGGATAACTTGCACGGAGTTACAATAAAAGTCCGCCACTGCCACTTACTGGTCAAAACATGCAATGACAACCAAAACTATAAAAATACACTCACAATCTGCCTCACAATTTAAATACATCAAATGACATTTTACATGGCTTGACAGTATAACAATTACATATATTAACAGTTAAACTATACTAAATTTAAGTGGAAAATCATTTAACATATTTAACAGATTTACCACCCGGCTACACTAATATGACATTTATCAACAGACTGTCACTTACCCTTCCTGTAAAGACGAACAGTCTTTTCGTTTTACATGATTCATTTTGACGTCCTTTACCCATCCTGCGGCGAAGTAGCGGCAGGCTTCAGTGCTTTTGAAGGTTTTCAGGGCTTCACCTGAGTATGGCGAGGGATTGTGGACGAGGTACACGTAAACGCCGTGAAACGTAAAATTAGGAAGATCTAGCAGACTGAAGTAGGGTTAATTGGTCTTTGGATAGAAGATAAGGATCCAATTCCAAAAACTCGATTTTTTGCAGATAACACTGCTTCTCCTCCGTGGTTAAGTGAGCAATTCTGGACAGTCTTTCAAACTTCCCGGGGACCGCGGTCCTCAAGATGGCGGTCATAGCAAGAAAAACCACTTGACTCAAACCCACGAATAGTTCCGGGGGGGGGGCTTGCACTAACGTGCTTTCGTCATACGTAACCTTGCCTCCAAACTCACACGAGGCACCACCAGCGCTACCCACCGTTACCGACACGAAGAAGTAAAAGAAGGTCGAAGGCGACGACGTACGATCACATCACCGTACATATTTAGTGAAAGGTGTTGTAGCGATTCGGGGGGGGGGGGCAGTTTGGGAGACCGTCGCCACAACCGGGACGCGAACCCTTGTCTCTCACTCCGTAAGCTACAACGTTAACCAGTCGACTAAAAGATCTGATCCATTAGTTAAGGACCAAGGTGTCTACTTATCCATGCACGTCACAGTATTAATCACACCCGTTGATTTATTAAATATTGTTTGATTTTGAAGTAATAGTGAAACTCTATCGAGCAGTTTGGGAAGGAGCCGTCCTCCTTTCTCGATTAAAAAGCAAAGCTACGTCACGGCTTTATGGCCGACGGCGGCCTGCCTTGGGCCGGGTGTAACGTAATGTATGTGCATTACTATGCACACCAACTGAATTTGATTATGCAGCAAGCCACTTCTCACATCCCAGCAGTGAGCGTTTTTTTTTTTACCCGGTCTATACAAGTGGCCAGAGGATGGGTGTTCATTTTTACAAATCTATACAAGTGGCCAGGAGATGGGTGTTCATTTTTACAAATCTATACAAATTGCTGCGTTTCCCTTTTTACAAATTATATGCTTCACTTTCTTCATTAGTCTTCGTCAAAAGCTGTTGGTGTGAATTAGGCTGTGGTGCATGTCTTTTCCATTTAAACCATTAGGGCTTTTGAAAAAAGCCGTGAATGTGTAACTATCAGAATCGCTTATACCTGGTTTGACCTAGTAGCACCTCATCATTCTGGTTTGGTCTTTGTGAAATGTGTAAAGCCAAGAAGCACTGACAACACTAGGTCAAGCCTCACTTTTTCTCTCTTTTGGGATTTCTTTATTCTGCTTTTGTTACAGTAAATAGCCCTCTGGTGGTATCCTTGATAAATAACAGAAATTGTAAGATGTGAAGCTCCACTTCACCTTTCTATTTTATATTCCACCTCACTATTCTATTTTGTGTTCTATCCTATTGCTATTTCCGTTCTATTACTATTTATAGTTCATTGTTGAATGTGTGCACTTTCATTTGCACTTCAAGACTTTGTATTTACTGTTTGTTTGTGTAAATACAGATTGTATGTGCAATGTTGAGGAATTTGAATGTACTACCCCTTTATTATTGCATTTTTACAAACTATTATGTATTTGCAGTTTATTTATGTTGTTTGTTATCATGTTTACAATCATACCATACCATTGTCACTTTTCATAGGTGACAGTTATATGAATGTTCACTCAATGCAATTTACTAGCACTAGATACTAAATATTATCTATCTGATAACTTGGTTATTGTGCCAGTGCTTTTGTAAGCCATTTGTAATGAAGAAGAAAAAAACAATACTTTCAAGAACTGTAAATAAATCCTTCTAATGTTTTTGACTTATATGTAGTCCCCTTCTTTATTAATGGTAAAGCAGATATCTCTCTCTCTCTCTCTCTCTCTCTCTCTCTCTCTCTCTCTCTCTCTCTCTCTCTCTCTCTCTCTCTCTCTCTCTCTCTCTCTCTCTCTCTCTCTGTGTTCAAAGGTATTTGAAGGTGAACTGACTGATGACAATTTATCTGTTGATGACCATAGTGGATTGATCATATTCATTGTAGAGCCAAGATTTTTTTAAATTTATGATTACTCCTGGATGTAACTTTCCACCAATAGGCCTAGCATATAGTATGTAGCTTATCTAGCTAAAGGGAAAATCTTTGTGTTGTGTTGCCATCTAGTGGTTACAGGTCGTATTGATTTGTGAGTAGACCAGAAAAAAAAAACCAAATTGTGACAATTGTCTAGCTACCTATTAATTTACCCATTGAACGGGTCACCTTAGTCATCATCGCAACAATTGCCCCCCCCCCCTGAGAAATTTGTCAGGAGCTGCCACTGCATATATAGTGTGCATTGACCATATTTTACAGGTCCTTACATCCGTCTTCCTATTTTAAATAATTTAATATTTCATCCTTTATGACCAAAACGTAGCCTGGATATTATGGTTTCCTTTCTCCGGGTTCTCATCATACCTACTTCCCTTTGAATTTTGTACAACCACTTTCCTGTTCTCTCTCCTTCCCACTACTTTTGCCATATTTCTTTCAATTTATGCTTAACTGTGGTCTTCGTTTCTGTTTTACTAATGGGATACCGTGATGTCTTCATTTGTTTGATATAATTTGTTATGATTTATCTATGTATATGTGAATTCTTTTGTAACACCGTCAAACTAAGGACCAAACGAATAATAAATACGTTTTTGCGGCTTCCTTTGCACCTTTGCCAGCTACTTCATTTCCTTTGATTCCTATAAGTGCATATTGGCGCTCCCTTTGTTGATTGCAATTTAGCTGCAGCTGTCAATCGTTAACTCATGAAGTTTCTGATTGGACAACACTGGTGTTTCGCTACATTTATTAGTCTTCACCGGGGAGCAGCGTCACGTCCCCACGGTTGTCCGGTGTGCAGGATGGCAACGTGGTTTTTTTCAGGGTGAGTGGAAACCGTCTTGCTATTTCTGTTTAATTTTTTTTCTTCAGTAAAATAACCCCCACCTCTTTATTTTAGGGAGTTTCTCTTGGCCATGCTTGTGTGGGGTGTCCATTCTCTCCCAATGAGGAAAGGTAAAATAACTCCATTGTTTGCTTCATGTTTAGAACAAATGTGTACTACTCTAATCTCCCATGTTTCTTCAGGATTTAACCCCAGCTCTAGTTATGGTTCAGGAGCTAAGCAAGCTGGCCTTGATGGTAGCTACTCTTCACCTGGAGTTTTAACTCGTGATGTTAGTACTTTTCCTGATGACCTGCTTCCAGCTTCCTATCCAGTGGTGCAAAGTGAACCAAGCTACCACCAACGTGGTGGTCCAAGGCTGTCAGCCACTTCTAACGCCTTTCCTTTTCCAAAGTCTACTCGGTCAAAATATCACACCAGCCCCAGCATGTCTCAACCAGGTAATGCTGCAAATTGCTACAAACATTATTTTGCCTTTGATCTCTGCAGAAATTTTCTTTTCAACACTGAACTTGATCTAAAGAGGACTTGTCAGCTTACTGCTGTGCAGACTATGAATGCTCATTTGACATAGCCATTGTATTCAGTTTTAACTTTGCTCCAGTAAAACTTTGAGCAAACACTGGTGCTAATCAACCATCCTAATGCAACGTTTTCTGCGACCTTCCCTGGGAGGTAGAGTCTCCTAGTCTGTCTTTAGGTGCTGAGGGTTCTGCCAGCTCTGCATACGTGAGTCAACCGAGTCCTTTTGTGCCAGGGGGAATGACCCACTTTGAGCACACCTTGGAGAAGGATGTCAGTCAGAGTGAGGCCACAGATCAAGACTTCCAGCCACAAACTTATGGCCCCCAGACAGAATTTGTGCCGGGGGAGTTGACCCACTATGAGCACACCTTTGAACATGGTGTTACTCAAAGTGAGGCTGAGGATCAGGACTTTCAGTCATTGACGTCTAATGGACAAGGCTTCTTCACCAGCCAACCAGCACCCCAGCCAGGTTGGGGCCAGTATCCTTATGACATTTTCCCGATTGGCCAGTTTCCTCCAGGCACTGTCACCCAGTACATCAGCAGCTTTGTTCATGGAAAAGGCCAATGGCATGACTCTCGCTACACCAGAGACCATCTACCTGGCCCCAGTACAGAACAGCAAATTGACTCTTTTCCCAGCAATCCTCAACTCCAGAGCTTTCCCAGTGATCCACGACCTTGGAGCTTTCGGCAGCCCAGACTTGCTGGTAGGGGTCGGATGGCCGAGGTATGGACGACGTAATGCCGTCCAGCTTCATGGTTACAGGGTGGCCCTATGTAATTGCATGTTCAATGGACTTTTTCTTTTTTTTTTATTATTCCAATAAATATCCTTCTCCCTGATTTTGAACTTGTCTTTGAAATGCTGTTGTGATCTTTAAAGCCAAATGTTAAAAAATGGATGCTAACTGGTGAGCGCTTGACATTATGGTTCTTTAGGACTACATGTTTGGTCAGCTGCACTTGGCTGACCTAAACTAGGCCAGTTTAGAAATTTGACTTGTGAACGTATGCTACTATGAGTTCAATAAAGCAAGTGGTAAGCAAACATGTTTAATCCACACTAGCACCTGGTATTCAACTGGCAATGTACTTCTGGCCAAAATTCATTATCTTCCAATTCTCAACTGCTGCACAACGTTAAATTCTAAAAGGGGAACCGGTGACTTGGAGCTAATTTTCATGTAGCCTATCCACTTGTACAAATTCTTGAGTCCAGAACTGCTTTATTTTGGAGGGCTGACTTGACTCCCATGTTAACAGGCAGGGGGTGGCCTTGATCCTCTGGCCTCCCTTTTTACTGTCCAGCCTGTGTGGGATGCATTCTAGTAACATTTGCAGGGGTGGGCATCTTCTCCAGAAAGTGCTAGTGAAAGTTTTTTTTTTTTTTTCTTCCAACCAATTCCACATCTATTGCCTAATTAAGTTCCTCAGCAGTGACTCTACTGGTTGATTAGTGGGATCAGGTGTGTAACTGCTTGGTTGGAACAAAAACTTGCACCCACACTGGCCCTTTCTGGATAAGATTGATGTAAACCCAGGCCTGTTGTATAGCCTCTTCCCTTTGCCATAGAGCAGGGATAGGCAACATGGTCCAGAAAGGTCCAGTGTGGGTTCAGGTCTTTGTTCCAACCAAAGAGTTACATACCTGAGTCTACAAATCAAGGTCCTTAGCAAAGACTCTTGGTTGACTAATAGAATCAGGTGTATAACTGCTTGGTTGGAACAAAGACCTGCACCCACACTGGACCTTTCTAGACCATGTTGCCTATCCCTGCCGTAGAGCTTTGATCTCTGCTTTACGTGTCACTGCACGCCAGTTGGGACAGGAATTTGCTTGGTAAGTGCCAGAGTTAAAGCAACATCTAACTGGGAAACGCTAACACAGACACTGCTGAGATGTACAGCATTAACTGCTGCCAATGGCCTTTCAAGTATCTGTTCACCTGAGGGGAGTAAGGAACAAAAACATGGCATGTTTGTAGTTAATTTACAAAAAAGTATTTATTGTAGTTGTATGACTTTTTCCAGATATGGCCACTTACATGATGCTTTGCCCACAGTGTCAGCCTTTTTGTATTCCCTGCTCCCCTCCAATGAACAGGCTGGTAATTGTTGATGCAGAGCAAGTTTTGATATTGACTAAACGGAAATTTTAAAACCTCTTTTGGATCGGAAGACTTGAGCTCAGAGCTCATTTTCTCTCAAATATCCATAAACAAATGAACTAATCCACATGTGATTTAATTGCACATAAAGATGCATAACTTAATGTTTAGTTGAATACTTTATATTGGAGTATGTATTGTCTGGGAAAAGACATTTGTGGCTTACCGTACTAGTTTGTAAGACGTGATGGACATGTCTAAAACATAATTTCGAAATTTAGCCTGTTTAATAGTGAAACAAATCTGATTCCTTTTGGGATGAAATTTCTGCCTAATAAAGGGGAATTCACTGAAAGAGAAAACACTTTCAATGCATAAAAATTGTGATGTAATGGGACCAAAGGGGATTTGCTGGATTAATGGGGGAGAAGACTAGGAAAAAGCTATAATGTAGTGTAAAATGTGAGGGTTTAGGGGCGTCCAGGTAGTGTGGCAGTCTATTCCGTTGCCTACCAACATGGGGATCGCCGGTTCGATTCCCGTGTTACCTTCGGCTTGGTCGGGTGTCCTTGCAGGGCTACACAATTGGCTGTGTCTGCGGGTGGGAAGCCGGATGTGGGTATGTGTCCTGGTCGCTGCACTAGCGCCTCCTCTGGTCGGTCTGTTCGGGGGGGGGGGGACTAGGTGGAATAGCATGATCCTCCCATGCACTACATCCCCCTGGCGAAACACAGCCAATTGTGTCTGTAAGGACGCCCAACCAAGCCAAAAATGGAGGATATTCCAAAGTTGTATCAGTGAAATATACCACCACTGCACCACATTTACAGAGTGGGCATTTGAATGATTACAGGAAAAAAAGGAAACTGCTCTGACATGTTGGCGAGCCAGTATAAAACATCCACTTTTCCAACCGTGACTTTAAGTGAAGGTCAACTGGAATCTTCCCAACCAGCATCCTTGTCTTCTTAGTTCTGACAATCAACAGCGGAATCTGGTAAGTTTATTTATAGTACAAGCAAGTCAGGTAGGCTACTAAACACGGAGTCAAACTCATATTACAAACATATAAATACTTTTATTTTCAGACATTTCAACAATGACCTGAGTATTTATTGTGGACAACATCAGAGGAGATGTTGCTCTTGACTGCTCCTCTATCTCCAGCTGACACAACACACAATACAGCATAAAAGCAGTTCACAAATTTTGAAATCTGTGATATTGCTTCTGTATTTCCAATCAGGTCAAGACTATTCATATTAATGCAGATGCAGACTACATGACATTTCTGAATGAATCCAATTTATGGACTCCTTTTGTAAAATGTTTTAAATAATGGCAAATGTCAACCAAACTTGTAATTTCAGCAGTAATGCTACAAAAGTAATAACATTAATGGCAAATGTAATGATTCACAATGCTCTCTGGATCTAAAATAGCCATGAAACACACTTAACAGCCATAAGGTAGAAAAGTCAAAGGGAGGCTCACAGGAAAGCAGCAATCTCCATGAGAAAAGCTTCACTCGGTTAGATGAAGAAAATACTGGGTGTTGCGCAATACAAGTTTCAAGTTTCAGTTTAGTGGCTTCCTCAACTTTAATTATCTTTGCTGACACACAAAAACGTTCACTAACGGTAAATGCAAAAGGGTGCAAAAGCTCAAAACATGACTAAATTAACAGATCCACTTAGGAAAGTTAACAGGTTGAGGTTTTGTGGTGGATCTTTGAAGCAGGAATCAAAATGAAAAGTAAGAAAACTTCATAAGCGTCCACCTTCTTTCTACCCACAGATAAGATGTGCAGCACATGATGACAATACAGTACGACATAGAGAACAGCTGGGACAGATGCCTTTGCAGAGTTTGTGTGTTGTGCATACTTGTGCATGTCTGTCTCTCTACATCTTCTCGTAGGTGAGTTCATGTCCACACGTGGTGCAGGTTTTCTTGTAGAGGTCCTCCTCCTCATCCAGCACCTCCTCAGGTCCGTACTGATGTTGGTGAATGCTGGTGTCTTTGGTCCACACACTGCTCCGCACCGCCCTCCGCAATTCTGATATAATTATATATATAAAACGTACAAATGCAGACAGAAGTATGAAATAAAGACAGATTTTAGAGCAATCAAAAACAGAAAAAACCTACACTGCTATGATTTTAGACGTTTGTCTCATTAAAAGCCATACGAAGCCAGATAATTTTGCCTTTTTCTGTATTATTGATCAATCCTGTAATATATGTTATCTACTACTACTACTTTCGGCTGCTCCCGTTAGGAGTCGCCACAGCGGATCATCTGTTTCCATCTCTTCCTGTCTTCTGCATCTTCCTCTGTCACACCAGCCACCTGCATGTCCTCTCTCACCACATCCATAAACCTCCTCTTTCGCCTTCCTCTTTTCCTCTTCCCTGGCAGCTCCATATTCAGCATCCTTCCCCCAATATACACAGCATCTCTCCTCCATACATGTCCAAGCCATCTCAAACTTGCCTCTCTTGCTTTGTCTCCAAACAGTCCAACTTGCGCGGTCCCTCTAATATACTCGTTCCTAATCCTGTCCTTCTTCATAATATATGTAATATATATTATAATATATAATATTATATATGTTACAATATGAAATATCGAAAAAAGACATGTTCCATTTAAGCATCTGTACAACTGAAACTACAATTAACAGAACTGACTTGACAAAGGTTAGCAGAATAGAAGAGAACGTTGAAGATGTCACCAGAGACTAGGACCAGGCAGGAGTACTGACCTTTGACCTTTTTGTTGAAACGCTTTTGTTTCTGCACCTCTCTGTTCTCCTCTCTGGTTTCTCTAGCCTCCTCCAGAGCCTCCTCTGAGCCCCAAACCTCCATACACCTCTTTTCCACCTTGAGGAAATGCACATTCAAATAAACACACACACACACACACACACACACAAATAACCAAGATATCTACAATGCTATTTCATGACTCTTCAAAAAAAAAGTTCATTCATTCATTCATCTTCAGCCGCTTCCCCGGGGTTGGGTCGCAGTGGCAGCAAGCTAAGTAGGGCATTCCAGATGTCCCTCTCCCCAGCAACACCCTCCAGCTCCTCCTGGGGGATCCCAAGGTGTTCCCAGGCCAGATTGGACATGTAGTCCCTCCAGTGAGTTCTGGGTCTACCCCAGGGTCTCCTCCCAGTTGGCCATGCCCGGAAAACCTCCAAAGGAAGGTGCCCAGGAGGCATCCTAATCTGATGCCCGAACCACCTGGCTCCTTTTGACACGAAGGAGCAGCAGCTCTACTCCAAGCTCCCTCTGGATGTCCAAGCTCCTCACTCTATCTCTAAGGCTGAGCCCAGACACCCTACGGAGGAAACTTATTTCAGCCGCTTGTATCTGTGATCTCACCCTCTCGGTCAGTACCCAAAGCTCATGACCATAGGTGAAGGTTGAAATAAAGATTGACTGGTAAATTGAGAGCTTTGCCTTCCAGCTCACCTCCCTCTTCACCACAATGGTCCGGTGCAATGTCTGCATTACTGCTGATGCTGCACCAATCCGCCTGTCAATCTCCCGCTCCATCCTACTCTCACTTGCTAACAAGACCCCGAAATACTTGAACTACTTCACTTGAGGCAACAACTCATCCCAACCCAGAGGGAGCAATCCACCATTTTCCGGTAGAGAACCATGGCCTCAGACTTGGAGGTGCTGACTCTCATCCTGGCCATTTCACACTCAGCTGCAAACTGCCGCAGTGCACACTGGAGGTGGCGTTCTGATGGAACCTACAAAACCACATCATCTGCGAAGAGCAGAGATGCAATTCTGAGGTTCCCAAAATAGACACACTCCTCACCTTGGCTGCACCTTGACAAGACAAGAGACAATCTTGGCCGAGTCCTACACCCACTGAAAATGTGTTTGACTTTGTGCCGAGAATGCGGACACAGCTCTCACTTTGGTTATACAAGGACTGGCTGGCTTGTAGCAACTGCCCCGGTACCCCACACTCCCGCAGTACCCCCCACAGAGTTCCCTGGGGTACACAGTGTTAAGCCTTCTCCAAGTCCACAAAACGCATGTAGACTGGCTGGTCAAACTCCCACGGCCCCTCAGCACTTCCGCAAGGGTAATGAGTTGGTCCTTTGTTCCCAGGACGGAATCTGCATTGTTCCTCCTGGATCCAAGGTTTGACAGTTGGTCGGAACCTCCTTTCCAGCACCCTAGAGTAGACTTTCCCAGGGAGGCTGAGCAATGTGATGCCCTGAATCGGAGGGCATCACATCCCTCTGGTCCCCCTTTTTAAATATGGGAACCACCACCCCAGTCTGCCACTCCACAGGTACTGTCCTCGACCTCCACGTGACACTGAAGAGGCGTGTCAGCCAAGACAGCCCAACAATGTCCAGAGCCTTCAGCATCTCAGGGCGACTCTCATCCACACCCAGTGCCTTGCCACCGAGGAGCTTCTTAACTACCTCAGAGACCTCTACCACATAAACCCCTCCACCACGTTAAGGTGGCGCTATCTTAACGTGGTGGAGGGTTTTGTGTGTCCTGGTGATCCTGGGAGCTGTGTTATCGGTGGCAATAACCCCTGGTAGGGTCTCCCAAGGCAAACTGGTCCCAGGAGATGGACCAGGCTAAGAGTGATTCCCAAGAAACCCAAAAAGTTAGTGCAAGAGCTGTCAATCATAATCAATCAAAATATTCTTTCTATACATCACAAATTTGGTTATGAGTAGTTCAACTGGATGAACTTGAAGCATTTATATCAATTCATTATGGATAGTTATAATTCCTCTCATTACAATATTATCTTTAACCAATGATAATTGTAAAGCAAGTTTTTGCACACACACAAAAATCCTCACAACACTAATGATGGTATTTGCCAGAAAGCTTCATGTATTTGTTTTTCCCACTATCACACACACACACACACACACACACACACACACACACACACACACACACACACACACACAAAAACACAGCCTGGTACCATCTCTCTGCAGAGTACCTGTAGTTTTAGATAAAGCTTCATGTCTCCCCAGTGTGGGTTGTGAGGGTTTTTCCTCAGTATGAATTTCAGCGGCGGCTCTCTCTTGTCCAGGTCACAGTCCTTCAGCAGGTACTGCTGTTTTGCCTCCGTACGAGAGATCAACTTGTGCTTCACCTCATTGTCTCTAACAGGACAAAAAGCACACTCGCCAGCTGCGTATACATTCGAAATTCCCATCAGCATTTAGTATATCAAGTATCCCATCTTCAAGTTGGCACAGATAAACACCATGTCCTGTTGGCAATAACCTTGATCAACTATAATCCGGGTTAATGGAAACCTAGATAAGACCCCAGGGATATAACCACAGTACCAGAGATACGTTGCACTCGACAACTTCTACTGGTTTTTAATCCTGTTCTGTACAAGCTTGCATGGGATGCAAATTGAGAATGTTAAACAGTTCAACTCTTGTAGCAACCTAGAAACAGAACTGGATCTTTCAGTAGTAAAAGACTTTAACATTTGGGGTTTTCAGCGCTGCCACTGAACATATTCAATAACAGTGTTGTAAAGTTAAGGGCCATAGGATTGGTTAAACTTTTGAGCAGTATAAACTATCAAACAGGAGGAACATGTGTGCAAGTCACACAGAATAATGCAACGTGTAGTTACTGTTGTACAAGAGTTTGTGGCAATAATAGACTAGTTACCTGCACTTATCACAGACAGACAGGTCGAAGCTGTTGCTGAGGTAGGAATCCATGAAAGGTTTGTCACAGTCATCACACACCAAGTAGTCTGGCTGAATGACGGGAGCTGGAGATATCAATACACACACATGGCAATTATACACAAGGATGAAATTAACTGACCACACACACAAGTACACAAACATGGACACACTATAACTTATCATTACATTTATTCTGCATAGTTTTAATATAACTTGTGTAATCGTTGTGTGCCTCATTGAGCAGCTATTGTAAATCTGTTACTGCTTGTCTGCTTTGACACTGGTGCTGAGCTGTCTGTTCCCTCCCGTGGAGTTTTCTCTCATCTGATTTGAGGGTCTATATCTCTGTAAGGATAAGGGGGTGCCTCGCTCTACTTTCATCTCTTGGAGGGTATAATGTGATTGTAAATCCCTATTGGGATTTAAATGCGGTGAGTTTAACAAGTAAAGGACTGACTTCACACACACACACACACACACACACACACACACACACACACACACACACACACACACACACACACACACACACACACACACACACACCTGGCTGATGTACCACAGTGTTAACTTTTTGCTCCTGCTCTCCGTCGCCTTCTTCCTCAATAAAGAAACCTGCACCAGAGTCGATGATTTTGGCGACTTTTGAGGGGGTCGCTCCCTCCAATGTGGCCAGAGATCGGCTCGCTAGCCGGGCCTGCCGGAGCATCAACGCCCGCTGTCGGTTTCTCTCAATTTTAGCTCGCATCGCCGCGGTCAGCTCACCGGAAGCATCAACCTTCGTTGACTCTGTTTTTTCCATTTTCATGAGTTAAACAGCGACTGGCAAACAAGTTAACATGGGCCGACGCTGGTTTTATGTGAGATTAAAACACATGCCTTAAATTTCACGTTTTGCACCAGACGCTGGGTTGTTCCATAATCGCCCGGAGCATTGGTGTCATTTTAAAACAACTTGACAACACACTTCCGTTATGTCACATTTCCTTTCTGCACTTTTCACATTAAAAGACCCGGGCATGTCGTGATTGTCGTTAGTGACTAGACGTACCTCTTACTCCAAAGGGTTAAAAAAAACATAACGTTAAAGTCGGGGGAATACACTAAAAATACGAACAATAAGAAAAATGCATTATTAAGACCTCATTAAATCAAAATTAGATTAGTAACTTTAAGTAAATGTCTTGCTTTTCTGGACATCCAACCGTGAATAGGCGACACACAACAGTTTGCATCGGACGTTAATTTATATAGAAGTTCTTCTAGTCCTTGGGACGGGACCTTTGTGAAAGCAGGGCAGTAATCTAAAATGGTCATGGGCGGGACAATACACTTTTTCTGTAGCAACAATTATGGAGGATTAAAACCTGTTTTATTTAGACAATAATGTCGACATAATCACAATGGCTTAGAGGCGATACCAGTGAGGCCTACAATAAATAGTGCACTACATTAAACATGAGTTAATGTTCATAACTCAGTATCATCAGGTAAAAAAAAAAATCACGTGTGTCCCTGCTCTCTTTTATTCTGCTTTTATTCATGTGTCTGTCTGACAACCAAAGCAGCCAACAGATGACACCACTTGTCTGTGTCACCCCTTGAATATTCAACAGGGGATAGAAAAAAATGTACCAACAATAAAAATAACATTAAAAGAACAAAGATTTTCAGCAAACACGGGACTTTCACTTTACAGCCTGATTTTGTGAAAATGTTCCTTGCCATCCAGCAGTGGAACAATGAGGATGCAAGGAGCAGAGGCGAAGAAGGCGTATGAGTTTAAATACTTGAGGTTAGCTGTGCAAAGTAACAGGGAGTGCAAAAGAGAGGTGAAGAAGAGAGTGCAGGCAGGGTGGAGTGGGTGGAGAAGAGTGTCAGGAGTGCTTTGTGACAGAAGGTTACCAGCAAGAGTTAAAGGGAAGGTTTACAAGATGGTTATGAGACCAGCTATGTTATATGGTTTGGGGACAGTGGCACTGATGAAAAAACAGGAGGTGGTGCTGGAGGTGGCAGAGTTGAAGATGTTTACATTTTCACTGGGAGTGACGAAGAAGGATGGGATTAGGAGCTAATATATTAGACGGACAGCTCAAGTTGGACGGTTTGGAGACAAAGCAAGAGAGGCAAGATTGAGATGGCTTGGAGATGTGTGGAGGAGAAATGCTGGATATATTGGGAGAAGGATGCTGAATATGGAGCTGCCAGGGAAGAGGGAAAGAGGAAGGTCAAAGAGGGTGGTGAGAGAGGACATGCTATAAGCAATCATCAGATGATTGCTTATGGCATGGAACAGGCTCTCATAAAGAATTTACTTGACTCACTGGATTATTTTGCTCCTTATTTGTTGAGCACGTTCCCTACCGTTGAGTGGTGGCGCAGTGATTAGCGCAGTTGCCTCACAGCAAGAAGGTCCTGGGTTCGAGCCCCGGGGTAGTCCAACCATGGGGGTCGTCCCAGTTTGTCCTCTGTGTGGAGTTTGCATGTTCTCCCCTTGTCTGTGTGGGTTTCCTCCGGGTGCTCCAGTTTCCTCCCACAGTCCAAAGACATGTAGGTCAAGTGAATCGGCCATTCTAAATTGTCCCTAGATGTGTGTGTGTGTGTGTGTGTGTGTGTGTGTGTGTGTGTGTGTGTGTGTGTGTGTGTGTGTGTGTGTGTGTGTGTGTGTGTGTGTGTGTGTGTGTGTGTGTGTGTGTGTGTGTGTGTGTGTGTGTGTATGTGTGTGTGGGGGCCCTGTGATGGCCCGGCGGCCTGTCCAGGGTGTCGCCCTGCCTGCCACCCAATGACTGCTGGGATAGGCTCCAGCATCCCCACGAACCTGAGAGCAGGATAAGCGGTTTGGATAATGGATAGATGGATGGATGGATGTTTAATAAGATCAGTATACTAACTGCAATGACATTAGTATACTAACTGCCAAACCGCCAGCCTACGTCACTTCAGTGTTACTGGTGGTGCAAACAGAAAAAAGCCCTTCAAGGTTCATAAATGTCAGATCACTGTCTACCAAAGCCTTACTAATAAATGATCTGATTCTTGAACATAGTTTTGATATGACTGGGTTATGTGAAACATGGCTGAAACCAAATGTTTTCCTTCCCTTAAATGAAGCTTCACCACCTGACTATACTTATGCCCATGTAGCTCGGGCAAATAAACAAGGTGGGGGTGTTGCCTTAATATATAAATCTATTTTCAATCTGACCTCTAGACTTGAATCTAAATTCTAGTCTTTTGAGTCTCTTATTCTTCGTCCATCCATTCGTCCATCTCCCTCAGCCATGAATGTGATACTCTATCGGCCTCCTGGCTGTTACTCATTATTTCTTGAAGAATTTGGGGAATTTGTCTCAGGCCTTGTTACTCACTCTGATGAGATTCTTATTCTAGGTGATTTCAATATTCATCTGAATAAGGCTGCTGATCCTCTAAGTAAAGCCTTTCTGGCACTAGTTGATACTTTTGGGTTCACTCAGTTTGTTCAAGAGTCGACTCATTGCAGTGGTAACACCCTTGATTTGGTTTTATCTAAAGGAATAGCTGTTTCTGATCTGAATGTCTTACCAACCACATCTGCTGTGTCAGATCATTTTCTCATCAAATTTGAAGCATTATTGGCCTGTCCAGTTAATGGCAGCACAGATGTCATTGCCACTCGCCATATTGGTCCCTCCACTGTTGCTGCATTTGGCCAGCAGCTGCCTGAAGTCTTGGCTCCTTTCACTGTGGTACATGACTCTATTGAAAATTTCACTAGTGACTTAAATGTGGACCTCTCTAGTCTCCTCGATTTAGTTGCACCTCTCACTACCAGAGCTAGGTGACTAAAGAGGCCTACACCCTGGTTTAATGATGAGACACGTGCTCTTAAGCGGACCTGCAGGAGACTGGAACGTAAATGGCGAAAATCAAAATTGGAAGTTTTTTACCTATCGTGGCACGAGTGTTTATTGAAATACAAGCATGCTTTATCTACGGCAAAAACATCGTATCTCTCTCACTTAATAAATAATAATAAACATAACCCCAGATTTCTCTTTGACACTGTATCTAAACTTACTAAAAAGCAGTCGTATATTAGCTGCTCACCATTCACAGCCCATGAATTTCTAGACTTTTTCTGCAATAAGGTTGATGAGATCTTAAACAAAATTAGTTCTTCAACTTCATCTACTCCTGCAGATCCTGTCATACTAAATTCATATCTACACAATGAGTGTATATATGCCTACCCAGGACTGCCTGCCAACTCACCCTTCAAATGTTATAGTTAAGTTTGCAGATGACACCACAGTCATTGGCCGTATCACCAACAATGACGAGATGGCCTACAGTGACGAGATTGAGCACCTCACATCATGATGTACTACCAACAATCTTGTCCTTAATGTGCAGAAGACAAAGGAGCTGATCGTGGACTTCAGGAGGTCTAGAAGCTGCAGCCACTCCCCCATTCACATCAATGGGGTGGAAGTGGAGTGTGTTTCCAGCTTTAAATTCCTTGGAGTCCACATCAGCGAGGATCTTTCGGGGACATTAAACACCCAGGCCCTTGTGAAAAAGGCCCAACAATGCCTGCATTTCCTGAGGAGGCTGAGGAGCGCCCGTCTACCCCCCAAAATTCTCACCAACTTCTACCACTGCACCATAGAGAGCATCCTGGCCATCTGCATCTCAGTGTGGTACGGCAACTGCACCTCAGTAGACCAGAAAGCTCTGCAGCGGATCGTCAAGGCGGCCCAGCATATCACCGGTACCCAGTTCCCAGCCATAAAAGACATTTATCACAAACGCTGCCTTCGAAGGGGTCTGAGCATCAGTAGAGATCCCACCCACCCCAACCATGGACTGTTCTCCCCCCTGCGCTCTGGGAGACGCAACAGGAGCCTCAGAGCCCGCACTACCAGGCTCAAAAACAGCTTCTTTCCCCAAGCTGTTGCCCACCTGAACCTTGCTACCCACTGAATGTCTAGATATTTTTAAATATTTTGTACTCCAGCTCTCTTTTAACTTATTTTTAGCTTTTGGTCTTCATGTGTGTATATCTCATATTGTGTTTGCTGTGTTTGTCTGTGTCTGTCTTGCACTGTTTGGTGAAGCCACAGCCCTCATTTCATTTTTAACATGTGCCTGCACATTGTTTTTTAATGACAATAAATTGAATTGAATTGAATTGAATTGAATTGAATTGAATTGAGTCACTGACAGTTCCAGTTATTACAGCTTTTGAGACTATCTCTCTTGATACTTTAACTAAGTTCGTGTCAGCTTCTAAACCAACTGCTTGCCTACTTGATCCCTTACCAGCAAAACTTTTTAAAGACCTCTGGCCTTTTCTTGGGCCTACAATGCTAGACATCGTTAATTTATCTCTTACTACTGGCATTGTTCCCAGCAGTTTTAAGACAGCTGTGGTTAAACCTCTACTTAAAAAAACGCACCTTGATCCAGGGTCTCTTAATAACTATCGACCGGTCTCTAATCTTCCATTCTTCTCTAAAGTACTAGAGAGAGTTGTGTATCAACAACTTTTGACCCATATAAAAGAAAACCATCTATATGAACCTTTTCAGTCGGCTTTCAGGCCCTGTCACTCCACTGAAACTACTCTGACCAGAGTGGTAAATTATCTTTTACTGGCTATCGACTCTGATTCCACTTCTGTGCTTCTACTACTGGACCTCAGTGCAGCCTTTGACATCATTGATCACTGTATACTTTTTAGATAGATTAAATTTTAATTTTGGTGTCTCTGGTTTAGCTCTCTCTTGGCTTAAGTCCTACTTATCCGGAAGAACACAATGTGTCTGCTATAATAATATTATCTCAACATTTTCTGACGTTAAATATGGTGTGCCTCAGGGCTTAGTTCTTAGCCCTCTACTTTTCTCTCTTTACATTACACCTCTTGGCCAAATTATACGCAGTTATGGAATAAATTTCCATTGCTATGCTGATGATACTCAGCTGTATGTGCCTATAAGGGCTGATGATCATACTCAAATCACTAACTTAGAGGCCTGCTTGGCTACTGTGAAAAACTGGATGTCACTTAGCATTCTGCTTTTGAATTCAGATAAAACCGAGATGCTAGTCATTGGCCCTGCTAGATACAGACACCAATTTGATCAAGTAACGATAACAATCGACAACTCTGTGGTTTCACAAAGTGTGGCAGCCAAAAATCTTGGTGTTACATTTGATCCCAGCCTTTCCTTTGATAAGCACATTAAAGAAATCACCAAGACTGCCTTTTTTTCACTTACATAACATAGCTAAAATTCGGTCTTTTCTCTCCATGGCTGACGCAGAGACTCTAACACATGCATTTGTTTCATCCAGACTTGATTACTGTAATGTTCTGTTCTCAGGTCTGCCACATTCTAGTACTAAAAGTCTTCAAGTGGTTCAGAATGCTGCTGCTAGAATCCTAACTAAAACTAGGAAATTTGACCATATTACGCCAATTCTTGCCTCCCTTCATTGGCTTCCTATCCATGTTAGATCAGAATACAAGGTGCTTCTGCTGACTTATAAAATCCTAAATGGGCTTGCCCCATCTTACCTGTCTGATCTCCTTAAACCTTACATGCCATCTCGAGCTCTTCGTTCTCAAAATACAGGGCTCCTGTGTGTACCCAAAGTTAAAAAGAAGTCAGCTGGTGGCAGGGCCTTTTCCTATCGGGCTCCATTGTTGTGGAATAACCTGCCTGCTGCCATCAGACAATCAGAGTCTGTTGAGTCCTTTAAATCCAAACTTAAAACTCATCTTTTTGCCTTAGCTTACAATTAGTTGCCTTTAAGTTGAGTGCTTCACAGCCTGTACTGGATGGCGGTTTGGTTTTCTGTCTCAATGAATTTACCAACCACTCTTCTGCCGACGAGATTATCGAGTATAGATTACAGAGTATAGATTATGACTAATTGATGACTTAATTGATTATGGCTAATGACTATTGCAAACTGTTCTCTTCTCTAACGTGTCTTTTCTCTCTCTCAGAATGATGTCTTCTCCTTTCTCTTTTTCTGTGTTTGAATGGTGTCATGTGAGTCTCTGTTGTGTGCATGTGCCGTCGGTTCTCCTCCCAGGTCTCCGTGGTGATGGTGGTCACCATTTGGATGCTGCCTGCCCTTCCTCTCCTCACATAAGTTTTTCTTTTTTTACATGATGCTGGTCGCGTGGCTTGGGTCCTGGACTGTTCCGTTGGCATGTGGACACTGCTTGGCATCCTGTGCATCATGTTCTTCATAAATTTTATGTCCATTATAGTTCTGTTATCCTCTTTCAATGTTGTATTATGTAAATTGCGTGAACACATCCATTGCATGCTGTCCGTCTTGGGAGAGAGATCCCTCCTCTGTTGCTCTCCCTGAGGTTTCTTCCTATTTTTCTCCCTGTTAAAGGTTTTTTTTTTAGGGAGTTGTTCCTTATCCGAAGAGAGGATCTAAGGACAGGATGTTGTGTTGCTGTTAAGCCCACTGAGGCAAATTTGTAATTTGTGATATTGGGCTATACAAATAAAATTGATTTGATTTGAAGGTTCGTAGTTGTCGCGCAACCTCCCCAGTGGGTAGTTCCCCTCAAAAAAGTCCCCGGAAGTGGTCCGAAGGTGCCTCATGATGTGAGTGAACAAATATAAAATGGGAGGCGGTACATACATTTCAATGTCACCCAAAGCCGAAAAAAAGGAGATGAGATAGTTATCAGAAATTTCTAAAGAACCTTTATTATGTATTTCTCCAAAATGTGGAAGGAGTATCTTTAACATTATATGTGAACATAGAATATGGCTCACATCCAGCACTACTCACTTTAGGCAATACAGAAATCAGGTGACACAAAGGGTAATGAGTAGTGTCTATGTAGATTCATTTCAGTCATCCAGGTAGAAATGAATGGAATGGATGGCCCCTTTATGAATCAACTATTCAGTATTTCTGTCTGAACAAGTTGCCGCAGATAACTGACATTCAAGCAATTAGTGGTAGCTTAATTGGTTACAACATGATGTCAACAAATTTGCTGTGAATGAGTGTGTGTGTGTGTGGGGGGGGGTTCTCTTTAAGGAAATGGCTTAAAACAACGGCAAAAGTTATCAACCTTTCTTACCAATGTCAAATGTGTGATGGGGACATCCCAATGAAAGAGTTGTCCAAATATTTAAAAACTCTTTTCACAGTGTTGTTCAAATGTTGAGCCTTGTATGAGGGTATATACGTAGTGCAGTATGCAACAGTTTAAAATACCCCCCCCCCTTTTCTCCCCAGTTGTACTTGGCCAATTTCCCCACTCTTCCGAGCTGTCCCGGTCGCTGCTCCACCCTCTCTGCCGATCCGGGGAGGGCTGCAGACTAACAAATGTCTCCTCCGATACATGTGGAGTCACCAGCCACTCCTTTTCACCTGACAGTGAGGCGTTTTGCTAGGGGACGTAGCGCATAGCAGGATCACGCTATTCTCCCCGTGCCCCCTCCCCCCTGAACAGGCGCCCCGACTGACCAGAGGAGACGCTAGTGGAGCGACCAGGACACATATCCACATCCGGCTTCCCACCCGCAGACACGGCCAATTGCGTCTGCAGGGATGGATGCCCAACCAAGCCGGAGGTAACATGGCCATTCCCCGTGTTGGTAGGCAACGGAATAGACCGCCATGCCACCCGGGTGCCCCAGTTTAAAATATCTTAGTGCAACTCCAGTTTAAATGGAAATTTAAGTTATTAACAAGACACACGCCGGAGCAAGAACCACAAATGACAGAGATGGGGGGAAAAAAACCCCTCAGGGTCACTCAACCTCACACCAGTAAAGGTTCTTCACTATGCTGTCAGATTATATGAGTTTTCGTTCAAAGGAGAGAGGCCTGTTAGCGCCATGATATAAACAAGTTGATGACAACATGGTTTGAAAACAGACAAAAATCATTTGTCACACAATGAACAGCTGAAAACAACATGTGTGTTCTTATAAAATAAAGCATAGGTCTAAACATCAAGCACAGCAAAGTGGTAAATGATCATAGTAGTGATGGACCTTAAGGAACACACGATGGGCCTATATGATTTATTTCCCCTGATAGAAAAGGCCTACAGTAACTGTGAGGAGGAGGAGGACACTATAGTCACGTGATAATAAAGATTTCAAGACAAAACAAAAAAGTTCCTATCATTTGCTTTCATATACATTGTTTTACATCAAAACACCTGAAAAGGAACCCATTTATATGTGTTTACATTAAGCACCCCCTTATATAAATGAGTAGGTTCAGAAAAAGAAAAAAAAACCCGTCTTCGGTAATTATTAAATCATACATTACAGTGGATTATACTAATCATCAAAAAGTCCATCATCACTTGTTTTTTGTGGCGGCGTGCCCTCACACGGCTGTTACCTGCACGTCATAATGCACCACACGGACATGTGCTCTGCAGAGTTACATTATGAGAAACTTCATGCTTTACCCCCAATACAGTATCACAGTAATCTTTTCAGCACTAAATGTGTTCTCACTGACACCAGCAATCCTGTTTTATCTGGGGTATTCAAGTATTCCACAAGTGAGTAAAGGCGAAGAGTGCGGCGCTCTTAGCTCATACTGCAAATGTGATACCTAAATATGATGGCCTAATATCAGCAGGTACTATATCAGACTACATAAATACTGTAGCAGATTTACTGAGGATATCTGCTGTCTGTGTTAATGCCATTGCTATCATGGTATGTAGATGATTCCTTTTAGATGGTTGTGTATAGACTATCGAGATGAGGACATGAAGATGCAGAGAAATAGCTTGCGCCAAATATGGCCTCAACTGTCTTGTAGCGTAGTATCTGAAATACTTTGTGTGTGGAAAACAGAGTAACTTTCTACACAAAACCAACAACGTAGAGTATGTGGGCTTGCATATCTCCCAAGAGATGAGATATGCAACATTTTCCAATACAGTTCTCAACACAGGGGCCCCAAAAGGCTGAAAAAATATCTTCTTGGCTGTCAAACTCAGACCGTTGAACTCAAACATATTGTTGTCGGCGTTGAAACGCCTTTTTTCCCCCTCCACACAAAAATTCAGGGCTCGTCCTTCAGCTCCATTTCAACATCAAGCATTAAAAGAAGTCTCTTTCAGCCCCAGATGAACAGTTTCCTTGTCCAACCTGGCTGCTAATAAGAGTGGTCTTAAGATATCTCTTTGTCATACTGCCACATTGTCCTCAGCTGGAAAAAGAAACAAGACAAAACAAAACAAAAATCTGCACTGATCTCTGGTTGCAATCTCCATCATGGATAGAGCTATTGTGGCTTCTCCATAGCGAATGGAGTCACGTGTAGAGAGAGACGTGCTTGTGTTGAGTGGCAAAATCACTCAAATCATTTGACAGGAAATGTCTGCCAATATATCAGCATATGAAGGCTGTGATGTATCCTCCCAAGTATGCAAAGTGGACTTACGTCACTTCGTCACCCTAATTCACAGCCTGGCCATGTGTATGTCTGCATGTGCATGTGCATGTGCGTGCGTGTGTGATTTCTCAGTGTATGTAAATTTCAGCCTTGATGTGCTGGTGTGGTTGGATTATGTATTGTGCAGGACTGTGTCTATGTAGTGTGTGTATGCAGTATATAAAGGGCCCAGGCTACAAGCATGTGTGGGAAGGCACAGTTCTGTGCCATTTCATGTGTGTGTTTGCATGCATGTGTGTGGGTGGGTTTGTGTCTGTGTATGCCTGCACGTGTGTGACTCAGAAAATAGATAGAGCTACGACCTAGTCTTGAAATATGAGCTTTTGTGAGCATGCTTATGCGCTCCTTTATCAATACAACTTAAGACTAAATGCATGGGCATGTTTTATTTCACTGTGTACACGTGTCTCTCTCTCTGTCGCTCTCTCTATTTCTCCCTCTCTGTCTCTCTTTCTCTCAGATGGAGACAGGGCAGATGATAACCTTGTCCTCCAGCATGACGCTGACGATCAGGAAGACAAAGTAGAGCAGAAACATAAGGAGACCCAGGAACTTGCTCATTTTCCACTTGCACATTGCGATGGAGATGATGACGAAGAGGAGCATGAGGAAGAGGAGCACAATGGCGCAGAACAGGCCGTTGCTGCTCACCTTCACCGCCTGGAAGTCATTGAGGATGTTAAAGATGAGCCATGGGAATGGCAGACTGGAGAGGGAAGAGAAGGGAGACGAGACATGGAGAGAAAAAACGAGGGAAAATGCATTAGAGAGAAAAGAAGGATAATGAGAACAAACTCGAATAGAGGATTACAGGAAAATCATCATCAAGTTCCTTTAATATTGCAAACAGTGCTAGTGTTTAGGCGTCTGGGTGGTGTAGCTGTCTATTCTGTTGCCTACCAACACGGGGATCGCCAGTTCGAATCCCCGTGTTACCTCTAGCTTGGTCGGGCGTCCCTACAGACACAATTGGCCGTGTCTGCGGGTGGGAAGCCAGATGTGGGTGTGTGTCCTGGTTTTCTGCACTAGCGCCTCCTCTGGTGAGGAGGAACTGGGGGGAATAGCATGATCCTCCCACGCACTATGTCCCCCTGGCGAAAGTCGTCACTGTCAGGTGAAAAGAAGCGGATGGCGACTCCACATGTATCAGAGGAGGCATGTGGTAGTCTGCAGCCCTCCCAGGATCGGCAGAGGGGGTGGAGCAGCGACCAGGACGGCTCAGAAGAATGGGGTAATTGGCCGGATACAATTAGGGAGAAAAAGAAATCCAAAAAAAAAACAAAAAACAAAAACCAGTGCTAGTGTTTGCAATAGTAAAAGACATTAGCCAGCTCACCACAGCGAACACTGTTAGGGAAAATCAAAATCTTTTTGGAACATTTGACACGGCTTACATAAAAGCTCAATGGGTCAGAATCAAAAAGAGAGGAGAAAACATTAAAAAAGTGTTCATTACTTACATTTACATTACAGTCATTTAGCCGATGCTTTTATCCAAAGCGACTTACAATAAGTGCATTTAACGTAGGAAATCAGGAGAACTACTAGTCATCAGAGGTCATAAGTGCATCTAAACAAGCATCTAAGAGTAAAACCAGTGCTAAAGCAAAAGTGCAAGAAAGAGATTTTTTTTTTAATGAGTGAATACAATAAGTGCTAAGAACAAGTAACAGGGTAGTAGTTCTTGAAGAGGTGAGTTTTCAACCTGCGCCGAAAGACGGGCAGCGACTCCGCTGTCCTGACTTCAGTGGGGAGTTCATTTCACCACTGTGGGACCAGGACAGAAAAGAGTCGTGATCGGGTTGATCGGCAGCAGGGGCCTCTGAGCGACGGGGCAACCAGGCGTCCCGAGGCAGCAGAGTGAAGTGGTCAGGCGGGGGTGTAGGGCTTGACCATGGCCTGGAGATAGGAAGGAGCTGTTCCTTTCACTGCCCTGTAGGCTAGCACCAGAGTCTTAAACTGGATGCGAGCAGCTACTGGGAGCCAGTGTAGGGACATGAGGAGGGGAGTTGTGTGGGAGAACTTAGGGCGGTTGAACACCAGACGAGCTGCAGCTTTCCGAACAAGCTCCAGAGGTCTGATGGCCGATGAAGTTAACACACCATTAATAGTGTATTGACTTTAAAATTAGCAACATGTCTATAGCAGTGATCTTTGGTAATAGGTGAAACTGGCAGAGAAGACAACACACAAAAGACACAAAATACATTGCTAGCATGCACTTGAAAGAAATACAATAAATACCAGAAGTCTTCAGTTGTAACCCGAATTGGGAATTTCCCAGGTAAAGACTGAGTCAAAATTTCACTTGTATGACATAAGTCTGTATACGGTGTATTTGCAACTCAACAATAGTTTGCATATTGATACAATATTGTAAAAATTACAGGAGCCTTATTAGGCATCAGCCTGCTTTGCTAGCAGATCAGCAGGTTTGCACATAAAAGGAGTTTGACTTAAATAAAACCACAACATAAAAACACAGGAAGGGCAAAAGTACAGGGCATCCAAACATTTGAAAATCTAAGAATATGGAAAGTTATCAAGAATAAAGTTTCTAAGAATATCTAAGTACCCTGGGGTATCTAACAATACTGTTGAAATTAGCAAGGGATTAAACAAATTTAAGCTCCATTAGCTTTCTTCTGCGGGGATAAGCACAAACCTTTTTAAACTCTGACCTTGTGTGCCTTCTCCTGATCTCTCTTGCTCTGTCCTCTCTTATCCCAAATCCTCTAATGTCCTCCCCTCGCACTTTACCAGCACCATGTATAGAAAGAGCCTGGCCAACCGGCTACACGGGCACCATATTGCCTACCAACTGGTGGGCAGCCCTACGTGCGCGCTATTCAAAATCGCTCTATGTCACGATCTCTCAAGCTCCACTTTCAAAGAAACAAGGGAAAACAGAGATGGCATGCCGGGTGAGGTTCTCAGGCACGGTGGGCGTGGCTATGGTGTGGTAGGCATGACAAATGCAGCGGCGGACATGATGAAAAGGACGCGTCAAGCAGGTACATTTCGAGTGTTGTGAGTGAAGTTGAAGTCAGCGTGAGCGAATTGGACGGTACTGGTGATATACTAGATATACCTATAACATGAGCGGATCCAGGGGGCCCACCCGGGCTGTGAATTTTTTTCCCCCAAACGACATAACGGAGAAGACATTAGCCTTGAGCCTTCTGATTGGTTCTGACCAGGATGTAGGTCGGTATACGTCATCAGCAGGAGAGCAAGGATGGCAATACCTTACATTTGCTCACGTGTATTTGTTTACACTTTGCTTTCGCTGGACTACTGTTGATACTGTATAGAGATCGATATTCCGAAAGTTTGGGTTCGGGCTTGTTTTGTGGTCTTCCTAAGGTTGTGTATTTCTTTATCACAATAAAAGGTCTCTAAATTTAAGGCAAAGTTCATGATTTTTGACATTTCTTACAGGTAAGGCACAAGTCATCCACAATTAGCAGTTAGCCAGCAGTAAGTGTACATTTGAGTGAATAATAGGTGTGATGCACAGATATAGAAGAGGAAACAATGGGTGTGATGCACAGATATAGAAAGTTTGACACCTGGAGTGTGTTATTTCTAAAAATAAAAGGTGTATTACATTTAATGTTACAAGTTGGCTTCATGGATAATGTGATTGCTGGACACCTGCTGAACTCCCGCAAGGTTGTCCAAAACAGCCCAGATTCCTCCTCAAAAATTTAGACCAGCCCAGCCTGCGAATCGTCACGGTCCAAACTGCCCTTCTTTGTGCATCCTGTGGAAATCGATGCATCATATGGCCTTGTCCCGGCCGAACGGAACAGCCCCAAGCCGCACAACACACCATTTCTCCTTCAACTGCTACAAATCGGCGAGAAATGGGCTGAAAATGCAGGAAAAATCATTCAAACATTATGATGACAGAGCCAGACGTTGGTAGGCAACATGGTGCCCGTCAAGCACATGGCAGGCTCTCAGCCAATCACAGCACGTGTTGCAAAGGTCAAGGATGGCCAGACTCTCTATACACAGCGCTGTACTTTACTGCTCCCCCTTCCTCTCCTCTCCTCTCCCCTGCCATTTCCACGACTCCATGTTACAATGTAAAGCTGAACATTTCAAAACAGCTGTCATGTTTCAGTTGTATATCAAACCATTACCACAAGCCGTATATATATTGCAGTCAACATTAATGTATGAGCCTTTTGGTGCTATTGTTTTAACACTGTTTCACCCTTAATTTCTGTTCCAAGTCAAAAAGACCGGTGTTAAATAACAACTACTAACCAAAGATATTGCAAATATTATCAATCACTGAGCTGAAAGTGATATATACTGGGTAGTTTAAAATACATCTTACAATTTTTTTTCTGCAAAATTTTACAATTTTGCAATGAAATCCAAAGTTGGTCTGGTAAATGTGACTGTCGAAAAGTGGCCTTCGTCCATTGCTAATTATTATCCCCCCACCCCCCACCCGTTTTTCTCCCCAGCTGCACCCGGCCAATTACCCCACTCTTCCAAGCCATCCCAGTCGCTGCTCCACCCCCTCTGCCGATCCGGGGAGGGCTGCAGACTACCACATGCCTCCTCAGATACATGTGGAGTTGCCGGCCACTTCTTTTCACCTGACAGAGGAGTTTCACCAGGGGAACGTAGCGCATGGGAGGATCACGCTATTTCCCCCAGTTTCCCCTCCTCCCTAAACAGGCACCCCAACCGACCAGAGGAGGTGCTAGTGCAGCGACCAAATAAAGTGTTCCTGATTCCTGACAAGGTCACACACCCATATCCAGCTTTCCACCCACAGACATGGCCAATTGTGTCTGTAGGGACGCCCGACCAAGCTGGAGGTAACACGGGGATTCAAACTGGCAATCTCCATTTTGGTAAGCAACGGAATACACCGCTACACTACCCAGACACCTAATTATTGAGCAGAACATGAGGAGTTAACACTGGGGCTAGTTAAGGCCCTTTAAAGGTTAATGATTTATCAACATTAAATCCAAATGATTCTTCAGAAAGTTCCACAACAAGATGAATTCAGTCATTCATGTGCTGCATATCCAAATACTTAGCTAGGGAGGTTGTGGTCAGACGGACTCACCCTACTGTAATATCGAAGATGTTGGAGCCCACAGAACTGGACACAGCCATGTCGCCAAGCCCTTTCCTCGCAACAATCACACTGGTGATTAAGTCAGGAATTGAAGTGCCTGCTGCTAATATGGTCAGACCCATGATTTCCTCTGTGATCCAGAAGGTCTCACCAACCTGAAAAGGCCAAGAAAAAGTAGCTTAGTGCTGCAAGATTTAGTTTTGCAAACATCATTTTGAATAGTGAAAATGTCCTGCCTCCCTTGGTTTATGTTGAAACGTCCAATAAACTTTCAGGATGAGTACAGCTGTCACATCTGACAGGTAAACCTGTGCATCATAATGTAAGTCTGTTTTAATGTGCATTACATTAATACAGATTTACATCAAACACCTATCTTTGACACTGTGAGAATCAGTTCAAAGTCAATGGAAAGAAGCAATATCATGCCACAAGTCATTGTTCTGTACCAAATGAGGGAAATGGTTGTTTGTAAAGCACGGCTACTAGAATGTCAGTTCCACTCCAGGTGAGTGTGAACTGTTAAAAAATGGAAGATAAATTAATTTTTGCTGTGTGCTCCTTCCCCAGACTGTACAACCTAGTATTCATTTCCTGCCATACATTATGTTTGCATTGAAAGTACAAGAACTACAAGAATAGATTAATACAAAGGGCTCTATTCTCGTGCGGCGCAGGGCCGGCAGAGACACAAATGCAAGCTAACTGGCAATTTCCCAGAGCACAAAGTTAATTTTTCCTGCCTGCACCTTTTTTGTAATTTCGGGGCCTGAAAGGAACCCACCTACACTGAGATGGGTGGGGTGGCACAGCTGGGGGAGTGTTAATACAAACCCACATTGGCACAGTATAATTGTGGTTTCAATTTTGGCTTGAAATTACACCTAGGCCTACACTGGCTCAGACCATGTCTAAGTGCTTTCTTTGTATGCTGCATTATAGTTGTTCTCTGTCGCTCTTAGCAGGCTATCAGAGATGTTAGCTAAGCATTGTTTGGTTGCTCACTGTGTCAGTTATTACACTGTAAATGGTGATTTCGGTGCTCAAAAAGAAGAACTGGATTACTGGAATTCTGATGCTGGTGTGGTTTTCATTTCAGAGGTCCAACCCTGCCTTTGCAATACCTGGGAACTATGTCTTATCTGTTATTGTTATTCTTTTTTGCCCTCATTTTTTAATAATTTTATGCCCTTTTCTACCTACCTTTTGCCCTGTATGGGACTTTTCAAATCTACTTTTCTTTGTACGAGTACGTTGGATCACAGTATAATGACAAAAGATTGCACTGAATCGAACTGAACTGAAAAGAATTGAACCGAACCGAACTGAATTGACAAATTGAAAAGAATTAAGCGACATGCTCTCTGGTATTTATTTTATGAGTCGTCCTCTTTATGTGAAACAATATCATCTATTTTTGATGAGCACCACTTTGCACATCAGACAGAGAAAGAATATGATAAAAGCACATGACAAGAACTGGCATGGCTGGTTTGAGGCTCCCGGTTTTTGTCGGTAAACCGGCTAGGGGATGTAAAATTTGACCAAGATGGTTGAGCTGAGGACTCATGCAGTGAAGATTAAGAGTTGAAAATTAATCAAACTGTGAATCTCAGGAGATTAAATGAGATTAGCAGCCACAGTACCGAATTCAGCATCAAGATTTGTGCTCTTCAACACGACATTTCTCAAGGATAGCCAAAGTTAAGGACAAGTGTGAGAAAGTAAAAGAACAGAGGAGATAAAAGTGTGTGTGTGTGTGTGTGTGTGTGTGGATTACCTGATGAGCCCACCACACCATTAGATAGGAGAAGAAAGCAATCCAACAAATGGAACCAAGGAAAGTGATAGGGAAGAACCTTGTAGATGACTGGAAAAAAGGTAATGAAATAAGTGTTTCCATCCATCCATAAATCAATCAATCAATCAATCATCAAGCAATCTCTTGGCAAGGTCCACAGGAACCTAAACAGAACTCAGAGGACCTTCAGGTAATAAAGATGCACTATTTAGTGTGGCAGCAAGACAAGTATGTGTAAATGTGATGCCAGTTGTATTTCATTTTGATGTAATTGTGTTATGAATCATTCATATTCTAACTGTGCATGTTCACCCCCATGCTTTCTTGCTAGGTGCAATGTAGTAGCACATACCAATGTGTGCTTATTTGCATTTGGGTTTACTCCAGCAATGACAGTTTTCACTTACGTGTGCAGGTAAATGTATGCTTGCATGTGTGTCTTCATACCTCTCTCCTAACATCAGGAATTGTAAGCCAGAGGGGCAAGACAATGGGGAGGATGAAGAGGTAGGTGAGCTGTTTCCTGGTGGTGTCTGGCCAGGCAAGGCTCAGAGGCTGATCTTCATCCTCGTCTTCCTCACTGCCCTGCAGAGGACAAGGACAGGGTGGAAGGTAAGAGACAGCAGCAGGAGTTAGTAGGAGAAAGGTTTGGTGCAAGTTTTAAAAAATGAACGAAGAAATAAAAACATAATGGCATATACGCGTGATCAGTCATGTAACATTCACATAACTTATATTTGTATTCATAAACAACTTCCCAATTGGTAATGAACTGTGTCACTCGGTTACAGCTACGTCACCTTCACTGGTTTCAAGGCATTGTAGAAATGTGTCTGGTGTGGGTGTAAGTTACATATTGCAAAGTCCCTCTCTTAGCCTGTTCTACGGGCCAAATTCATGTAACTCACACAGTAAACAATGATGGCAAAAATTCTGCAGACAGGCATTTGTGAAGATCTTAATTTGACTTGTGAAAGTTAAAGGCGGTACCTCGTTTCCTCCAATGCTGCCATTCATGGGCGGCGTCACCTCAACAGCCACGTTGGTACTGTTGGGAATTCTTCTGCCAGCTAAGAAAAAGAGAGTGGAAAGAGAGGAAGAGGAGGGTGAAAAAAGAGAGGGAAGGGGAGGGTGAATTCCTTTTCTCATGATGAGTTGTGATGGACAAAAATAGTCCTAGGATCCCACAGTAAAGGTTCTGATTTGTATAAATGTAATTTTCATAAACTGAGCAGCACAAAATAGAATGGTATACAGTAGGACATTGCAAACTACATCGACCATAGATCATCAATCCAGCGAATATTTACATTAAAACAAAAAACAAATGTAGCATGAAACAACCTTCTTGGTCACTTGTCATTTAGCCTTAGTTTTAATTTCCAGTGTTTTCTGATTAAACAACTTTAGAGATGTTAACTAAATAGTGCAACAGCAATTCACTGCGAAATACTCACCAACACCATTAGCAGTGTCCTCTTTACACTTCTTCTTGGCCATCTTGTGAAGGATTGATGCTTTCTCTTTAAATCGTCCTGAAACACAGTGATCAAAACCTTGAATCAGCTTGTTTGCATGTGTCGGTGCATGCATGCGTGTGTGCATGCATGCGTGTGTGTGTGTGTGTGTACTTATTTTTCTCATGGGGACCAAATGTCCTCATAATGATAGTAAATCAGAAACAAGCAACCTGGTGGGGACATTTTCTCGGTCCCCACCAACACAAGGGTTATGTCTGTAGGGATTAGGTTTACGGCTGGGATTACAGTTGGGGTTGTGGTAAGGTTTGGATCTAGAATTAAAATGATGCATTAAAATAAGGCTCAAGGTAAAGGTTACAGTTAGATTTAAATGTGGGTTATTTTTGTTTGTATTTTTTGGTTCAGTTTATGGCTGAGGTTAGGTGTGTGGTTGGGATTAGATTTAGGTTTAGGGAAAAGGGTTAAAGGCAAACAACGATGATTTTCAACAGTATCGCTATGTGCATGTTGTAGGGATAATATTCCATTAGCAATCAGAAAAACTGAGCAGTCAGGCATCTGGGTAGCGTAGTGGTCTACTCCGTTGCCTACCAACATGGGGATTCAAACCGGAATCCCCGTGTTACCTCCGGCTTTGTCGGACATCCCTACAGACACAATCAGCCGTGTCTGCGAGTGAGAAGCTGGATGTGGGTGTGTGTCCTGGTCGCTGCACTAACAACTCCTCTGGTCGGTTGGGGGGCCTGTTCAGGGGGAGGGGGATCTGGGGGAAATAGCATGATCCCACGTGCTACATCCCCCTGGTGAAACTCCTCACTGTCAGGTGAAAAGAAGTGGCTGGTGACTCCACATGTGTCGGGGGAGGCATGTGGTGGTCTGCAGCCCTCCCCGGATCGGCAGAGGGGGTGGAGCAGCGACCGGGATGGCTCAGAAGAGTGGGGTAATTGGCCAAGCACAATTGGGAGAAAAAGGGGGTAACAAAAAACAAAAAACAAAACAAAACTGAGCAGTCTTCTGTATGTCTCTGAAACACTGCTGAAATTGTCTGCTGGTGATGTCACTGGCAGATAATTAGAGAATGTGAAAATTTACTTCCTGGTGTGTATTGTATCAGAAAATGAGAATAAGAATGCTGCATTATAGTTATATGTAGCATTGATATCTACACTTATGGGTATTGACTGCATAGGCTTATCTGAATATCAGGAAGTAAGTTTTAATATTCATGGACTGTCCACAAGTGAAGTCACCAGCAGACACAATTACAATTTCAGCAGCTTTTCAGAGACACACAAAAGATTGCTCAGTATTATGGCCACTAACAGAGTCTTATCTTTACAACATTATACCTACATAGCGAGAGAGAGAGAGAGAGAGAGAGAGAGAGAGAGAGAGAGAGAGAGAGAGAGAGAGAGAGAGAGAGAGAGAGAGAGAGAGAGAGAGAGAAAGAATAATGAAAATTGAGATTGCTTCACTTAAAGGTTAGTCTTCAAGAAATCAGATTTTTACTCAAACATAAATGTCTGGTCCCCATGAGAATAGATAAGTAAATGTGTGTGTGTGCGCACGCACACGCTCTGTTGTTAATCCATACCCTCTCCACTAAGGGGGTCCAGTGTGTGTATCATCAGCTGGAAGATGCTGTTTCTCATCAGGGAGTTGTGTAGGGATGCACAGCTTCCTTCTCTCTGGAGTCGGGGTTTGGCCTGCACAGAAACAAAGCTTAGCATCTTTGGTTTGGACATCATATGTGGGGGTTGATTTAAAAAGCAACTAAACCCCTGACTATTTTAGTAACTTTGCTTAAATCTACACGTTAAAAATATCGCAGACTGGTCTTGGTATTCTGTGATGTTAGCATAGCAGGATCAACACAGTTGCGGCTAATAACATTAATAAATGGGCAAGGCTCAGCGTTTTCGGTTTTTATTTTTCAAAGCTGTCCAGCATGCCGAATTTCGCTACAAGAGGACACTGTTACATAACCTCACACGAACAGGAACAACTTTTGGATCCGTGGAAACATAAAATCCGGGTGAAAATCAGTTTAAACCGATCTGCTTCTTTTAAGAAATCTGGGTATTTTTCGGTGAAAATCGGTAAAAAAAACAAAAAACAAAACACTGAGCCTTGTAAATGGGTATGATGGATGTGGGTGTACCAGCACATCTTTCAGCACTGACAAACAGACAGACACAACAGAGCCAGTACTAAAAACTGTCAATAGTACTGTCAATGATGTTTCTTTGGCACACCTACATCCAACAGATCCATTATTAATGTTATTAGCTGCAGCTGTGTTTATTCTGCTATGCTAACATCACAGAGTACTCAGACCAGCCAGGCATGTTTTTAACCTTAACATGGTTTTTAACCTGTAGATGTCCGCAAACATGCTAAAATGGTCTGGGGTTTAGTTACTCTTCAAGATATTAGAGGTATGGTTTCCAATAATGTCCCATCGAGAGCCACAGGGTTTGGGTGATGGTTCCCTAGAAAATAAAAGCTCACAGGTTCTCATTCCAGCTAAACACAGCACCATCTGATTTCTCATAATAACACAGGTTCAAAGAGGAATAAGGGACGGAATTGGACAATCAAAGTGTTTGGCTGTGTAAAAACCTCAACAAACTTGGCTCTAAATCAAAAATGGTTGGAAGACACTGCTTTGATGCGAAGGTAAATTTATTAGTGACAGTGAGGCCATCAAGTGGTGGCAGATTGTAATCACATTACATTAAACTAACTGACTTTTTAATTGACTTCATAATATTTATATGATTAACCTTATGAGAAAACAGTATTCAGCCACTTGACATTTAAATCCTCTGCAAAATCCATCGCATGTAACTTTCCACAAAGAAGACAAATCAAACCTATACTGTAGAGTTTAACCTTTTGGTATTGGTAAATGCATCTGAAAATTCATTAATTCATTCAACAATATTGTTAACCCCTGTCAAAAACTCAGTTTACCCAATACTGGACTGAGTGAGTTTCACTGAAAGATAGATAAAATTTTAAAAAAAAAACTTGATAAAAACTAACCTGACAAAAAGCTGGTTTCATTAATCTCCCTGTTATTATTGGTTGAATTTACACTACCGTTCAAAAGTTTGGGATCACCCAAACAATTTCGTGTTTTCCATGAAAAGTCACACTTATTCACCACCATATGTTGTGAAATGAATAGAAAATAGAGTCAAGACATTGACAAGGTTAGAAATAATGATTTGTATTTGAAATAAGATTTTTTTTACATCAAACTTTGCTTTCGTCAAAGAATCCTCCATTTGCAGCAATTACAGCATTGCAGACCTTTGGCATTCTAGCTGTTAATTTGTTGAGGTAATCTGGAGAAATTGCACCCCACGCTTCCAGAAGCAGCTCCCACAAGTTGGATTGGTTGGATGGGCACTTCTTTGAGCAGATTGAGTTTCTGGAGCATCACATTTGTGGGGTCAATTAAACGCTCAAAATGGCCAGAAAAAGAGAACTTTCATCTGAAACTCGACAGTCTATTCTTGTTCTTAGAAATGAAGGCTATTCCATGCGAGAAATTGCTAAGAAATTGAAGATTTCCTACACCGGTGTGTACTACTCCCTTCAGAGGACAGCACAAACAGGCTCTAACCAGAGTAGAAAAAGAAGTGGGAGGCCGCGTTGCACAACTGAGCAAGAAGATAAGTACATTAGAGTCTCTAGTTTGAGAAACAGACGCCTCACAGGTCCCCAACTGGCATCTTCATTAAATAGTACCTGTTAGAGCCTGTTTGTGCTGTCCTCTGAAGGGAGTAGTACACACCGGTGTAGGAAATCTTCAATTTCTTAGCAATTTCTCGCATGGAATAGCCTTCATTTCTAAGAACAAGAATAGACTGTCGAGTTTCAGATGAAAGTTCTCTTTTTCTGGCCATTTTGAGCGTTTAACTGACCCCACAAATGTGATGCTCCAGAAACTCAATCTGCTCAAAGAAGTGCCCATCCAACCAATCCAACTTGTGGGAGCTGCTTCTGGAAGCGTGGGGTGCAATTTCTCCAGATTACCTCAACAAATTAACAGCTAGAATGCCAAAGGTCTGCAATGCTGTAATTGCTGCAAATGGAGGATTCTTTGACGAAAGCAAAGTTTGATGTAAAAAAAATCTTATTTCAAATACAAATCATTATTTCTAACCTTGTCAATGTCTTGACTCTATTTTCTATTCATTTCACAACATATGGTGGTGAATAAGTGTGACTTTTCATGGAAAACACGAAATTGTTTGGGTGATCCCAAACTTTTGAACGGTAGTGTATATTAGATATCCATTAAAAGACAAAGGCTGATGCTGATGTGCGAGTACGTACTTTATTATTTGAGTTTTTATTTTCTGCTAGTAAGGTTTCATGCAATATTGCCAGATTTAGCCAAATCGGGGGGGGGACATCATTTTACAGGTGAGATAAATACTTGTTTCAAAAACGTTTTTCACACACAAGCCAGCAACTCACCATCAGTTTGTTCTCATCTTCTCCATTTGCCTTGAAGGAAAAACAGAGAAATACGAAAAAAAAGTATTAAAATCGTGTATTAACGTCACAAATGCATAACTTTAAACTTGCAGTGCAGAAGTTCTGTCTCCACCTTCTGGCAGTGAGAGTAATTACTTTTCTTTCAGCGCTCACACGAGGAAAAGTTACATCAACGGATGTCAGTGTTTATCCTCACAGTCAATCGCTTTCTTTTTTCTTTTTTCTTTTTTTACTTTAATCTTTCCTCCGAACGCCAAGTTTATTTTTTATCTTGAGCGTCAGAAACTTTTAGGTTTTCCCGACATTGCCTCCAAGCGCGGAAGCTTTCTGACAGAAAGCCCTGAATGCAAGCCAGTCAGAGGCATGTGAACACTCGTCACACGAAAGCTCAGCTTTTTCCCCCCTTTATTTTACAAAACACATGTACATTACATTATGAACAAACAAAACTCGTCATGCCAGGGGTACATACACAGGAAGTTCAGCTCTGGCAAAGCATCGTTGCTGGTTGACGTAAAACGCATCACTATGCATCGCTTCCGTTTGACTTGTAAAAGTCCCGTACTCTAGCTTTAATTTCAGGTTGTTTTTTGTTTTAAGACAGATAAAATGTGTATTCAATCATTGTCTTTTGGAATTACATTCATAGACAAATAAAAATGGATTGCTTGAGTAGGATAATGTAATTCATAAACATACGCTTCGTTCGAAACCGTCATCAATTTCCTTAATTGGAGAGTATGTTTTGTTTTTTTGTTTTTTTTTAAGCCAAGTCATGAGGCACTGGCTGGATATATTTTCAAGAGGAGACCTGTTGGTCGGGTGAAAAGTTTCAAGTTGTAGATATCAAGTTGCATAATTGTGGGCGTAACTTGATATGTACAACTTGAAACTTTTGCATGTCGTTGAAATGTATCCATGGTAAATCCTGCATCGCAAAATATATACCATTGTCAATAGCACAAGCCAACAAACAGGAAACTGGTATGACCGCTGCAGTAGAAACCGGAAGTCGATGGGCTACAGTTATACACAGAGTATATTACCCCACTCTTCCGAGCTGTCCCGGTCGCTGCTCCACCCCATCTGCCGATTCGGGGAGGGCTGCAGACTACCACATGCCTCCTTCGATACATGTGGAGTCGCCATCTGCTCCTTCCACCTGACAGCAATGAGTTTCGCAAGGAGGACGTAGCACGTGAGAGGACCACGCCGACCAGAGGAGGCGCTAGTGCAGCGACCAGGCCACATACCCACATCCGGCTTCCCACCCGCAGACACGGCCAATTGTGTCTGTAGGGGCGCCCGACCTAGATGGAGCTATCACGGGGATTCGAACCGGCGATCCCCGTGTTGGTAGGTAACGGAATAGACCGCCACGCTACCCGGACGCCAGAGAGAGTACTTCCTTAACCCAGTGTTTAAACGAGGGATGTTTGACTGACTTCTACTGCAGAAGAATTAGCCTTCTGGCCAGTAGCATTACACTCAGGCTTGGTGCGAGGGTAGATTTTGTACAGTTTCTCGTTTGAGTAGAGTAATCAATGTATGATTTTGAACTGGATGAGACCATGTCTTATGCAGAAAGAGGTGTTGTGTATATGTTTTAAACTACGTTACTACATCTCATCAGACAGTATAACATCCTCCCATGCCAGTTCAGCAGTATCCCATGGGGGGCGGGGGGGGGGCTGACGTCTTGTATTTTTTTCTTAGTTCACTTCTGTGAAATTTTCGCCTTCACCACGAAGTCCAGAGAGTGAGGAAATGAAAGAAGAGAGGGGAAAGGAAGGAAGAGGAAAACCAGAAGAAATGGACAAGATTCAAACCAGTGACATGATGAGTGCACAGTTTGCAGCTCGATTTTAGGAGTGAAACTATGACGATGGATTTATTTATCATATAACTATTTTCATATGACTTTCATCGATTCATTTACATCCCTTTACATCAGAAACTATCGTCCAACCGAAGTCTCTGTTTCTAAAATCAGACAATGCTTTACATTCCAGGCCATTCAGAAATAATCAAGTAATATATGAATAAAATAGATGTAACTGAACTATGATGACTGTTAACAGCTGAGTGAAATTAGGGGCTTTACTGTATCTCGGTTTGCTTCCTTGTCATTATATTGTGATGTTAAATATAACTTACATCAAACACTGTATGTGATAAAGTCACACATCACATTGTACCAAGCAAGTGTTTTGAATGTAAGAATGATTGAATGTCATTCTATCCTTGCTATGGTCATGTTACTCTGCAGGACATTCAATGTTCACCTTATAATAAAGTTTAACACATAATTACTATTTATTCCTGTGACACAAAGGATTCAAAACACTTGCTTGGTACAATGTGATGTGTGAATATCCCCTCAGGGATGAATAAAGTATACTGATTTTGACTTTATCCCATACAGCGTCTGATGTAGATTATATTTAACATCACATTACAATGACATTGAAGCACTGAAGCCGGAGGACTCGGGACCCGTTTTAACGTACGCCGAGTCCGTTTATCTATATATAAACCTCAGCATTTCTTCAGAAGACCTACACATCACAGTGTCATTGTCGCCAATGTTGGAAAATACACTCACGGACACACAATCAGTCGACTGGCTGGGGAGAACAAATAGGAACTCTGTTGATCTCGGTCCATAAGTATCGCTTTATAATCAATAGGCACCAGGGAATTTATAAGCTCTTACAGCATTAACAGACAGCTTAGGGTTAGAGGTTAGGTTTAAGGAGCTAGGGGGCGGGGACTAAGCCTAGGGTTAGAGGTTGAGGTTAGGGGGTGGGGGTTAGGGTGTGGGGATAAAGCCTAGGGGTTGGGGTTAGGCTTAGGCTATCTTATTCATACTCCAGTATGAATAACTGTTTTATTAATGCGGCATGTGATGTTGTATCGGCTAGTGCCTTCTTCCTTTTTCCAATCTAAACTTGACGTCTTGCTAGTACCACTTACCAGACTATACTGCCCAGACCTAAAGTCAAAGAAGGCTGAATCAGTCCATCTGGCAATGTTTATTGACAGATACGTTTCATCACTCAACTAAGTGACATCTTCAGTCTAAACTGACTGCAGGTACCCCCCCCCCTTATAAACAATACAGTGGCATAACGAACGAAACTAACGACCAGTTTCATATGCAAATAAGGGTGTGACCATTAACCACGTCTCAGTTGCTTTCAGACCCCAATACACGCTGCGCCAGAAGTTGGTCCACTTTAAGGATCAGGTCCCCGGTACAAATAGAGCAATATAGTGTACGGTGCCAAGAGGATTGCCGTGACTTGTTGGGGAAACTAAACAGACGCTGGCCAAGAGGCTGGCACAACACAGGAGAGCTAAGACATCAGGCCAGGACTTTGCAGTCTACACCCATCTACAGGCCAGTCAGTGGCCACTCTTTCAAGGATGAGGATGTGCACATCCTTGATAGGGAGGAACGCTGGTCTGAACGCGGAGTCAAAGAGGCCATCTATGTGCAGAGAGAACCGGGGGGGGGGGGGCGCCCAAGAGTACACCTGTCACCATTTTACAATGCTGTGATTGCAAACACCCCCTAATCCTCTGTGAACAGTACACATGGTCATTGAAACTGCAGTTAATGGTCACACCCGTATTTGCATATGAAACTGGTTGTGGGTCGTTACGCAACTGTATTGTTTGTAAGGGTGTGGATACCTGCAGTCAGTCCAGATGAACTGATTCAACCTTCATTGATTTTTTTTGGATCTGGATTTTTGAGCATCCAGACCCAAAGAGTTTTCCTTTAACCATTTAGGACTTTGTGCCTAAACTTAACCTTCAAGTTCAGAAATGTTGGACTAAATTTTGTCAAACTAAGTTTTGCTTTTAAAATTTCTCGTGTGTGTCTTGTAATGCCGTCAATACCTGTTATTTAAAACTGGTAATTCATATCTTTAAGGTGCCTGCTGATGTTTACAAATGTGTTATAAGTGCCCATTACACATCTATTAATCACCAATATTCAACTATTAATCGCCACGAACAGCTACTCATAATTCTGACGCATGCAGGAAAAAGACTCTATATGTGCCCAACAGTTAAACAAGCAGACATATCTGTATCAGAGGTAAAATGGGCCAAAGTCATAGTGATGAAGACCTTCCCAGTCCTTTGACTTGCGGTGCGATGCTGCAGACATTAGTTGGATTTTTACTTAAAATGTTTTTGGTCTCATGGTCAAGTTCAGAAATTTTCAGGTCATTTAACTGCATCTATCACACACGACCTTCTATGAGAGCGTTAAGCCCCAAACAGGTAATTTCACTGTCACCACAACGTAAAGAGAGCTACGAACTCTTACGATATCAAGCTCACTTATTTTGCCACCGAAATATCAAACCTTGCATAACAAGGAGTAAAATCTGACAAAAGCACTGGTGCAATTCATGTTTTCAGGTTTAATCACAATATTGAGTATATGGCACGCCCTGATAAAAGCACACTGACCGCAAAGTGGATTATTGAATCGGCGAGAGGAGACACGTTATGTCACTGCACCGCGCAGTCGTCTGATAATAGCTAGCGTTAGCATTAGCAGGCTAATGGTCATGAAGTCTACGGCACACGGCAGATGCGGTGTCTGGGGGAGAATTTATCCCTAAGAATGAACGAATTTGTGTCATTAACACACCTGACAAAGAGCAATCTTAAAATGTTGCATGAATGGACCTTTGCATTGCCCCAGTCGCCTCATATCAGAGCGCAACAAGGACCGACCTTCAGAGATCGCTCCGCACCGACGCCGAGGCCGAGGGCGGCAGTTTGCTGACACGCTCGAAACTCCGGTCTCGGAGTCTGATCTGATCTGATAATCCCTCTCACACCAACTCTGAGAAGACACCTGCTTGCCGGCTGCTACAAGATCCCCACTGACATTGTCTAAAGCAAAACGACACATGCAACATGTCTGTGAATGTTCTCATTCATCCAGGTCATGGTTATCCAAAGGAATTGAGTCGAGTGCAACTGGACTTGGTATATACCCGTGAAGACGTTTCACCCTCCATGCAAGAGGCTTCCTCAGCTCGCGCCTTTCCGAGGCATATGCACCAACAGCAACAAAAAACAGGTCAAGGAGGTGAAGAACGGGCTGAGGGTCAGTCAACGAAGGCTCCTTGGGGTTCGCTTTTCAACCTTTCTCGACCTGATCACATCTGAATTAGCTGTCAACATGTTTGTTTTTAAGGTTTTGCCCTCGGCAAAACATCCCCAAATTGAACTTTAGAAACCACAATGTCGTATGGTCGCGAAATCCTTTGTATAAATATGACGCGTTTCATGCCCGTGTAGATTTCCCCCCCTCAAACTTGTTCCAGACAGAGAATTACATTTCCAATCAGCACAATTAGAAAAGGGAAAAGTAGGTTTTTTCAGTACACAGCAGCAATATAATGAACTCCTCCTTACCACTCGTGTAGTTCTAATGTAACGTGACTTAACTGTATTTCTAGAAAAGAGCTTTCTTAAACACGCCGCATCCATTTTTCCATGACGTTGATCCAGGCTTTCAGCTAGCATCGTCTGTCTAAGCTAGCATGTTTGAATGCTGCAACAGCTTTCATTTAGCAACGGAATCTTACGCGTTAACACATGATAACTTTATCTGGAAGGGGGTACGTTTTGGTTTAAATGACATAATTGGCAAGGTTAGGGCTCGTCTTTTTTTTGGGGGGGGGTCTCTCCTTTTCCCTCCCCAATGTATCCGGCCAATCACCCCACTCTTCCGAGCTGCAGACTACAACATGCCTCCTCCGATACACGTGGAGTCGCCGGACGCTCTTCATCGTTCTTTCTTTTCCCTCCTTCAAAACTTTATTGATAACATTCAGACAACAGTAACATACGCACAAGTTTAAAGAACAAAAAGAGCTTCTCTTCATCACAGTGAGGAGTTTCCCCAGGGGGACGTAGATTTATTTTCCTCTCACACTTTTTCAAAACAGAATTAAATTTCAAATCAGCACAGTCATCGATTAGAAAAGTAGAAAGTAGGGTTTTCAGTACACAGCAGCAAGATAATTAATTCCTCCTTACCACTCGTGTAGTTCTAATGTAATGTGATTTAACTGTATTTCTAGAAAAGAGCTGTGATTTTCACATAGGAAACAAACCTTTCGCAGTGACGGTGAATTGATTTTACATAACGTATTAAATACACCAATAAACGGAAAGGGAAAGACACGTTGGGTGTGAGCTGGCCATGTGATTGCTTAGCGGTGGTAGCTGCCAACACGGCATTAGGTTCATTCTGCCTAATGCTCACATGGCTGTGAGGCAACCGAGGCTAATATCCTGCAGCACACTGAAGCTTATAGGCTAAATGTATATGGAGAGACGGAGAGGATACGAGAGATGGAGAGAAAAACATCCAAATAAGAATGACTGATAGCTGGATGATTGTTTTTTTTTGTTTTCCCTCCAAAACTATTAGCCTTATTTTATGATCGATGTTTTGCTCTACAATGTACTGTTACCGTAACCGTGTCGTAGTTTTTTCAAAATATAAAGTATGTATACAATACAGTCATGTCTATTTTGACGGTAAAGCCAAGTTAGCTTTTTTTTCATTTAAAAGGAAGTGACTTAATTCCAAACGGATTATCTTTATTGCGCAACAGTCTTGAATCTTTGCCAGACTTGGCTGACATTAACTCTCTGACCTACAGTGACAATTTATGGCAAGGAGCGCGCGCGCGCGCGCGCGCACACACACACACACACACACACACACACACACACACACACACACACACACACACACACACACACACACACACACACACACATCCTACCTGACAAACGGTAAACCGCAGTGTGTCTGCAAAACTACTCGTTCTCAATCTCAATTTCAGCTCTGCGTCCGGGTAGCGTGGCGGTCTATTCCGTTGCCTACCAACGCGCGCATCGCCGGTTCGATTCCCGCGTTACCTTCGGCTTGGTCGGGTGTCCCTGCAGGGCTACACAATTGGCTGTGTCTGCGGGTGGGAAGTCGGATGTAGGTATGTGTCCTAGTCGCTGCACTACCGCCTCCTCTGGTCGGTCGGGGCGCCTGTTCCGGGGGCGGGGGGATAGCGTGATTTCCCCACGCGTTACGTCCTCCTGGTGAAACTCCTCACTGTCTGATGGAGAGAAGCTCTTTTTGTTTTTTAAACTTGTGTATATTGTAACGTGCACGGTAAGTAGACACGTCGGCTCGGAAGAGTGGGGTGATTGGCCGGATACAATGGGGCAGCATCCGAGCATGTCACAGCATTGCTGTCGCTATGGACGCGTCACAGGAAGTCAGACATGCGGAGCACGTTAGACAGTACAGTATGGCTGTGTTTACAACACCAACTCACGTATATGCTGCCATAAATCCGATAATATTAACCTCGAATGATGTTCCCGGTGCAACGTTTACATCGGAGATTGAGGTGCACAGTAACCTGCATCTAAAAAGATGGTTGCAGTGTCATGGACTGCCGAGGACAGGAAAAAACAGAAGTTGACTGACCGGTTAGTTGGGGGGAGGTGTCAGCTGTCAAACAGCATAAGGTTTCCCATTTTCTCTTCATTTGGCTATGTAGGCTACTACATACATTCAGATTTTAAATCAAACAATTTCATATAAGGTTAAAGTACAGCTTTTCAGCGTTTAGCTATTATTATTGACCCTGTCAGCAGCAGACTGGCCAGGGAGCACCGGGACAAAGTACCGATTGCACCCCACCCCCCCGCTCATGGTTTTATGAACACTTGATTACAGTTAAATTAGAGGACTTGTTTTATTAGCTTTTATTAACTTTTCCATATTTTATTTTATTTTATTTTATAATGTTAACTTGTCCCAATAATTTAAGTGGTCTGAAATACTGGGACTATATTTTTTTAAAAACGTGTTAGTGTGGCGGACACTAGGGGCTATGCCTCTCACCCAGCAGGACTGTGAGCTGGGGGCGTGGTTTACGTGGCTTGCTGGTGCAGGGTTATTCCTGCTGAGTTTGGTTTTGGAGCTGAGGAATAAACAGCAAACTCGCCTTCGTCTTAGTTTCCAAATCGTGATTCCGATATTTATTTATTTATTTTTGAAAATTCTGTTTATTCATTTTCCATGTTTACAGTATAAAAAGAGAGACAAACATAACAACTCACACCCAGTGCCACAACAAGATATACATCTTATATTTATCATTCACTGTACCCACACACCACCACACCCTCCCACATAGAGATAGGATTTTTAGCATGACTCCCACACCCCGAAATATGGATACAGAGATAAAGAATGATGATAAGATACAAATGAAGATATGTAAAATAATTAGTAAATTAAAAAATTAAATAGATTCCATGTAATTCGTCCACGGATGTGAATCCGATATTTATACAAACACCCTCTAATAAAAGCTGAAAATCTGTACTTTAACCACATATAAAATTGTTTGATTTAAAATCTGAACTTTTGTAGTATATAGCCGAGGAAGAGAAAATTCTCCTTTGTACCAGACATTAAGGAAGACACTGTATATTGGTTTAGATTATGTGTGACTTCCATAACACATGTGATTTGATGCACGTAGGTCTTGAACACAGATTTTCTGGCCGAGTTTCTTAGTGAAGCTTTTGTTTACGATGAGATCTGAGCTGGTGATCTGAGCAATGTTTTGTGTGCACCGTGGCACACTAGAAAAAATAGGTGAAAACTATGCAAAAAACGAAGACAATTACAACAAACTGCTTACTTTTAATGTAGTCTATAGCATCCGATGTCTGACTTCCGTTTGCTGCGACGCCTCCACTTCCGCTTGGGAAGGGCTAAAAATAGCTCATGGACGCTGCCCCGAGAAAAAGGGGAGGAACCCCCCCCCCCAAAAAAATAGACGAGCCCTAACCTTGCCAACTGTCTCGTTTAAACCAAAACGTACCTCCTTCCGAATAAAAAAAATTCTCTCGTGCGTCAATCGGACACGCAATCAAAGTGAATAGTGAATTGACACGATCCCTGAACCGGGGAGAAGTTATCAGTGAGTTAGGTATGAGTTCATTTATTAATGCGTAAGCTTCCGTTGCAAAATGGAAGATGTTGCAGGATTCCAACATGCTAGCTTTGACAGGTGACGCTACCTGAAACCCGGATCGACATTACAGAAAAATGGATATGGTGTGTTTAAGAAATATTGAGTGACGATCTTCAGGTAAGACCTTTATTTATTATTTTAACCCCCTAAATTGTCACCTTGTTTTACGGAAGTTAGCTATCATATATGCTAAAGCCTAATGGAGACAGGTTCACTGTGTAACCCACAAATGATCCCTCCTGCTACAAATAGTTAAATTAAGCCCTTGACATGTTTAAACCAGCCACACATTTTAAACAGCAAACACTACATCGTTGTTTAATCGCCAAAATAAATGTTAATTTTCGCTATCTAATTATTTAACAGCTATTGGGTATTGATCATGGTGTTGAAAAGTGTCCCTTTTAAAACCTACTGGAGACCACCACGGACAACTAGACACGTTAGCGCTAACGTGTCTAGATCGGAACCTTTAGTAGACTGGTTAAGGTTGTCGCCCGCGGTGCGGAATACACTAGTTCGCGTCCCGGCTGTGGCGGTTCTCGACACCCCCCCCCCCCAATCCTGCTACAATAGCTTTGTAACAGACCTTGAAAAGTGCCTCCGTGAGATGAGATTATCTTCAGTAGATCAACATTCACAGAAAAGGTTTATATGTGCAAAGTAAACGGGAATTTATTCGCTATCTGGTGATCAAGGTTTTATGTTCTGCGGCTAGCCTGTGCTGCTAGTTAGCATTAGCAAGGTTTGCATACTGATGGGAATGTAAAAGGTCGGATTTATTAGGTGTTTCAATATTATTCCAGAAAGAATATGTAGATATTCAATTGTTTCTGCACAGTGGTTTGCATAAACTGTTTTTGTGTCATCCAGTAAAATTCAGCTCTTGGTCAGCATTTAACAAAACACAAGCATATGAAAGGGACTTCTCTTACACCTTTCACATTGAAAGTTCTCCTGTAGATCGACTGATTGGTTGATTTATATTTTAGTGTCAGGCACTGGAACATTTGGTGCCCATGCAGCCCCTATGGACTTACAAGAAACACGGAGGTAAAAAATGTAAAATCAGCTTTAACAGTCAAACCCAAAAGTGTTATTGTCTCCACAATGGAGAACAAACTGCAACTTTTTTTTCCCTGAATCCCTTTTCCTTTTTAAAAGTAGTTTGTTTTAAGACTCCTCTGGTGGTCTCATCCCTGATCCAGACGTCAAGCAGAAGAGTTTTAAAACACATCCATACATCATCGGTATCATGTCTTCGCTTTAATAATCAGAGCACAAGCTGATACAGCATATGTGAGAAAAAAATCCTCATGGAGAACGTGAGCGAGAAACTTATTTCTTGGATGATGGTGTCTGAAAATGTTAAATTAAAAGTTTCAAAAGATGTGTGCATTATGATTATGATAGGCCTAATTGTCATGTGCGTGAACATGCACAACACAATTCTGTTTCACTTGTAGGCATGATTCTGAGACACGCACGTGCGTGCACGCACACGCACACACACACAATGTGTGGTGAATATTGAATCTAAATGAATAGGTAGATAAATAGTCTCACTGAAAAAGAATAGCGTACGTCAAGCGCTCTTCAACCAAGAGCTGGGCCACAAAACAGTCAGGTCCAGTCAGATGTATTTCCACAGCCTTCATCACAATTTAGTCTCAGAAGGCTTTACAATCACAATCACATCCTATCCAGAATATTGTGTGGGCCTGTTATCTGATGTCGCCACGTGACCAGCATGATTGCTTTCAGTAGACCGGACGTCAGAATGAGCCTCGTTTACATGTTATCTGAAAGTTTAGTAAGTCTTGAAACACCAAGGAAACACCGAGGGCGGTCCGAGGATGCAGAAGTGGGGCAGGCTAAGCTAACTGCTAGCCCATGCAGACTGGCAATTCCGATAATACTAAGGGCGGTCTGGTGGCAGCCTCATCTCGCGTTGACTGTTTTTTTTGCTGTCGTCATGTGGAAAGCGGGGAGGTGTGTCAAAGGTATCTGGCTGGGAGAGCTGGCATTGGATCAGCTGGGGGAGTCTGGTCTGCTGCGTCCAGTGGGCCTAGGGACCACAGCCCTGCCCTGAGCTGCGCCCGAGGAGGAAACACTGAGGGCGATCTGACAGGATGCAGAAGCGAGGCAGACTAAGCTAAATGCTAGCCCATGCAGACCAGCAGTTCTGACAGTCATCCTGGCTGGCATTCACTCTCTTGGACAGTGAAAAAAATTTTTTTTTGATTGATTCATCTTCAGCCGCTTCTCCATGGCAGGGTCGCAGTGGCACCAAGCTATGTAGGACACTCCAGACGTCCCTCTCGCCAGCAATGCCCTCCAGCTCCTGCTTGAGGATCTCAAGGCGTTCCCAGGCCAGATTGGACATGTAGTCCCTCCAGCGAGTTCTGGGTCTACCCCGGGGTCTCCTCCCAGTTGGCCGTGCCCGGTAAACCTGCAAAGGAAGGCGCCCAGGAGGCATCCTAATCAGATGCCCGAACCATCTCAACTGCTTGCGACGCGAAGGAGCAGCGGCTCTATTCCGAGCTCCCTCCGGATGTCCAAGCTCCTCACCCGGTCTCTTTTTTTTATTTATATATATATATATACGTGTATATATATACGTGTATATATATACGTGTATATATATACGTATATATACATACATACATACATACATACATATATATATATATATATATATATATATATATATATATATATATATATATATATATATATATATATATATATATATATATATATATATAGGAGCTCAAGCAGGAGTCGTGACAACTTTCTCTTTCGGCTACACAACGTGCACCATTTATTCCTTCCACCATTACAACAACAACAAAAAACCCGCGCAGCAGAAGTGTGTCACTGTAAACCCGAACCGAGGAAACAGCAGCTGTAAACTAACGTTCCTACTAGCTAAATAAGGGGAATTATGTAGCCCCATAACCACACACACACACACACATATATATATATATATATACACACACGTGTGTGTGTGTGCGTTTTTGTTGTTTTTTTTGTAATTTCGATATAAGTGTTCTTGTAGTTGGGATATGTGTTTTTGTCTTTTGTGTTGCACTGCTGTGGGATCGGGAAAATTATATTTCGTTTCATTTCATGTATGCAGGTGCATGGAATGAAATGACAAATAAATGTTCCTGATTCTTGATCTGACGTTATCAGCCTGTGTTGGGGTGTGTGGTTTCCTAAAGCACGACCTTTCATCACTTAAATGAAACAATCTTTGTTTTGCAATGTGAGTTTTGTAATCCAATCAAAATGATTTTTTTTTGGCTATAATTTCTCAATTATTCCAAACAACCATGTGTTTGCGTAAGGACAGTGATTAAAATCATTTGTGTTCGGATGCTGTACTCGAGATGTTGGATTTACCTAAAGATGTTGTCAAGTGTTTACACACAACTGTGTTAATAAACCTCTACATGCAGAACAAGCACCTCTTAGAACAATAGGCTGTGTTCATCTCATCTGTTTTCTCTCTCTTTCCTCTCATTTATTTGATCTGTACCACTCTCCTGTCCTAATTTTCTCATTTCCTCTCTCCCTTACTCTGTTTTTTTCCTCCTTTCTTTCAATTCTGCTCTGCTAATATATGTCATACAGTATTTCTATGCTTCCACATAGTACTGAGAAAAAAAAGAAAAACTATGTGTGTGTGTATATATATATGTGTGTATGTGTGTGTACACACACACATGATATCTGTTTACAATTACATTATATTTTAAGAATGGAACTGGGGTTGATCACATTGAACTGTATGATAATGTCCAACTAAAACTCAAACCAAAACTATTTCTCAAAATAATACTCCCTTGAAATATTTCAGACCTCATTTTGGGAGAAATTTTTAGGTTACACATTCTTGTTATCATTACATTTAGACAGCAAAATCGTGCATCATGATATGACAATATTCAAATTTCATCCCGATACACCACCACTGAAAGATGATATGCAATACTATGGGATCATTCTCCAGATCTACTTCAACAACACAGCAGTTATTTGACACAGAGGCAATCATCAGGAGAACCTGACAGGCTAACACTACCTCATCTCCTCTCTCTCGCTCTCTCTCTCTCTCTCTCTCCTTCTAAAGGGAGTCTGCAGTGTCCACCTGACTGTCCAAGCTGTGGGACTTAGCCATGATTAATCGTCAGAAGTTCCTGCTTTTAGAACACCAACAGTAAGCCTGCGTGTGAACTCGCCCAACAACCTTCACAGGTCACGGCATTTTCCCAGACTCCCAACGCTCGTCTCCTCCTCCCCATGTTCACACATCTCTTTCACATGTCATCGTTTCTCTGCCATCGCTTCCTTCAGTGGGAATTTCCAAAGGAATCAACAATAGATGAAGGATTTAGATTTCTTTTTAGACCATCAGGCGAACACTGCAGTACGTGTGGCTGCAACAGAGCAGCAAGCGGGCTTACGGATTCATATCTGTGATACACATTCCTAAAAATAGCTTGCTGTTTTCTTATATGATTATTCAACCCCTGTTTTTTGTTTTTTTTGGAGACACCTCACTCACATTTTAGATTCACATTCACACCGATAGAAATATCTTGCCAGGCCACTGGTACAAATACAGTCCAAGAAGTTAACATGGAGCAGTAGAGGTTTAGCTGCCTTGCTCATTGGTGCCTCAGTAGTAGCTAACATCTGCATCTCTAAGCCTTTAGGGCTCCAAACAGCATTTTTAAAGTATGTTTCTGTAACACCAACCCAGGACCACAGAAAAGTGACATTGTCACCATAGAGGAGGTGAACAGCCTATCTCAGATGTAGTACACCGGGACAAGTGAACATTACATTGAAAAAGTTCATTGATAAACTTTAAAAGAGTTGCAATTTTATCACACAGGAGACTACAGTATGATACTATCTACCGCTATCTGAATCCTTTACTTTTAAAAAGACATACATGCAAGTTCAAATACATCAATTTAATGGTCTTTGAGGCTATGCAATGCACCAAATAAGTGCAGGGTGATCCATGCCTTACATGTGCAAGTCATCAGTTAAAACTGATTTGCATGCTTTATATGTAAGTTAGCTGCAGAGACGCAGAATGACAGCGTGGAGATTGCTGTCCTGCATGTTTGCTGTCGTCACTGCAGGTAAGCAGTTGATAAGGGGATCAGAGAGGATTGGCGTCTTTAGAATGATCAGCCACCATACCACCAGCTCTTCTCACTCTCACACAGACTCTGCAGGTGTCACTTCTATGTTGTTCATAAACACCACACATATCCCCTGACCGCAGACTATGTAGAATGAGAAAATGTAAATAGTGTTATGGAGCATAGTTCTGGCCTAATGTCGAGCAGTTGCACTTTCCTTCTGGTGATCTACTGTCTCCCCCACCCCGCAAGCAACCTTCTATTCTTAGCTGTGCTGATGGGATCGGGATGGATTAACCTGAAGGATTACACAAGCTATCGACACATGAGGGCAAGGGAGTCATACATCAAGTGCCGAGAGAGAGAGAGAGAGAGAGAGAGAGAGAGAGAGAGAGAGAGAGAGAGAGAGAGAGAGCTGTCCCCAGGTTGTCCAACTCATGTTCAAGGTGTGTCAGGCGGCCTGAGAAGGTGCCAACTCCTGGAGATGTGAGAAAGCCATTCTGCATCCCAAGTCATACTAACTGTGGTCGCATCAGGTGCTATATGATAGTGCTATATAAATGTAATGATTATTATTATATCGATGATGATTATTATTATTTAGGCTCCAGCATCCCGCGACCCTGAGAGCAGGATAAGCAGTTTGGATAATGGATGGATGGATGGATTATTATTATTATTATTATTTGGTGTTTTACAAGCATACTAAAGGATGTGATGGGAGGTTTAGGGAAGTCAACAAGAAGCGCAAATTTCCCTTGTCAGTTTAAAGTTAAACACACATGTTTCAGATCAGATGCATTGAAAGATCTGAGAGTTTACATTGCTGTGAAAAGTTAAAAGAGAGAGAGAGAGAGAACTTTTATAAGGCTTCTTGCATTGGACTCGTATTTCATTGTGGGATTTCTTCCATAATAGTGAGCAATAATGAAAGCATGTCTAGAAAAACTAAAATATATTGTTCTTTTCTGTATCAGCATCATTCCTCAAGGAGCATTTATGTGGTTTGGAGACTATCACAACAACTGATATATTAACACTCATGATGACACTATTGATGCTAATGGTGATGCTAATGTATTGCTGGAACAATCAGTATTGAAGGTTGTCGGTATTGACCTCATATGTTGGCAAAAAAAGATGAAGCAAGAAAAATGAGCACGAAAGATGTTTTAAAACTATTGATACAGAATTGAAAAAGATGTGTATTTCTGATCTTTAAAATGAATTCTGGTGGAATTTCATCATACACATTGAATTATTATGAAATACTTGACTGTTTCTTTGGTCCTTAACCATCCATATGCCACTCATTTTGGAGCACAGAAACCAGCTCAAGAGTAAAATTATCTTCAGCTTTTTTTTTCCATTTGAGGAATGTAAAGCCATATCTTCATCGTTTTTTGGGGGAGAAATACACCGCATACGTCCCCGAGGAACTGGTATTGGGTGACGCTAAGCTAAGTTAAGATACAGGCACTTTGCTATAACAACAGCCTACAAATGATTCAGCAGGTTTCATCTGAGCTCCGTATGAGATAACAGCACAGCAGGTCTGACTGTGTCCACAGAGAGAAAATACACAAGCGTGAGAGACACAAGAGGAAAAAAGATGCTTCGGCTTTGAATGTGTCTCTGTGTACTTTTTGTCTTGCATCACATCACGATACCCTTTCTTTGGCCAAGGACGCCCTTACTGCTGCAGGCAACAGATTACAGATTGCATGTGGATCGCCAACATGTTAATGCTGATTCACCCTTAATGACTTTGGGTTATCCAAATGAAGCGTTAGGTAGCAAAATGGCTCCTTTGGTGCAATCACAGGAAATCTTAGATTTCTCCCTAGACTGTGCCTAGCAATAAGTCAAGTCAAGTCAATTTTATTTGCATCGCCCAATATCACAAATTACAAATTTGCCTCAAGGGGGTTTACAGCAACACAACATCCTGTCAAGTCAATTAAAATGTATTTAAGTGGCATATTAAGATGCACTGCAATTGCAAATGCAAATGCCCTTCACATCAAATGAAGGTGTACACATATACTACAGAAAGTAGAGATAATTATCATCACTTTTCGTTTTTTTTTTTGGACCCCCCCCCCTTTTTCTCCCGAATTGTCAATTGTACCCATCAAATTACCCCACTCTTCCGAGCCGTCCTGGTCGCTGCTCCACCCCCTCCACTACCACGTGCCTCCTCCAGTACATGTGGAGTCACCAGCTGCTTCTTTTCACCTGACAGTGAGGAGTTTTGCCAGGGGGACATAGTGCATGGAAGGATCATGCTATTCCCCCCCAGTCCCCCCTTCCCCCCGAACAAGCGCCCCAACTGACCAGAGGCACATACCCGCATCAGGCTTCCCACCCGCACACACGGCCTATTGTGTCTGTAGGGAAGCTGGAGGTAACACAGGGATTCGAACCGGCGATCCCCGTGTTGGTAAGCAACGGAATAGACCGTTATGCTACCCGGATGCCTATTATCACTTTCTTTAACTTAAACTTTAATGAAGTTTAATCCCAACTGCTTGTTCCCGGGAATAACAGTATACGTTTAACTAGGTTCAGTTTACATGTTATCAAAATTTCCCTTGGAAAAAAAATGACAACCAACAACCTGCTTTTTGCATTATCATTTCTCACATTAATCTATTCAAGAAATCTGATCCAGATTATGCTTTCACATCTGGTGTCAGTCTGGCATGCATGAATCACAGCACCATCTACATCTGACTTTGAAATAGACTGGACAGATACGGCACAAATAAAACACATCAAAAAAGAGAAATGCTCTGTGTATAATAAGTTATCTGCACGTACACACTCGTAAAATTATTGTATGAAAAAACAGAAAGAAAAAAATAGAGAGGTTGGATTATGGGTGATGTTCCAACTTGCAAACTTTCACTTTGACCTTTTCACTCTTATTTGAAGTGGATGGCTGTATACTGAACATGGGTCAGGTTTATAAAAGGAATGGATAGAAGGAAAGCCTATCCAGCTAGACTTAGTCAGCACGAACACGGCTCTGTGCCTGGCTCAGTCTGAGCAGTACAGGTGATGGGTTAGCTAAATCTTTATATCCGCCCAAAAAACGTGAAGTCGGGATGGTTTGGCTGCCTGACAGATTGTTGGATCACAGCTACTGGGCAGCTGTTTAACCCCCCCCCCCGCTTTAAAACCTTGAAAGGTCTTCTGACAGTCAGCTGAAGCTTTACCGTTTACCAGCAGAGGAGCACTTCTGTGCTTCGGTCAATTGTCTTTATGATCTTATAAAAAAAAGTAAGAAGCTGCTTGCTGTTTGTCTCAGAGCAAGTTTTGTTAGTGTGAATATAAGCCCAGTTGCGAGCTTGTGATAAAGAAGGGTGAAATGTACACTGCTGAAAAATCATCAGCCACCATCACTCACTTAAAGGTCTGAAACTACTCAGGTTATTGAGTTCAATGGTAAATTATATACTTGGGAAATAGCAAAACAGAGAATGAATCATTCACTTTTCCCAAGTTTGATTTTTTTTTTCTCCCAAAGTTTAAGAAATGTAAGTGTTTTTTTTTTTAATACTGTCCAGAAACTGGCACATTTCTGGTAACACAGGGCTCCTTTAGCAGCAAGTGTGTGATGAGTTTTGTCTGTCCTTTGGTTGTTCAGAGATTAATGCTATGTAGGAAACTGAGTAATTTCAACAAAACTTCAAGTGAGCTTGATTGATGACTTGAATGCTGGTTTCTGATGGGTTTGCTCTGCAGGGTGAGGGTCGAGGAATGTTTGAGAACAATGAGATGAATACACTGGTCAAATGGATGTATGGATGGATGTAGGGATGAATGGGTAGACGATTAAATAGATTGTTCCATCGGTTATCAGTACAAGGTATTTGCAGAATAGGGATACTTAATGGAACCAGTTGTTGACAATGATCCATCCAAAAGCATAGGCTGAAAGGGGAGCAGAAACACATGCAGCAGCAGAACTGATAAATAGATAGTGAAGTAGGATAGATGGATGGATGGATGGTGGTTTCACTGATGGATGGATGGCTGGTTCGATGGATGGATGGAGGGATGGTGGGTCAGTGGATGGCGGTTTGACTGATGGATGTAAGTGGGTGCATGGAAGGAAAGAATGGATGGATGGATGTAGATGGATGATGGTTGGATGGATGGTGATTCAATGGATGTTAGCTAGATGGTGGTTTGATGGATGGATGGTTGTTTGAATGATGGATAGATGGATGGCTGGAGGGTTGATTGAACAGATGAAAGGAGGAATAAAGACATAGATGATATAGGGATACCATGTTGCAGCACTGGGACAAGAACACATAGAAGCTCACCTTGGGTGCAGAGTCCAGCTGGTCCACCTGGTTGTTAGTGAAACTGCCCTTGATGAGCTGCTCCACGTTGGAATTGAACTTCATAAATGTCACATACGTAACATAGCACATCAGCAGAGCTATACTTTCTCCCAGGGTGATTTGGTTATCCAGAAAGAAATATATGAGCATGAGTAAGCCAACGATGTAGAAGGAGACGTCTCTGAACAGAGGCCACCAGGTGAGGTGCAACACTTCCTTGGAGAACAGGGCACACATGCCGATCACAAAGAGAATGTTGAACACAGCTGAGCCCACGATGGTGCCAATACCTACGTTACTATGGGAAACAAAGACTCCAATGACGGAGGTGAACAGTTCTGGGGCTGACCCACCGGCCGCCATGAAGGTGGCTCCTGCGACGTCGTCAGAGATGGCCAGCTTCTCTGTGATGACGGTGAGCGCTGGGACGAAGAACTCGTCACACACAATGGCAAGAGAGATGAACATGTAGAGCATGCCAAACATATGAAAAACCACAAAGCCTTGGCGCCTCTCTTCCAAACTGAAGTAGTCTGTGGGGTAGTCCCCCTGGTTTAGCTCGCTGTGGGATGAGCGCATGGCCACTGGTGTGTCCTCTGCTGGGGCAGAGTGGTTGTGATGAAGAAGAGTTCTTTGGGGCACTGCTGCCTCTGCTGACCCTTTGGCAGCTGATTCCTGCTCTTTCACTGCCGTTGTTGCCAGCGTCAAGGCACTCCAGGAAAAGAATGTGCAGACTACTACCAGGCTGATGACAAAACCCAAGATCCGTCCAGGCCGCAGCTTTCTCCTGACATGCTGGTAATGGTGCCTGGTGCAGCTGCTGCGTGGGCCTAGAAGAGGTGAAGACATGGTGGGAAAAGAGGCCTGATTGGAAGTCATGATACCTTGACTGTGGCTTCTACTGGGTAGCATGAAATCCATGTTGTTTGGCGCCAATACTCATGCAGGATGCAAAGTTGAGAGTCCCCCTCAAGGCTGGGTTTTGTGCCGTCGGTGGCTTCGAGGGCGAGGGTTGCAAGGGCTGTACAGTTCACCGTTCAGTTTGCATACTGCTCCCGCTGGGCTGCCTACACACAAGGGTAGCCCTGAGATCTGATTCCAGGGTCAATCCCATTCAAAGGCTTCCACATATTAGTCACTAGAGAGAAGGGAAAGAGGAAAAAGAAACAAAGGGATCAACAGCACATTGACAAATTTATTAGTTTCCGAAAGATGAAGTAAACACAAGACAAGAATAAAATCAAGACAAAAAATAAATAAAGACACATTTCAGTGCAGAGGAACAATATAATTTTATTTCTAGTTTAAAATTAACCCTATCCATCCATCCATTATCCAAGCCGCTTATCCCAATGGGGGTCGGGGGGATGCTGGAGCCTATCCCCTAAATTGACTTGAATCAAATCAAATCAAATTAAATCAAATCAAATCAAATGTCTTTATTTCAAACATGCAAAAGAAAAGAAAAGATGATCAAGCATAAAAAAACAACACATGATAAAAATAAAACCAGAAGAATTCAACAAAAGAATTCTCAAATATTCCAACAAATATTATATGTTTTAAAAGGAACATGTAAGCATATATATAAGCCATATGTATATATACCATATGTAAGCATATAAAAGGGGCAGAAAAGGAGTTACTGAGGAGTAACTTCCTTGTTACTACTTATAATGTCCTGCCCCCTCTCTAATGCTCAATTAATAAACCTAAATAATAAACTTCGTTTTTTACATATCAGAGTATGTCATTCTCAATAACTATCTCAGAATAACTCAATAAAAAAACAATAAAAGCAATAAAAAAATGAAAACAATAGAACAAAACAAAAAAATCAAAAACAAAGAAAAAAAATAACAGTGATTTCTAAAAACAGCAATAACCGCATCCACCATGGGTGTCACGGTCATGAGAGAAGCAAAACCTCCTCCTCATCCTTGTACCACTTTCAAACAATTTTTTGTTTTTTTGTGTTTATAAAATAATTTTCTAACATTAACTCTATAATTAACTCTATAACTTAAAGTTTGAAATCAACTCTATAACTTTAAGTTTGAAAGTAACTTTTTAATGCAATGCTTTATAAATTGACAGCTCAGTAAATATATAGTTTCATAGAACACATGTCCTGCTTACAATTTTTGTCAAGTTATCAAACTTGATAATTGATAATTTAATGAAGACAATCTACAGTGAAGAGTGTATCCTGAATACTGTGAATGTTTTTGTTGTTGTTTGACACTGCTAAAGGTTGTAGCCATTAGTAAACAAAGATACTTCACAGTTATCCACGGAAAATAATACCTCCAAAAAGCATTTTTAACATGCATTTTAAGCTTTTAAGAACTGTAAAGCAGTGCTTTCTGCAGTAACATTTAGCTAATGATGGATTGTGACATCTGGATTATGGCACTTTCAGACACTGTTGTTTCAGATTAAAGGGCCAATAAGAGGAATTTTGCATTATGATTGTGACTTTAGAGGAGGCATAGCTTGCTAACCATTTGCATTTAGAAATTGTGCATAAATCAGGGTAAAATTAAAGTGCAATCACTACAACGCTGTACGACTCGATTTTGTATTGAAAGCCCGAAGTGATAGCTTTTGAATCTATTGCATCGATGATTGCATGCTGATTCTGCTTACAGTGTTAAAAATGCAGCAATACCATAAGCAACTCTTTCATATCTCATTTCTGTCCAATTTTTAAAAACAACGGCCTACTTGACATTGTGTCGAGGCTCTCCAATGAGAGCACTCCTTTCATTAAAGCCCTGACATTAGTGAAAGCTCATTACAAAGTCACATAATCCTTGAGCAGATATACTTAGATTAGCTTCAGGTTCTGCAACACTGCACAAAGTCAAAAAGCAGTTGCTGCAAAAGTGAATATGATTTTTTTTTTTTATTCAAGGACACATAACCTAAGCTAAGGGATGATCAGTTAGATTCGACGAGGTTTATTTTGGCGCCGGTGTTATAGAATTTTCGACTCCCCCGCAGAATTGACTCCCCTTGGAGTGAAGCAATAGGTAAGGTTAGGCTAACTCTAACCCCTAACCCCCACTAACCCTAACCCTAACCGTAACCCGTTCATGCAAGGGGAGTCAGATTCTGCAGGGGAGTCGTAAAATTCTATAACGCCGGGACCAGTAAGCTTAGCCATTTGGTCAATGGGATGAATTCTACAGTGAAACTGCATCGTCCGTCTCACAAGTCCAAAATACGATGCACTCCTACTCAAACTGTGTAACACCCATGCAGTTTTATTGTGCACCAACGCACCTTGACACAGGGTTTTTGGATCCATTCCTGCCTGAAATTTGCCATTAAGGTAATTAAACAAGATACTGTTAAACACACATTAAATACACTCTACAGTGAAATGCAAAAAGGCCAAGAGAGGTTTTGTCATACCACACTTTGCAGTCTCCTGTTGAGGAGTAGGGAATCCAGCAGGCGACTGCGGGTGCAAAATGGAAATTTGCGGTAAAGTGAATCCTTGAACAGAAGGTCTTGAGTCTTTAGTCTGAAGGTCCCAACAGACAATCCTTGGTGAGAGCTTCGTCCCCCCTCAGCAGAGGTGGAGCTCCAAGACACTGGGATGAAGCCAAGGACTGCGGCTCCACCCTCTCTCGCTCTACCCGTCTCTGTCTCTCTACTTTTGACTCTCTCCCCCTACTTTCACCTGCCACCTCTATGTCTTTCCAACCCCAACCAACCCCATCAATCTGCTGCCCCTTTTATCCATCACCTTTCTTACCCCTCAGTTATTTTCTCTCAATTGCTGTCCTCCCTCCTCGCTCTCCCTCCATTTCGGTCTCCAATATTAAGATCACACCTCCCTCTTTCTTCTTTCTGGCCTCTTCTATCCTTTCACACTCTTTCAGTCCATCCTCTTCTCTTTTCTTTTCTTTCCTTTTTATTTCTTTTCACCCATCTTTGTCATTATTTCCCCCATTCTTTTCCCCCATCTTTGTCATTCTTTCCCCTATTCTTTCCCCCATCTTTGTCATTCTTTCCCCCATCTTTGTCCATCATGTGACCTTTCAACCCCCCCCCCCACACACACACACACTGCTCCATCAGATAGCCTTTTTTTAATTTTTTTATCAGAACTCTTGAAAACGTTCCCAGCTATAATGTGATGCAATGCCTTTCAGTTTAGTTAATTGGAGATGGCTAGCAAGACATTTGAACAGTGCAAGTTTTGGGATATCTTTTTTTTAGTTTTCAGGATAATTTTTTTTATTATTATTTTTAAAAAACTGAGAAAATACTTATGACGTTTTAGAACTATGAGAAATACATAGTTATACATGGGTTGAACAGAAGAGTTGCACAATTGCAGTAGAGAGCCTCCAGTTTGCATGAGATGTTTACATGTTAAATGGTTAGATGTTAGAAGACAACTTGTGCCCTCTGTCTCTCACTGTCTGTCTCAGAAGCTCAGCAGGTGAGAACTGTTTAAGCCTCAATAGTCTCACAGTCTCCTGAAGGTGAGCTCAACTGGCCTGACCTGTTCTGTTATATAGCCTTGTGCATCCCTGGCATAGCCCATGAGGACACCATCACTGGATGTGTGTGTGTGTGTGTGTGTGTGTGTGTGTGTGTGTGTGTGTGTGTGTGTGTGTGTGTGTGTGTGTGTGTGTGTGTGTGTGTGTGTGTGTGTGTGTGTGTGTGTGTGTGTGTGTGTTGGATCCATGTGGGACTAAGTGCATGCAGTTGTTTGTTGTGACAGTTGTCCAGTTTCTGTGTCCCTTATAACCAGATGTCATGACCCTGGCCAGCAATCCTGCAAATTGTGAATGTGATCTGAACATTTATTTCCAAGATAACTGCCTTTCAGCGAGGTTCAGGTAAAACTGACAGCGTCGTGGGTTTTACATGGAGGTAATGGTGGGAGGTTGAAGACTCATGACAACTTCTGTATGTGCAAAACGATGCAGTCCAAACCTTTTCATAAGGCCTGATGATGGGGTGTACTGATGCTGAAAAGCTAAGATGTAAGGATGCTGTGCATTATGCCATAGCAAAAGTATTTGCACTCAAAATCAGGGAACAGTAAGTGAGAACCAGCTGTATAAAGGTTTTAAGAAGTGCTGTGATAGTCTCTTGATGTAGATGCTGACGCTGCACACAGCACTGTCACGCCCCGTCATACATTTAGTACAGACGACACATTCAGCGCAGTGCGATCTGACTCCCAGAGGTGACGAAGCAACGTCTTTGGCTGAGGTCAGACAGTGAAGAGGTTTTTTACCTGAGTTATATATCAGCTGTGGACCCACGGCTGCTATAATAAGAGCTGTCTGAAGAACTCAGAAGGTTAAACAGGTTGCATAACCTGCCAACGTAGCTCCACTTCCAGATAGGCTAAGCTCCGTTGCCTGTACAGGTAGACCTTGAAATAAAACAAGATCAGTTGTCATGAAGAGGAAACCTCATGTGACTTTTACCTTTGGGGAAAAAAATAAAATAAAAATCGGTTATGGCAATTGTCTTTTCTAAAAAAGGTCCTCGTCACTGTGGAATTTGAGAGTTAGAGGAATGACCTTACGTTGGAAAAGACCCAAGTTACACAGTGTTAATTAGAACAGCTGAGTTCAAATACCAGTCAACACTTCCAGCAGAAGTTAAAGTGAAAGTGCTTTGTTATTGTTGTTTTTTTTGGGGGGGGTTGTTTGTTTTTTGTTTTTGGGGGGGTTAAATTGGCAAGTACTTTGAACAATCAAGTAACTTTCTGCATTAATTAAATTACATGAAGATGGCAAGTGGCTTAATTCAATCCCGTTGACTGGCAGTCTGGTGATGATACGTTGAACAGAGAGACAGATAGCTTTGCGTAAGTGAGGATTACTAGCAGCTTAATGCCTAAAGCTCCTAAAATACTACTTTAAATAGCGGCTAAGTTTTCTGTGCTAAATATACAGTTAATGGGTTACAGTTAGTAAGAGAGGCCCTTCAAGTATGATGAGTGAAAGTGCAGATTAACACTGCCATTGCTCTAATGAATCCAAGAACACAGTAGAACAGAACAGAATAGACTAGAATAGAAAGATGTAAATATTACTGAGGGAGGAATGGGTTTTGTCTCTTCTTCCGTGTATGTCTCGCCCCTTAAACCCCCAATTAGCTACAAATCCCATGTTTGTCTTAACCAGACGTCTTTGCATATTCTCGTTTCGCACCTTAACGTGTGTGTGTGTGTGTGTGTGTGTGTGTATGGGGGGGGGGGCATTGAGGAATGAATGTCGTGTAGTTGAGCAGATTTCTTTAGACGTGTTTGAGAAGAACTGCAGATTTAGTTTGCCCACTAGTGGCGCTACTAAGCAAAGTGGGTCCCGTAACAAACCGGATGTAAACATTGGCGCAATGTAATGTAAACTCCGTAGCGTCCAAAAAATTAACTAATCGAGATTTTCCGGACATATTTGAAAGTACTACCTTTCACTGCCACTGGGGGTCTGGCAACACACTCTGCGTCCGCATTAGGGAAATTATGAACGTAAATAAACCCGCGTTCGTTTACATGGAAAACGCCGCAGGTCAGCTTTAACATTTGGCTCTGTTAAAGTAAGTAATGCCACTTTAAAGCACTCTTCCGTCTGCTGGTGTGTTAGCTTAAGTCATTTTACTTGTGTTTCATTTTAATCACATTGCACAGGGACGTACGGAGCCCCAGAGTGGTGGTGGTGGTACTTCGTTGTAGCAAATCGAGGGAACGCACTACCAAGTGGTGCAGTCCACGTCGTATCGAATCCCGCACCGGGCAAGAAAATAACCGGTTACATTGGTGGCAGCAGTGGGATCCGGAAGTGTGCAGATCCTCAGAAGTCTCTTCGGAGCGCGGGAATAACAAAGCGCGACGGCGCGCTTCCGGGAGAGGGTGACGACTGTAAACTACTAATAAGACACGTTAGTCCCTAGCTAACGGATCTGACACTTTAGCCGAGCGGTTAGTGATGTAGCCTTGTGGTGCAGTACACCCCGTATCGAATCCCGCACCGGGCAAGAAAATAACCGGTTACATAAATAAATAAAATTGACGTGACCACTCAGGGGTTCCGTGGTGAAGCTCCCTCTTCCGGTAGCCTGTAGTCAGCGTGTGATTTACCACAATCACGTTTATTGGCCATGTAGGTTTGCACATATTCATGGAATTTGACTCCGGTTTCGTGGCTCTCTCAGCTTACTAAACATTGAATAGCAACAGTACAACGCAACGATATTCCGATATAACAATCTTCAGATATAATTATATATCGTAGCGAACTCGGAAGTAATCGCCTTTGTGATTACTCGGAAGTAATCCTAGTTACCTTTGTGATTACTTCCGAGTTCGCCACAATATGTAATCCCATTGCTAATTCATAATAGGGACAACATTTTGATGTGGTTGGCAATGCACCTTTACCTGCGTGTATAAGCTTTGATAGTGAATTCAGATTCAGATTGATTTTATTTCGAACATGTTAAAATTCCCTGGTATATAGGTTAGAAATCAATGTGTGAGTCTCTGGATTGCATTTGTGGTCCTCTTTAAATTGTCCCTTCATAAAAGTTTGTATTCTTAGGCACCGTTGATGGGAGAAATCTGGGCCCGTATTCATCATCCATCCATCCATTAGCTGAACTGCTTATCCATGCGTCTCAGGATCATTCCTAGGAATCGCACCGAACGTTTGATAAGGACTAAAAATACTCTTAGCTCAGAGTAGGACATGAAAATAGTTATGAGATTTTACGACAGTTTGATCCACAAAATGGAAAACACGATGACGTCATCTGTTTTTAGTTGCGTTATGGATAGGCAAACTGTGTTGGTCTATTTAATGTACATAGTTTGAGTAAAACAAAATCCTTCAAATCTTCCAAAAACAATTGACAGTAGGAAATTGGACTCTGCAGTGAGACGTCACATGCAGTGATAATGCTGCACCTGTCCATATGGAGAACATGGAAGCCTCTTTTCCACTGTCCAATTCCCTTGCAATTATGCTTCTTGTTATTCTGTGTGGCCTGCAGGTGACAAATAAATATCACCAAGACAAATTTGTCTTTTATTTCTGTAATGTTACCGATCTTAAGCAATATAGCCTACGTACAGTATGAACATTTATCTCTTCTATCAAATATAGGCCAACAATCTCATTGGGGATAATTAGACAAATGAAAGAACCTGCAGTGTTTGTATTAGATTTTACCTGCTGTAATTAAGCTGAGCAGCAATCGACCTTGGAAAAGGGGTCACCAGCAGTCTCTTTTGGGGATATCCTTTATAACCAAGCAAGTGACCTCCAGGGGGGACATACACTACCGTTCAAAAGTTTGGGATCACCCAAACAATTTTGTGTTTTCCATGAAAAGTCACACTTATTCACCACCATATATTGTGAAATGAATAGAAAATAGAGTCAAGACATTGACAAGGTTAGAAATAATGATTTGTATTTGAAATAAGATTTTTTTTACATCAAACTTTGCTTTCGTCAAAGAATCCTCCATTTGCAGCAATTACAGCATTGCAGACCTTTGGCATTCTACCTGTTAATTTGTTGAGGTAATCTGGAGAAATTGCACCCCACGCTTCCAGAAGCAGCTCCCACAAGTTGGATTGGTTGGATGGGCACTTCTTTGAGCAGATTGAGTTTCTGGAGCATCACATTTGTGGGGTCAATTAAACGCTCAAAATGGCCAGAAAAAGAGAACTTTCATCTGAAACTCGACAGTCTATTCTTGTTCTTAGAAATGAAGGCTATTCCATGCGAGAAATTGCTAAGAAATTGAAGATTTCCTACACCGGTGTGTACTACTCCCTTCAGAGGACAGCACAAACAGGCTCTAACAGGTACTATTTAATGAAGATGCCAGTTGGGGACCTGTGAGGCATCTGTTTCTCAAACTAGAGACTCTAATGTACTTATCTTCTTGCTCAGTTGTGCAACGCGGCCTCCCACTTCTTTTTCTACTCTGGTTAGAGCCTGTTTGTGCTGTCCTCTGAAGGGAGTAGTACACACCGGTGTAGGAAATCTTCAATTTCTTAGCAATTTCTCACATGGAATAGCCTTCATTTCTAAGAACAAGAATAGACTGTCGAGTTTCAGATGAAAGTTCTCTTTTTCTGGCCATTTTGAGCGTTTAATTGACCCCACAAATGTGATGCTCCAGAAACTCAATCTGCTCAAAGAAGTGCCCATCCAACCAATCCAACTTGTGGGAGCTGCTTCTGGAAGCGTGGGGTGCAATTTCTCCAGATTACCTCAACAAATTAACAGCTAGAATGCCAAAGGTCTGCAATGCTGTAATTGCTGCAAATGGAGGATTCTTTGGCGAAAGCAAAGTTTGATGTAAAAAAAATCTTATTTCAAATACAAATCATTATTTCTAACCTTGTCAATGTCTTGACTCTATTTTCTATTCATTTCACAACATATGGTGGTGAATAAGTGTGACTTTTCATGGAAAACACAAAATTGTTTGGGTGATCCCAAACTTTTGAACGGTAGTGTACATATGTTGAAATAAAAGCTTTAAACCACTCTCACTATGTACTCTTGCATATTTAGATCCAGGCAATTTGGCCACATCAAGAATCATGTAGTTTGCATCCATAACCACTTACAGTGCATCCGGAAAGTATTCACACCCCTTCACTTTCCCCACATTTTGTTATGTTACAGCCTTATTCAAAAATTGATTAAATTCCTTTTTTTCTCATCAATCTACATACAATACCCTATAATGACAAAGTGAAAAAGGTTTTGTAGAAATTTTTGCAAATTTATTAAAAATAAAAAACTGAAATATTGCATGTACATAAGTATTCACACCCTTTACTCAGTACTTGGTTGAGGCACCCTTGGCAGCGATTACAGCCTCAAGTCTTCTTGGGTATGAAGCTACAAGCTTGGCACACCTATATTTGGGGTATTTTTCTCATTCTACTGTGCAGATCCTCTCGAGCTCTGTAAGGTTAGATGGGGAGCATCGCTGCACAGCTATTTTCAGGTCTTTCCAGAGATGTTCAATGGAGTTCAAGTCTGGGCTCTGGCTGGGGCCACTCAAGGACATTCACAGACTTGTCCCGAAGCCACTCCTTCGTTGTCTTGGCTGTGTGCTTAGGGTCGTTGTCGTGTTGAAAGTTAAAACTTCGCCCCAGTCTGAGGTCCTGAGTGCTCTGGAGCAGGTTTTCATCAAGGATCTCTCTGTACTTTGCTCCATTCATCTTTCCCTCGATCCTGACTAGTCCCCCAGTTCCTGCCGCTGAAAAACATCCCCACAGCATGATGCTGCCACTACCATGCTTCGCTGTAGGGATGGTATTAGCGAGGTGATGAGAGGTGCCTGGTTTCCTCCAGACGTGACGTTTGGCATTCAGGCCAAAGAGTTCAATCTTGGTTTCATCAGACCAGAGAATCTTGTTTCTCATGGTCTGAGAGTCCTTTAGGTGCTTTCTGGCAAACTCCAAGCGGGCTGTCATGTGCCTTTTACTGAGCAGAGGCTTCCGTCTGGCCACTCTACCATAAAGGCCTGATTGGTGGAGTGCTGCAGAGATGGTTGTCCTTCTGGAAGGTTCTCCCATCATGACAGAGGAATGCTGGAGCTCTGTCAGAGTGACCATCGGGTTCTTGGTCACCTCCCTGACCAAGGCCCTTCTCCCCCGATTGCTCAGTTTGGCTGGGTGGCCAGCTCTAGGAAGAGTCCTGGTGGATCCAAACTTCTTCCATTTACGAATGATGGAGACCACTGTGCTCTTCGGGACCTTCAAAGCTGTAGAAATGTTTTTGTACCCTTCCCCAGATCTGTGCCTCGATACAATCTTATCTCAGAGGTCCACAGACAATTCCTTTGACTTCATGGCTTGGTTTCTGCTCTGACATGCACTGTCAACAGTGGGACCTTATATAGACAGGTGTGTGCCTTTCCAAATCATGTCCAATCAATTGAATTTACTATGGCTGGACTCCAATCAAGATGTAGAAACATCTCAAGGATGATCAGTGGAAACAGGAGGAACCTGAGCTCAATTTTGAGTGTCATAGCAAAGGGTGTGAATACTTATGTACATGCAATATTTCAGTTTTTTATTTTCAATAAATTTGCAAAAATTTCTACACCTTTTTCACTTTGTCATTATGGGGTATTGTGTGTAGATTGATGAGAAAAAAAAGGAATTTAATCCATTTTGGAATAAGGCTGTAACATAACAAAATGGGGAGAGTGAAGGGGTGTGAATACTTTCCGGATGCACTGTATGTGTTGATGTTGTGTTGCTTATGATTCACGTGTCCTCATTTATGCTACAGGTAATGCTCTTATTATGCATGCCACCTAGACACCTCCAACTCCAGGCAAATCACTGATTTGTATAAATGCAGCTTGTTTTTGCATCGCTTCACACTGGTGGGGAATGAATTAATTTGTGTATTATCATAGGTGCTGTGAGGGCAATCAGAGTTTGATTGATGATTCTTGAAATTGTTGGCTGTGATGGACCCAAACCATTGCTGTTGCAAAACTTCATCTTCCCAGTTGGCAAAAAGGGTAAAGTTACAAGGACTTTGGTTTCTTTTAGAGAGGGCAGCGGTTCTTGTAGATGGTGGGGGTTGCATCCCACACAAGTTCAGTCACAAAAATTATCTCATCTCTATGCAAACGATATCGTTTAATCGCTTAATCCTGCCCGAACGCCGTCTGCTGGAAACTCCTAATGGGTTGGGCCAGCTCTCCTAAATCCTGGTGGAGACGGGAGGACTTTCCTAAGTTAAGAAAGTTTATAAAATGCTCTTACTGCTATGCCTATAAGTAGGACCAAATTTGCGTCACTCTGAGAGCTTTGGCCAGTTAGCTTTCCTACTCGGAGACGCTTGATAAAAAACGTCCCTGAATCAAAAATAAAATGGCTGTGGGAAAGGATCCAGTTTGTTGATGTCACAATGTACTGGTTGGATGGAGATGAAGCAGGACCATTTTTGGAGGAAATTTTCAACTACACCTAGTTTTTATGATGTGATCCCAGTCAACCAGCTCCTCCCGAAAATAGGGTGTGCACCATCCGTCTTTGCAAATATTACTGTTGGTAATGATGTGAAAACCAGTTTGCAATGACGAAGAGAGCGATTCAATATATCGCAATATAAAATGCATTTCCTTTTGCCTTAACCTTAGCAAGACACAATGCTGGGCTTCAATTTTAACCTAGGACTTAATGACGTTTTTCCCCCTGTTTTGAGCCTATACATAAACGATTAAAGTGGGATAAACAAGAATTGAAAATGTAATGTTTTGCATGTGTGGTTCCAGCTTAGGAAGACCCAATTTTGGGGACAAAGAAACCACTGCTCCACATAGTGGCTCATCTGCATCATTATTTTTATTCCTTGTCCAAATATCCACCAACATGTAAACAATACACCTCAGTCTTAACCGTTTTTCTTTCATACTGTCAGGGAGACACTGATTAAATAGCACACAGCATTTTGTAATCAACTTCAAACTATGAGAAAGAAAAAAAAACATATGCATACCTAACCCTTAACTGTACACATCTCAAATGTCCAGACCGTTACACCAAAGTATGAGAAAGGAAAAAAAAAACATATGCATCCCTAACCCTTAACTGTACACATCTCAGGTGTCCAGGCCTTTACTCAAAAGTGGGTTAACAGGACAATGTTAAGATACTTCTCTCCTGTTCCCACTTTGCTAGGCACTGAGTGAGCTGATGGAGAAACCGCCATGAAACGGGGAGGTTGTGGCTTTGAGGGGCTGACACTTCCAACAGAAGCTGACCTGTAAGTAAAATACGTATGTAGTGCGATTCCCTGATGTCACTCTGGGAATTGTACACTGTGGCTTTTGACACATTGTAAATAATAGACACCCCCAATACAGCCATAGATGAATAGTAAATATTTCTATCTCTGCTGCAGATGTAATGTAGCTTTTGTGTTGAATCCTGAGCAGGGTGGTGTATTGCCACTCACTTGATGAGTTGGCACATCAGGAAGGTCTTATCCATATTATACTGTACATTGTAGGTATACTGGTACGCTCTGTCCTGTCCATCTACCTCAGGTATGTATGTAACCTGCAAACATCTATTTCAGTATCTGATATATTTGCACCATTGCACCTTATCACCTCTTATTTTTTCTGTAAAAGTAAATCCTTGTGTATATATCTGAAGATTGTTGTGTTGTAGTGTTGTTATTCTATGTTAAATACACAGAGGGCCATGAAATTGGAGTCAAATAAACATGATTCTGATATTTTAATGTCATATTTTCAATAGCTTAAAATGAGGGACTTGGTTTGGTTGGTTTTACAGTTGAAAAGGAATTTAAACTTTTCAGTGTGGTTTTTTTTTTTTGTGTGCCTGGAAGATCAAATTAAGTGAGTGTTTTGTGAAGAATATGCCTAATATTTGGCTAAGATGCTCAATATCAGTTTTGGATGGTGAGAATGGTAGTAGTTTCCCCACAGTGTATTTCCATTCATTGTGGTACAGTGTCTGGAGACACTATAGTGCATGATGTGTGTTCAGCAGACGGGTTGCACTAGCTTTGAGTCTTCCTAAAGAGCACTGTTGTACACTTAATGACCACAGTGTTAAACTTACAACCAAGTTTCTCATCCCATTTTGGTGAGAGCTTATTTGCAAAACCCACCCTGTTTATTCCAAATACGTGGGTTTTGCAGATTGAAAAATTTATTGTTTTTTAGGATTAAACCCAGGGCACCAATGAGGTAAAGGCATCATTTGGCCGAGTAGTATTACATAGTATTTGAATTTTCTAAGGTTCAATTATTTTCTCAGCACTTAGTCTTCTTCCCATAGTTGTCCAAGATCTCCGGGACGATGCTCTCATCCTCCTCAATGTCCTCAGTCACAACCTTCCCGACCAGCTGGAAGATCTCCTCTGGAGGAACCCCCTTCGGTTCGGCCACTTTCACCGTCAACATGTCCAGAGTCAGGGCTGTGGCCTTGGCGATCTTCACCTTGGCCACCACAGATTTACCCAGCTGGAAAAAAAAAAAAAAGAGGTTTGAGTTTTGGTGGGGGCAGCCATGATGGTAGAGAGATGGATTAATAAACAAGGGTTTAGATATTGACTTGTCAGATAGGTTTTCTTCTCAGTGACAGCTCTGTCACAAACTACATGGTAGGAGCTGAGAGGGTCAGATCGGTCATCATGTCCACTGACCCTGCGTCCGACTTGTCGGGGTTTATCTTACAGGCTAAAAAGCAAGAACCTTTATGAAAGTGGGCTTGTTAAGCTCAAATGAAAAAAAGAAAGAAGACAAAAAATATATGAGTTAAAGTATTTTGACCACAATATTATCTGTTGTGATGTTTCCTTAAAGGACTGTACCACCTCCACGAGTATTCATGACATGGTCTCTTGACCAGAGTGTCTCATGTTTGGATACTGCCTTGAAAACATTTTTAAAAAACGGAATTTTAAGTTAGTTTTCAACATATTATCTGTACTTCTCATGTTTTATGCTTTATGTATGCCATTTGTAATTCTACTTGAATTCTGATGACTATTCAGCTATGTGAATTACAACAACATATAAAAGCAAGACAAAAAACTTCAAATAGAAAGGTAACACACAGACAGTATATCTGCAGTCATCTGCCATCATTCACTGCAACTGCACCATAGTTTGCCGAGGACTTATGTGAGCTGAGTGTTTTGGGGGACACGGCACCAAACAATAATAAAAATTCAGCCAGCGTAGCTCATGTGTATTAGAACGTGGAAAACTGGTGAGTGGGGCGGCGGAGTCACTTTTGTTTCAATCCCATTGAGTAATCTCTGCTGATATTTATTCTTAAAACCAGTGCTAAGGAAACGTGACGCTTTGGGGTATGTTCCTAACCTTGTCATGGCATGGCTTCTCGCAGGGTAACATCTGCTTGAGGCCAGTACCCAAAGCCCTCTCCACCAGTCTGATGGACCTGACCAGCTCTGCCAGCTCTGAGGGATCCAGGGAGGCTTCATGGTCGGTTCCTTTCCACGTCTTGTCCAAGGTCACATGACGCTCCACAATCTTTGCTCCCAGAGCCACGGCAGCCACTGAGATGGAAATCCCAGACTCATGGCCAGAATAGCCAATGGGAATGTCAGGGAATTCCTTCTGGTATTCCTACAATTGAAGAGTGGGCTAATGTTATATCAAAGCACAACAATGCAAACAATGAAAACTTCAAATGAAGAAAGTAAGGCTTGGAAATTGGAAAAAAAAATATGTAGTGATGTACAAGATTATTCCTCCTATCAGAGATTGACCATTATGACAAATATAAAGTCAGGAGGCAAAAAAAAAATAGGTTGCATCTGTATTAGGCCAACTTTTCAGTCTGCAGACATACAGAGTGCAAGCTGTGTGAAAGCCATTAAGACCTTACCCAGGTATCCAGGCCTTTAAAATCAACAGGCAGTGAAGCTTAAGTGTTCCGCTGTCATTCCGACCTTTGCCGGTTTCCCGGTATTTTTTTCTTCTTTTGTTTTTCTGGTTTATTCGTCTCACCATGATAACTCGGAGGTTGACATCCTCGGCTTCCAGAGGGTAGGCACTGGTACACTGCAGGATGGCAAAGTTTGGGTTGTGCTGCTTCACCATCTGGTAGACCCGCCGCATTGTCTCCATGGACTGCATCCCGCTGGACACCACCATGGGACGACCTGACAGAGAGAGACCAAACACTTGTCTGATTAGGGCTATGGGCAAGATGGACAGAAATCCAGATGCTACAACTGTTTGGTCTTTCCTTTTAATGCCACAAAACAGAAAAGACTGACTCGCGGCTTTTGGCTTGATTGGTTGATAAGTGGCTTATTTTGCACTTAATGACTGAAATGTGAGACTGAAATGTGAAACATGAGTTCAGGAGCTCAAATTTCAACACATTAAAACCTGTTTTACGTTAACGTGTCTATTCACTGTCCTTGTTGAGATGTTACAATACTGATCAAAATCTAAACTTTTGAGCTGATATTTAGATTTTTTTTAAAAATCATTTTATGTTATACACCAGGCTCACTGCTCTTTCAGGTCTTCGAATTTTTGAACAAGTGCCCGTAATTGCATGTATCAGGTAAGGACTTTATTTTCACACTTTTTATTACCCCCCCCACACACACACACAATTATTAATTTTGTAATTATTCATCTTTTCACCAATCTTTCAAAATATTTTCAAAAAATTGTCACATATCTTTGCTTATTTCAACTCATCGTAGTCACACACACTTTTTGCTAAATGTTGACTTTTCAGTGACCATCCCAGGATTTTCCATGAATAATATAGTGAGAATAAACTTTTACATGACAAGGGCAGGGTTGTGGTTTTTTTTATGGTAATTTTAAATTCATAATTTGAACATCTCGGTTTTTGAGTTGGTTAGTTAAAATTAAAACTAACTCAGATGTTGTAGCACAAACAGAAAATCAGAAAGTTGGAATCATACAATTGATTATAGACTGATTTTCTCATTACATTTCCAAAATATTTCAAGAATTGTTCTTTTGTTTGCCAGGCATGGGCATTGCATGTTTCAAATCTCATTAAATCTGCTCCAGTACTGGGGATGAGCTGCAGGCCGACCCAGGGGGTCTGCTTGGCCGCTCTCCAGCCGGCTGCACTCCTGTGTTGGTTTTGCCTTGCCTCACCCTTCTCCTCCCAGCTCTGGAACGCATATGCAGCACACACACCAAAGGATAGGACTAGGGTTTGTGAGACAGTTGTGGTGCAAGCCATTGGGTGCAGGCGAGTCGGGTGGTTGAGATCTTGCCTGCGATGCACCTACCCCTGCTTGCACCGTGACAATGTCCTGAAATTTTAATCCCAATCACACCAGTTTAGTGCACACATACACACATACCATACTCTAAACACCCACTACCAGGTCAGGGTCGGCTGGGCAGGAGTGTGAGTGGTTCGGGCCTGCTGAGCCTGGATGACTCATACCCCCACACTCCACCATTGGAACTCCATAGACAACAAAAGCGCACAATAAGCACTGGGACTAACAGGATAGATGGGTCGTTAGCGGGTTGGCACGGGTGGGTGGTCGGCCGAAGGGCGGTCAGGAGGGCCCTCTACCCAGGTGGATTGCTCTGTCCTCGGTACTGGGTGGTGTCCTTGCAGCATTCCATCAGGGTTGTGGTGAGCGCTGCCAGGTGCTTTCCAGGGCCCCTGGGTGGCGACTCGTCGTGGGTGCCGGAGCGGGGGGCGGCTATCGGACTTGCTCCTGCTGCATGGCTTTTCTGTGACGGGCGCCGCGGGTGCGGGGGACAGTGGGAGGGACCACATGTCTGACTGTCCACAGGTGCTGGCGGAGCCCTGTCTGTCCGAGGGGTGGGGGGAGGTGTTGCCATCGGGTGGCCTGGGTCGGGTGTATTCAGTTACGTGGGTGGATGTGGCGTCTTCCCAGCAGTGGTGTCGCGGGCCTCACCCCTACGTTGGGATGTGGGTGGGCATAGTTGCCCCTTGCCTGCCCGCTGGGTGGGCAGCCCTGGCGATGTGTCAGTCTGTTGGTCGTGGGGTCCGGCTCCTGGCTGGCAGTCTGCGCTTACCATCCATGGCTTGAGTCCCATGCCTGTGGGTGTGCCCTGTGCCTCCATCTGGGGGTGGTTGGTTGTGGGGGTGCGCCTTGGGGGGTGTGGCTCCAGCTTGTGCTTTTGGAGACTGGTTTGTGCTCCTCGGGGGCATGAGAGGCTCTTGCACTGCGGGCTCCTGGCCACCCTATGCACTTGGTGTTCCTCTAAGAGTGTAATGCTTTGGTCTCCAGCTGTTCTCTTGGTCGTGGGGTGTCTGCTTAACTGCAGGGCCCGTGGGTGGCTGCAGAGCCTGTCTGCTGCTCGGAGGCACTACATTAGGTCGAAGATCTCAGACACCAGAATTTATTGGGATTAATCCTGTGCAGACATGTCACATACACATAGGTGGACACGTCATATGTATAGACACACTGCTAGCATATGCCTCACACAGTCCCTGGAACACTCTCTGGATCACGCCATTCTTCTTCATCCTTTCTCCCCCTTTTTTCCTACCTTCTCCTTTATCACTATAACTGCTGTCCTGAACTTATATCAATAACATCGATTTAATTATGTTTTGTTGAACAAAAGTAAGCATCTGTTTCTAAATCTATGTCTTATCAGATACTTGTTGTCATTTTTCATTTCTAAGTTTCCTTGTTTCACTACATTTATTGGTTGTTCAGCTGAGGAGGTTTGCAGAGGAGGGTGACCGGTGGGCTATAGATGTATAACAAAAACCCTGTGCACTTGTCATCCCACAGATCATCCAAAGGATGGCGTTATTATAAGCGGTTCTAGATAATTAATAAAGATTGCCTTTCCAGGTGCAGAATCTAAACTCCACTTTCAAATTAACTCTGTCTACGACACATTGGCATACAAATTCCATGTGATGTGTTGTATGCCAAGCCTGCCGACAGCACAGGTTTAAGAAAAAAAAATTTTTTTTTAGTATTCTGATTGTACAACAAAGATATCTCTTTCACACCAGTTTTAGGAATAACAAAAAGAAAATATAGAAACAGCAGAGTCCAAACACCAACTCAAATACTCCACACCGTTATTCAAAATTGCACACATTTACTTCTGATCTAATAGTAGGCATTTTTAAGAGTTGTAACGGATCATCCTCTCTCTCACCTTTCTTTGCTGTCTTCTCCAGATAAGGGAAGTTGTTGGTGTCTCCGGAGCCAACTTTGAAAAAAGGCACGTTGAGCTCATGGAGGAACTCCACCGCCATCTGAAGTTGGTCAGAATTTAAATATTAGATTCTCTGTAGTCACATGAACTGCTTTAAAGAAATCTTCATAAAAAACAAAGCATCCTCCTGTACCTCATCCATTCCTGAGGCGGTGAAGAAGATGCCAACCTCTTTAGCATATTTTTGCAGCTCCCTGTACTGCTCGTGGCTGAGCTCTAGATGGCGCTTGTGTTCTCCGTAGGTTTTCCCCCATGAGTGCTTAGACGTGTATGGACGCTCCAAGGCTTTCTTGTTAAACTTGTGGTCTAACTCACTTTTCTGGAATTTGGCACAGTCAGCTCCACACTCCTATACAAGGTGAATATGAGATAGAGAGAGTGAGAGATTTGCAAAACTTAGTTAAAGAATGTAGGTAGAAGGTGCTGATGTTGGCGTGTCATACGTTTCAGCCATAACTAAGTATTTCACTGCATGTTACAGTTGGGTGGTAACGCTTTGTGTTCAGTAACAGCTTCAGAGTGGGATCCAATTATATACATTTAGGCTATAGAACCAGCTACCAACCCTAAGCGCGCGCGCGCGCGCACACACACACACACACACACACACACACACGTCTTTAGTGGTGGGTGGTACGGTTCATTTTGTCTAATCAGGAGATAAGAGTCAGGATGTGTTATTGAAATGAAATTTCAAGCTTTTCGTGTATTTCGAGTTTTTCCAAGTTGCCCGTGTATCCGGTACAGGAGTCCTGAACCCATCAGACTCATTGAGTGTGTCAATTACATTGGCATTAGTTAATAATAATAATAATAATAATAATAATAAATCAAACTTATATAGCGCTTTTCTAACACTCAATGTCGCTTTACAATAAACGGGGTGAAACGACAACAGATCAACATAACACAGACATACAGGGGTGGATGGGAAGGGGGGGGTACGAGAGGGAGAAGCGGCAGCCACACACACGACACCAGCAGTACTCTCCCACTTAAACAGATACAAAAGGGCAAGAAAAACAAAAAAACAACAGCACTGTGGACGTTGATTTTCTGTAGGGGTTTACTCCCGTAGCCTATTCCTATCCCGAGGTAGCCACTGGGCAGGGGCACTATTTAACCCATAGCTGGGGGCTGGTTCGTGGGCATCAGGGAATATCCACACACCAGTGGGCCTGTGTACCGCACGTCTAGGGGCCAAACCTCCTCCGAGTCCCATACAGACTACCAGTGGGTATTTGTTTTTCACAATACTGTGTCAGAAACAGGAACAACCCAAACTTATCTTTTAAGACAAAACTTTTTTCTGTGAACAATGAGAACATTATTATTCATTCATTATTTTCATTATTAATTATCATTATTAACATTAATTATTTTCATCATTATGTTTAAACAGGTATAAACAAGTGAATCGGCCATACTAAACTGTCCCTAGGTGTGTGTGTGTGTGTGTGTGTGTGCGCGCGCGCGCGCGTGCATGCATGTGTGTCAGCCCTGCGATGGACTGGCGGCCTGTCCAGGGTGTCTCCCCACCTGCCGCCCAATGACTGCTGGGATAGGCTCCAGCATTCCTGCGACCCTGAGCAGGATAGGCGATTTGGATAATGGATGAATGGATAATGAGAACAATTAAATGTGACATTACATGTTTACTGGGACTTTAAACATTCGAGCTTTGCAGTACTGCCAGATGCAGCAATACAATGGGGTTATGTACAACTGATATTACTACATTGTTGAATGCAGGTGTAAGACAAGTAATGTCAATATGCACTCATCATTCAGCAGTACCATTAAGTATCATCAAGACATACTGAACTGGAATATGATTTTTTCAAATATGATCCATTTATTCATTTTGTCCACTCTTTGACACCTTTTTAATGCCAGGGAAGACCCTTCAAGCACAGGCATAGTACTAAACCAGACTTATCAAGCAATCTGATTACCTAAGTAATTATGAACTTTTTATAATATAACATATTAACTTTATAATAATAATACTACATAAAAACATCCCTATAATACGTGTCAATCTGTCCAAACACAATACCAAGAGAGAAACTGGAATAACCATGTCTTGATTTTGGATCCTAGGGCTACATTTTTGGGCTGACGCGAAATCCGTCAATGGTGCTTACTGTGATATTCAACAACGATGTATGGTGGGAGGAATGCCATCTGCCATAACATTATGACACATGGACGATGACTCGAGTTAGGTGAACATTAAAAACAATCGTGGCTATCTGGATCACGACTTTTAGATAAACTGTCTTTTAGTGATTTTAAATTTGATATTATCAGTTATTGATATTAACATTAATTTAAGTTTACGGTGTTCAAATCTCTGGTATAATATTCCAGGAAGAGGCCCAACCCGACCATGGGAACTCCCTTTATCAATACAGATTGGTAATCAAAAGGATATGCTGCTGTTCATAATTTGTATAACCATTCCAATATGAAATGGAAACGGGTGATCCGCTGTGGCAATCCCTAGTGGGAGCAGCCGGAAGTAATAGTAGTAGATCATTTGTATAACCTATGGTCGTTTTTGCATTCAGAAAACGAAATTCCGTTTTTTGTTTTTCCTGACAGCAAATCTTAACTACGTGGTTAGGTCATGAACCCAACTAACTTTTCTCTGTGACTCTGACGTTATAATGATGTACCTTGGCCATCTTGATCATTTTCTTGGCAATCTCCATGTCTCCCTGATGGTTTTGTCCAATTTCAGCGATGATGAAGCATGGGTGGGAGCCTCCGACCATTCTGCCGGGACAGAGTTCAAACTTTAAAGGCATTTTGACAACGACGAGGCGAATGAAACGCTCGGAAAGGAAACGACCAGAAAGAGAATTACACTGGGACACAGTGAGAGCAGCCGACGTTAAAAGCGCTACCCTGTGAACCGGTGTCAAGGTTCCGCATACAGCCGGATGTAAGGTCCTTCCTTCGCCCCCTTTTCACAATAGCGCTCCTGTCCGTCGCCTGTTTTTTTTTTTTTGCCGAAAAAAAATTAAAATGTTTTATGTCGCAAGGTGTACACAATGTTGGCGGAGGGGTGGGTTAAACTTTTATCACATTCATATAGTAAAATTAACATAAACATTAATTCTGATCCGCGCCTTTTTACTGGTAGGAGGGGGGCGTAAACCTTGGTGACGGGAGAAGAATGACTGACTGAATGAATGACGGTTTATTTCGAACATGTAAATAAGCAGGATATAACGTACATTGCCAATAATCTGAAGTGATCAACAAATCCACACATCAAACTCAGCGAACAAATGTCCCGTGTGCATCAGATTATTTGTGACGTGTTCGAACAGGAGTATGAGGAAGTAGGGGAGACTAGGGCTTCGTGTCACATGGGTAAATTGTCACGTCGTTAATATTTTCACCATCAGAGGACGCTACATAAAACTCGAATACTAGTTTTGTGCATCGCTTGGTCTGATGTCATATCCTGTCTGGGAAACACAACGCACACTTAACTGAGGTCAGCGCTGGCTGATATATAATTTTTCACATTCTAAAATAAATGAACTTGACATTTTTTTGTAATAATCTTCTAGTTAAAAATCTTCACAATTATACATTTGTACTTGGTAGAGCAGAGAAGAAAGTGTCATGTTATACTTTTGCTAATGCCCTGCTGTTAGCAAACATGGCAGTTTGGGGCAACTTGTCTCAGTAATTTTGGGATGAATTGTCACATGTGACAACTTGCTGCAAAATCACAGACAAGTTGCCAGTATACGTAGACACAGGGAGTCTGCTTGTCAGCTGTTGTCATGTGTAATTTTGAATTTTGTGAACGTGTTTTTAAAGAAAGAAACCAAGGGAAAACAATCGCAATCGATGACATCCCTGGGATTGTGACAGTTGCATATCCTCTGGCTGCAACAACACTGAATATTCAGGCCGGCTTTCGGGTGACAGGGATTCAACCTTACAACAGGGATGTGTTCTTGGGGACAGAATTTGCACCATCCTATGTCTCAGATCACCCCTTTCAGGACCTGCATAGTAGGTTGCAGTATCAAGTAGTCCCACAACACAGGACCCAGCCCTTCCAGACCCCAGCACTAACCCAGTTTTGTCAGGCAACCAGCGCTAACCTAGCCATGGCCATACGCCCATTTCACGCCGCGGCCATCTTGGATTAAAAAAAAACCCCAAGCGGTGGGAATTTAGCCACGCCCCCTCCTTAGTCAATCGGAAATCAATGCAGCCGGGGCCAGCAGCAAACATGGTTTGGACTACCAGAAAAACTGCTGTTCTCAATGGCACACCGGTGAAGGAGGCACTTGCGGCTGAAAGGCAGGCAGAAGGTAAAAAGAATATATTCCAAAAGAAATGCAGGGGAACCAAATCTAAAACACAAAAGAAAAAGAGGGCAGTTATAAAAAGAAAGACTCCAGATGTCTCTTCATCAGATGAAGATGAGTGCCTGCGCCTTGTTTGTGTGGAGCCATTTGCAAACAGCCATCCAAGGGAGACTTGGGTCCAGTGCATGAAATGTAAACAGTGGGTGGAGAGTGCACCCCTGGCAAGGCAATTTGTGTGTGCCAGAACTGCAATTCTGACGACGAGTCTGACTAGTGAGGTCTGAGACCTGGTATGACATTTGTTTGAATGCTTGACATGTTTTATTTGAAAGTTTGCTTGAAATGATTTTCCAGTTGTAGTAGTTGGGACTGATTTAAACGGCCACATTCCAGGATGATTCAAGTTCGCTGATTAATCAGTCTTTTTTCATCAGCTGATTTAATTTTAAATTTCAAGTAAATTCAGATTCAGACAACTTTATTTATCCCAGAAGGGCAATTCAGTTCCACAATCTACCCAGACCATACACAAACTCACAGACAGGTGGCAATCATCAGTATGTCAGAGACAAGACAGATCAGTACATGGGCAAGAGATGCACACTGTCACCGTCGTGTGACCTTGCATGTAGACTCACACGAGGACCAGGCGAGAGATAAACATTCACACAAGTTAAAAGAACAGAATAAATAAATAAGTGAATGAAGCATCCTAAGATGCATTGCACATTACATTCCAATACAACAGTCAGTGAACGTACAGTCCCACAAGCCATGTGAAAAACAAACAAGGTATAAACCAACTATTGTGGTTTAAAACAGTATAAAGCATTCATTTAAAATGACTACTCTCGGCATTTAACAGCCTGATAGCAGAAGGAATGAAGGACTTAGAATAGCGATTTGTGTTCCTAGGGGGCGCTTTATAGTGCCGGCCTGAGGCCATTACAGTGAATTCACTGGACAGGACGTGGTCAGATTGGCTAATAATTCCTTTTCCTTTCTGGCCCACACGTTTCCCCCAGAGGGAGCACAAGTCTCTCTGCTGGACTCCAATTACTTTGGAGCAGAACTTAACGATACTGTTTAGGCTATTCCTGTCCTTCATAGACAACTCATTAAACCAACAAATAAAGGAAAAAGTTAAAAGACTTTCAATAAAAGACTGGTAGAAAATACATAAGATGGCGTTACAGACGTTAAAGGAGTTAAGTGAATTCTTTGTTGTCCACGCTTGACAATCGAATCTGTGTTCACATAGAACTTGAGTTGGGAGTCGAACATGGTTCCCAAGTACTTACAAGTGTCAACAATTAGAACATCCTCGCCATATATAGTGCTAGCTTTGGGTTTATAACCGTTTCTCCTAAAATCAATGACAAGTTCCTAACCGAACAATGAATTGGTTCTTGTTTTATTTGTTGCAAAATCCAGTGTGACATCTTACCCCGCATAGTGTGACAACTTACCCATTGATGGGGCAATGTGTCACATGTGCACACTCACTATTTAAATGCCTATTACTCTACTGAACTCCATCCATCCATTATCCAAACCGCTTATCCTGCTCTCAGGGTTGCGAGGATGCTGGAGCCTATCCCAGCAGTCATTGGGCCACAGGCAGGGAGACACCCAGGACAGGCTGCCACTTCATCACAGGGCCGACACACACAAACACACACATTCACACCTAGGGACAATTTAGTAGGGCCGATTCACATGACCTACATGTCTTTGGACTGTGGGAGGAAACCCACGCAGACACGAAGAGAACATGCAAACTCCAGAGGACGACCCCCAAGGTTGGACTACCCCGGGGCTCGAACCCAGGACCTTCTTGCTGTGAGGCGACCGCGCTAACCACTTCGCCACCGGGCCTCAATTCAATTAAATTAAAAACAATGTGCAGGCACATGTGTACTGAAATAAGATGTGAAAATGAATTGAATACAAAATCTATGCCTGAGACTTTGTTCTTTGATTTGGTGAGCAATTTTTAACAATATGATGTATTGATCCCCAAGATATATACAAGAGTGTGAAAAGTGTGACAAGATGCCCTGGTCTCCCCTATACACTTATTTTTTCCTCCCTTCTCCCCTACTCTTAAGTTAATTCAGTTACATTTCAAACTCAATTCCCACTGTACTTTATAGTGCAAATTCAATACAAGTTGTGCTGCACAATACAATAAACACTGAAAGACTAAGTAAGAAGAACATGGAATAAATGGAATGGAAGCTGTTGGTGATTCCTTTCAGAATAAAACCAAGAGTTGCTGCAAAACCTTTGGGAGTCAGATTTCAGGTTGTTTTTTTCCCCCTTGTCTCACTGGTTTACTAAAACTTGATTTTTATTTATGGAAAATTCCCTACTTTCTGACAACTGTGCACATTATGGAAAACACTTTTATTGATTATTCTTGAAAACAAGACTGCATTTATGCTCAGGAATTCTGGTAATTTTATGCGGATTGACAAGACCGCCATCGGTGCCCTGTGCCCTCACAGGGTACTGATGGAAACTACCAAATCCGCATTGGCGACCCCCTGGGAAACAGGGAACAAGCCGAAAGAATAACAATTCTGGTAATTTTACTCGATTTACAATTACTTGTTTACAAATAAACAGATTTTTCTTCCTCTCGATACTCTGAAATAACGTTACAAACACTGGCTGGATTTTCTACTGACTGTTTCATCCATTTGATATTAAAACTCATTAAGGTTGGAAAGGCTACCATATTCATAAGTTCGTCGCTGCAGACTTTCTAGCCAAACACTTTTTTGTTGTAAGTTTAACATAATCAGTAGTGTTGGTTGTTTGGTTGTCAGTTCTACAGCGTCACACCACCACTAGCAGCTCACAGTGTTCACATGTAGCGTGATGGCGCAGACTGCAGACCACCCGTTTAAAATTAAATTACATATTTAAATTTGTATCAGCCTCTTTTAGCTGCTTTAACCAGAGTAATTTTTCAACCACTGTCCTGTTAAAAACTCTAGCAGCGTTGCAGTTCCTGACACACTCACGACAGGGTGCCTGCAAACTATCATACCCTGTTCCAACGCATTAAATCGTTTTTTTCTTTCCCATCCTCACATATATGTAAGAAATCCCTGTCAGTTTCAACCCTTTTTGGCACTGGTTGATGTAGATTTGACAGGTCAGATCAACAACCCAAGCCTTGCTCGCTCATGCTGAGCCTCTACAACTACCATTTAAGTTACCCTGCGCGGGATGCTGACACTACACACGCCCTCTGCGGAGCTGCACAGTTAAAGTATCTCACATAGCGCTGTGTAGTAAACACTAGAAGAGGACATGTTTTTAAATAATGACAGACAACAATTATCTTTGACTTTTTATACTGATATTGAAACCAAATGGACAATGAACACATATGATCAAGCGACTGTTGGCCAACAGTTAGCAGTCTTTTAAATCACAACTGTTAGCTCTTAATGACATACATGTGTTTGTATACTGTATTTATATATATATTGCCTCTGTATATGTACATAGGTACACGCATAGAGTACATACACTCACACCGTTCTTGTTTTAACACACATATAAACAGGTCACATATTGTAATGACAGGACTTTGTTCAGTTCCTGACTGGAGCAGGGTGAGGCTTTTTCAAAAGGAAATGCATAGATTGAAATTTTAACCCACTATACCACAAGCCAGCTCTACACACGCACACACACCTTACACACACTTAACTGGATGTCTTGTCTCAAGAGTTTGGTCCTTAAAAAGAATAGCAATGCAAACAAAATAAATCTATGTTCTTTTTTTTTCTTTTTTTTTTTTAAAGGACAAAAAGTACAACATGATGGTAGGACTGGAGGACAGGTAAAACCACTGATAAAAATCGATCAACACTCAGGTCAGTATTCTAGGATTGGGTCAAAGGTTGACAAGAGGTTGAATACGGCATTGTGGGAATGATATTGTTTGGCTGCCCTGTAAGGTGGCTGTAGTGTAGTTCTAGGCCCAAGGATGTAAGGAAACACCCAATAACCAAACCACCATCAGCCCTTCCCTTTTAGTGTTCCCGCTTCACCCATGGAGGTATGTAACACAACACCAGACCTCGAGACCTGATATGGAGCTTGAGGTGACAATCGGCCAAATCGCATAAAATGCAGAGAATAGTCAACTGCAGGGTCTTTATTGGTCTGTGGATAAAGTGCGCACAGGTGTAAACCCTTCAGGGCACCAAAATGTGGAGTGTATGGACTCTAAGGTTAATCTCTACAGCACTGCGAAAAGGAGGAAGGTGGGGTAGGGTATGGGGAAAATACTTACACTAGTAAACACAATGACGGTATGTGACTAGGAAATGAACAGGTGGGGCATCGATCCCCTTGTCCTCAGAGTATGGACAATGGTACATAGGTAGACAGGGCTGATGGGCATGTGTGGAGATGGAAGATATGGAATGATGGCGCTGGCCGACCTTAGCGGACCAGTGGGGACTGCTTCAGTGAGATGAGGACAGAGCGCATGCGTGACACGTCTTTGGCCTGCTTGCTGGATTTGGGGTTGAAGTCGCAGAGACGTGCCACGCGCTCCCATTCTGTGCCTGGGTTGTTCTCATCCATATCTGAAATCATGGCCTCCTCAGCCGCCCTAAAGAAAAGGAGGGAGGGAGGAGAGAGAGGAAAGAAAGAATAAAAAAAAAAAGGGGGGGGGGGGTTAAGGAGAAATAATGTTAGCTAGGGAAAGCAGTAAGCCACATGTAGGTACACACAGAGCCCTGAGAAAGTCCCCTGCTCCTCACCAACACAAATCTGTTCCAGTCTTGAGCCACTTTGAGATCTATTGTAAAGTCCAAACAGAGGTTAAAACTGCAGAGCAACATGAAGATTACTTCACGATATGAAAAAACTGATGGAAAATTTAATCATCAAAACTAGTGTGTGCTGCTGACAGTTGAATCCAGAGGACATAATGCGATATGTTTATCATCACTGATGTGTTTTGTACATCTATGATAATTATTACATGCATAACCGTGTTTAATCTGTGTGTGAATCTTGAGCGGAACTGCCTAAGGACGCAACATGAATTTCAGTGTAAACTGACGATAAAGTTGTATCATAATTTAATAACAGCCTTCCCCCGTAATGATTAAAGCTCTAAATCTGAGCATTTATTAGGCTTGATAGAAGGGCTTTCAGCAACATGGAAATAGTGTTGTTGGTTATGCAGGGTCTTCCTCATGGCAGGAAGGGCCAACCATCAAACAGAAAGCACAAAAATAAGCTAGAACAGATTCATAACCTGTGGCATGCCCAAAACCCTGCTTAGATATTATAATTCACAGTCACCTACTTTTTGTAAATCTCCACAAACCAGAGTGGTACATTTATAAATCCAAAACAAAGTAACACAAGCTGAAAAGTCATATTAAAAAAAATTACTAAGCGTTAAGGTTGGTTAAAAATTCAGTTCTGTGCAGAACTTGGGAGGAAGGGTTTACCCACATCCTTCAACTTGCCATTTTTGTTCCACAACTACGGGGTTCTGTTTGCTGTGCTACAAGATACAAGTATAGTGATGTCAGCCCCATCTGTATACTTGTCCTTGTTTAAAACAACAGTGGCAAGTTTAGTTTTTTTAACCCAACCTAAAGTACTGGAAGCCTATGGCTTTGCCATGCATTTTGCTGCAGCTGGAAAGCAGGCTGTGTGGCAAAGACTACACAACCTTTAAACCGGTCACGTGATTTTGTCACAATCTGGGGACTAAACACTGTCTGCTTATAGTGAGGGGTAAAGAGCTTTTAACCAACTTCCAATACTACTGAAAGTTTTATTTTGTTGTTGTTTTTTTACTTTAGGTCTTACCAGACAAACACCTAAAAAGAAATAAAAGTTGAATAAAAAGACAAAAACTAAAATAATTTTTAAAAAAAAACAATGCCACAAATCACAAGATGAGAATATTGAGATGCAATCAATACATAACGGATAAACAAATTTAAACACAAGCATATCCTGACAAAGTCACAATTCTGTTCATTTTCTGCTGATGCCATGTGTTGAATAAAATAAAACACCCCCCACAACCCCCCCTTCACCTGACACAATCAAAATACTAACTAGTACACAATACACAGGAAAAATGGGGATGAGAAGCCAATGTACATTCACTATCACAACGAACTAAACATACACACAGAACTAAATGAAAAAAAAAAATTAAAAAAAGACCACAAGAGCACACAAGGGACATTACAACCAGCTTATTTTTAGGCATAGGATCCACTACCCATGACAGCTAGGCTAGTAAACTGGGTATCTAGGAAATACATTCTTGTCGAATACAGACAGTACGAAATCTATCCCCTGGCAAAATATATACTCTTTGGACGTTCTAGGGTTTTATATTTTTACTTAACTGGTCTAGGCGGTAGCAAGGATGGTTAATGTGTGTGCTTTAAAGGTGCATAGGAAAAGAAAACAGGGAGAAACAGTTTCACAAGTCAGAATATAGAAGAGAGAGAAGGGGGAATGAAACATAACAAAAAATGAGCCAAATGCAAATGTCAAATGCCAGCATGCAAAAGCCACATAATTTCACATTTGTTTTTTGCCTCCCGAATATGTTCCAAGATGCCCTCAGCGTGCAGCCTTTTTATGTATTGCTAATGATTGGGTGAGCTGAGACCAAGCTCTCACAAAAACTACTGTGGGTCATTGTCCTGTCGGTTATACACAAGGACATTACAGCCCAGGGACATGAACACAAAACTAGACTAACAGAAAAAAATCTGAAAATACAGTTTTGCACTGAAAATGTTGAGTGTTGATCATTCCTATCTAAAAGCTATCGCAATGCTGCATTGGGGTATCCACATAAAAAGGCTCTTCATCTCAATAACAGTACCCTAACACATATCTAAATTAGTAAATAAATAATAACTGCTTGGCAGATTTATAAAACTGTACTTTGCAAATTCCAAAGTAAATGCATGTAGGAGTTGTGATCACACTGGGGATATTCTGATTCATATGGCTGTCTTGTATTTTCAAATACTATGAAATGACAAAACCTCAAAAAAGGACAGGCTGATAGCAACTTAAACAAAATGCTGCCAAATTACAATGTACAGCCAGGAAAATTTGTTTTCAGAAAACATAAAAAGCAGCCCAAGTTTATAAGGACAGATTACAAAGGCCAAAATTTAGTGTTTCTAAATTACTTTGCATGGAAAAGTTTGTCAAGAATAAAGTCTTCATTCCTGTACAATAATCTAAACTAAGGAATAAAAACATAATCTGGACACCCCAATGCAGGCTGAGGGAAATTCCTGCTTTATTCAATGGCAAAACCTTTAAGGCTGCACTGCCAAGGCAGCTGGGTGGCTAACTAGGCAATAATAGCAGTCTGTTGGAAGGCAATAAGCTAGACAGCAGCTAAAACTCTACTTCAGAGCACAAATACAGTGGAGTTTGAAGCATTTGTGAGTCCATGAAGTGGGCAGTGGAAGCATAGATAAAACCCTCGTATTTTTTTTCCTTTGTATTGCCCTCCCCCACAGTACCATATTAAAAGGGAGAACTACAGGGGTTCCAAGAGAAAGGTTGTTTTTTTTAATGTGATATACTCAAGAGGCAGGACTCAAACTGACATCATCAAAAGAATGTTGTATGTGCCTTGGTACTCGTGGACCACAAACCACCACACCAACCAGGAAGGTGATGAGGTGGCTTTTGGCCTGTTCAGGAACCAAACAGATTTAAGTGAGTGGGAGGCTATCTGACAGCAAAGTCACTCTTACGTAATCCTTTTAAAACAAACACTTCCACGTCTGCTGAAGGGAGAAACTACTGGGGCCAGGTGCAAAAAGGAAATTAATGTGTGTGTGTGTTAAGTCTGTATAGACAGTAGTGAAAATCAGCAATTCAGAGGAAGGAAGCAGGTCTCTCTGCACAATGTTCACTGGTCAAAGTGGGAACATCGCAGTTATGCTACAAATCATAAGTTACATAACATAGGTGTAAACATCAAGTTTGGTTGGATACACAATTGCTTCAAACAAATCTACTAAAGAACTACAATCACTAAACACTATGAAGACCAAGTCATTTAGGTGAAATCACATAATTATAAAGACTTCGGTATAAATAAACTACTGTCTCTGTGAGAGTTTAAATGATCAGGCAAGTGTTAATTGCTGGACACTCAAAAACATTAAGAGGTGAAACAAAAACCTTTGCAAAAATACTTTGGTGAGATGAAACAACAGAAACAGTTTACTGCAAGGTTTAAAATGGGAGCAACGCAGGTGTAGTTACAACAAAATGAAAATCAGCTAAATAATGGAGTGATGGAGGACCATAGTGATGGCCATGTAGTGGCGTGCATTAATTCAGTTTAGAGTCATGCCGACAGGGCTTGGCTAACCAATAGCAAGAGAAAACATGCATTGGAAGTGAAATCTGGTCTAGATTTTTTTTTAAAAAAAACATAAATTAAAAAAAAAAATCACCGATATAAAAAAGATTCTGAGTGTCAAAGATGTCAGTGATATCTGATTGGTTAAAACTAAGCTAAACTTATATGACTCAAAGTATGCCAATATGGACAGATGGAAGAATGAGACGACTGATGAAAAGATGAGTGTCAATGACTGGATGATGGGTACTGATGACAAAGTGAAAAGAAAAGGAGGATGTTAGTTGGAGCAACATACACATAACCAATGAGCTCAGAGAAGGGCTGCTTGTAGAAATCTTCGTCCAGCACCCTGGACAAACATCCGCCGGAACGATAAGAGAGCAGTGAGAAGGCAGGAGAGAAGAGAGACAGTGATAAAAGGGACGAGAGGATGAAAATACAAGCAAAACAGGTCGCCATACAGATAGTAGCCCTGCATCCACACTGAGCTGTGTAATGAAAGGCTAATTTCTTGGAGCGACTGACAAAAGGATGCTAAAGAGGCCAATAAACAGTCAGCAGCTGACTGTCTGAAGAGGTCAGCCTGACTCTGTAAAATCTTTCATTATACAGCCCAGTGATACCCCAACACACCAATAGCTCTCATATTGAAAATTAGAGTAAACTCTTAACATAAGGTTCAATACTTCATGACAATGTAAACAGTTGCCCAAAACAGGAAATAACTTTCCGCTCATCTATCAATATCAAATTTGGTGCCACCATCTCTGCAAATTGTATTGCTGTTGTAACGAGTGTCGTTGTCAGCCATCTTTGTTTTCACTTGGCAAATAACTTCCTGGTCGCAAGATTAAAAAGCAATACGCCTCTCCAATCAGACACAGACACGCACACGTAAACCAGATGAGCGGTGAGCCTGCTTTGCTGGTAGTAGATTATTAATGAACATAAAGGTCACTATTAGTACAGTGGAAAAGCAACAAGGGAGATCTGAGCCAAAAAGAAAACCAAAACTCCACTGGTCATGTCTGTCACATCCAACATTTTTTAAGATTAGCATTTTCAATCCCGCCATATTCCAATAGTGACGTGAATTAAGAGATGACTTGGTCTGTTTTTTAGATTTGCTCGACACCAAGTGCATTTATATAGGAATGGCTTATCAAATGGACATGAGGTAAGCAATTAGCTTCAGACAGAAAAATACATTACATATATTTCAATAAATAAATAAAAAATATTAATAATCATGTTATTCAGATGTTTGGAGTTACGTTGCAACTCTTAGGTAATTCCTTGCAATCCTCTCAAATGCAGCTAGTAGGTTCCTGATTGTAGTTGATGTCATAAAGCTATATTGTAAAGATATTGAGTTGAAGGTGCCAGGAAGAATAACCCCTCATTTAACTTGAAATATGGTATGACAACATAATGCAAGATTTACACTCCGCTTCATTACTGGACTGTCTTGCATTAAATACTTTAAATCACAGCATTTTGACACCGTTTTCTGCACACCTGCACATAAAAATATAAAAGCCAAGTAAATCTGGCATAATTCTTAAATTAGTAAAAAAATTATGCTTTATCCATTAAAAGAAATAATAAAATAACAATCTGAGCGTAAAAGACTATTTGTACATTTAGGTTTGTTTGCTTTTAAACTAAATTACTCCTTAACTGGTTTTCCTGTGGAATGCACAAAGTTAGTGAGCTAAACCAGAAGGTTTTCATAGATCAACTAGGGTGGGATATCCCATGGTCTACCTACTCATAACACCAATTTAGGGATTTCTTTTCACCATGTCAACTCTACAGTGACAAGCCTATAACTGAGAGCTGGCATTATCAACCTAACTCACCCATTTCTGCACTATATAAGCGCATTTAAAATTAGTTTGTATTTCTTCAAAGGAAGAACCAAAGGAGTTTAAGTGCTTGTGTTTTAGTTCCATATACAGTTTCAATGATGGTAGAGTTTGAAGAACATTTTTCTTGCTTATATGTAATTGACAAATTTATTGCAAACCCTAAAACAAAAGGTATTGTTGGAAATCCAGTAAGTTGTTGTATCATATTAGCTTCATCTTTTCAGTTGCACAGGTGACAACTGTCTTGCTACAACAGCAAAATACTGTTAAATGAATGAAGGAATGTCTGACAGTCTGAGTCTGAGGGAGGAGTTGTAAAGTTTGATGACCACAGGCAGGAATGACCTCCTGTGCCGAAAAGCACCACAGAGCGCCACAGGAGGTCATTCCTGCCTGTGGCCATCAAACTTTACAACTCCTCCCTCAGACTCAGACTGTCAGACACTCTGAGTTAATGGTCATTGGACTGGCCCTGTCGAGTTTTGTTTGTGCTGCTTGTTGTGTGCTGCGGTAATGCAGTATAGATAAGGATGTTATGTGCACCATGCTTGTTGATATATTTTGTTCTTATTTCTTTCTTATTTACCTTTTATTTCTATTTGTTTCTGATTCTATTTTCTTATCTTGTATCTGGTTAGCTTTTAGTTATTAGCGCGTGAGTGTCTGTAATAGAACCCAATTTCCCCTCGGGGATGAATAAAGTATTCTGATTCTGAAACACTGCTATAAATCTACTTGTTTTGTCTGGTTGAATGTTGTAGAAAGAATCAACCAATTTGTCTTTATACATTCTCAATAACTCAACCCATTTCCAATTTGAAGTCACATCCACCCTCCCCTGGCAGTCATCCCTCCACTTCTATCCATAATTAAGTGAATGTGTGTGGATTACCAATCCCTCGTTTGAAGCTTGTACCTGTTATTAACTTTGGTCTTCTCCAGCTGCTCGTTCTGCCTAGTGTGCCACTCCTCTAGCTCCACTTTGGCCTTCTCCTTCCACTCAGACTCCTGCTGACGGGAGTTAGCATCTGTAGGGCAAGAGAGGCGTGATGGTGTGAATGGTATGGAAGGAGATGGGTCCCAGAGAGATGGGGGTGGGTTGGAACATAAGAAGTAGGGGCATTTGTGAGAGAAGGAAGAGAGCATGGTTGAGAAGGAGGAGAGTGAATAGTGGAAGTAAACAGGCAAGGAGACAATTGTTGGTAAACCAAGTTTGACAGGAGACAAGAATCGGTAGGTGAGGGGGGGAACTTGGAAAACGAAGAAGCGGGAATGTAACGGTTGTGAGGAGATAGGCAGACAAAGATGGTAGCATTGTGGGATATGTGAGGAGAGGCAGATAGAGGGATATAATTATAGAGAGGAATAGGGGATAAAAAATCAACAAGAAAATAGATCAAAGCGGCAGAGAGGCGATATGATGAAAGAGATGAAAGAGGAAATCCATGAATAGCAGACTGGCTTTTACTGTGAATGTACTTCTGACTGCCCCAAACGTCATCTGACAGATTCTGTGTTTTAGATGTGCTCACTTCACACATCCAGCTCTTGGTATACATAGATCATTATGATTTATTCCCTTGTTTCATATTTTGTTTTTCCCCCTTTTTATTTAGTAAGTCTTTCAGTCAAATTCGGGGTTCTTGCTTTATGAATTAATTGAAGCAGTCCATTTTTCTTATGAAACTCTACAAGCCAGTGTACCTAGTTCCTCCAGTCGATCCCTCTGCTCCTCCCTCCACTTGCGAAGGCTTTCTGGTTCAGCCTGCAGCCGGTCAGCATTGGAGATGGCAGCATAGGCATCTGAAGGACCATTGCTCTCCTGATGTAGAACATAGGAGTTGATAATCAACAATAGTACTCAGTAAATTGTGCTATTCAACCTTACAAAAACTCTCGACAACATATTTTGTATAAATCAGTGGCAGCTAGGGATGTGAGGAAAGAAGAAAAAAAAACACTGACCATGCAAGGCTGGAATGATAGCACAGGAAGCAGGAAGTATGAGCCATTCTTGTGGCTAGAGAGTCAAACCGCTGAGGTAATTGCTAAAAATTCACTTGGGATTTGCTACTACTCCGCTGTAAATCCCCCAAAATAATTTTCTATTCATTTTGCACTGCAACACTTTAATAATTACATTGAGAATGCTGCAAACCTTAAGAAAAAAGTAAAGATTTACAACGGTCTTCCACTGCCAAAAGGGCAGAAGAAAACGGATTACATATGCCCTCCGTCAATCTCCTGAAAAATGAGGATTTGGAAATTTTTTTAATCAGGAAATAAAATTGTTAACAAGGAAAACATTTATTACCCCATGAAGCTCTCCATTGATAACACCATCTAAAATAAGAGGAAACATTGTTTAATAATTATAGATTAATCATGGTCATTTAAGGACACTTTACAAAAGTAATGTTTGGAAAATTTAATAAAATCCAAAAAGGTAGGGCTGTAGTCAACCAAAGAAAATCTTGGTCGACTGAAATCGTACCTCTTTTTCAACCAATTGACTGGTCGCGGGGGTCTGCACAGGGATCTGCCCGTGTTTTGAACCCTCACCCCCCCCCCCAGGTTCCCAGGTAGTCTGTCCCTCCCATCACAGAAAATAATGGATTAATCTTAGAAGGCTACTGATGTAGCGCTTTTCTCCTTATTAAAGTAACACTGGCAATTGTCCAACCAATGAGAATTTGGTCAAGACGAGAGCATGTTGACCAACCAATTGACCAGTCGACCAGGAGACTACAGCCCCACTTTCAGGATGCGGCAACACAATCTTCTCACAGTTCAAAGCAACTTCAGGTTGCCAACACTATGAGTTTAGTTATTAGTCCAAAAACCTTTACTTTTACTGACCCAACAGATCCAAAATGCAAAGTTAAGGTTCATGAGTGATACATTTGTGTGCCAACACTAGATCTAATTTAAATACCAGTATAGGAAATGTCAGCATTTTTTACTAGCAAAATTGCTTAACAACCTCGCCTACTGGAAACTGCAGTGCTAAGGGCTTGACTATATGACCAAAGGTCACTGAGCTATTGAGTTCCTCTAGTCTCCAGAACAAACTCCACATCTTCAATGGAATTAGTGACTCGCTTACTCTCTTCAAGAAGGGCCAAGAAAACGTTCCTCTTCCATGGCTACCTTAATCCTTAAATGGTGTCTAAACGTTGTATGTAACTGTCGAGAGTAACGTTTCAGGACAAAAAAAAAAAATCAATCATCCAATACCATTGGTGCGATTATTTCTATACTGCCCTCACCTACAAGCCACTTAATAGCAACTATTTTACACTCCTACCTGCACCTATCAGTTTATGCTGTTAAAGTGAAGACTTGCCTTACTGATATGTGGCAATATAAATCCACTTTGTATCTTGATTCTCCTATTCTACGTCTCGATCGTCTAAGGCACATTTACACTACATGCACTTGACATGAACTGCATTCGGCTATATGATCCACTATACAGCAAATGTGCTGCTACTACTACTAAATGTAGTACCACTTGGATATTATTATTTAGCAAATGTACTCCTACTTCATATAGTACTACTATGATATGATTACTACGTAGCAAATGTAATAGTACCATTACTTCATTAAATACTACTAAGATATGATTATCATTTATCTTTTTATGTTGCCATTGAATTATATATCCCTGATGCCAGTTGGTAATACTCAAATCCATCTACTAAATGATGACTCTCCTTAAAGTAACCTTGAGTAATATCGTCATCTAAATGGATAAATTCAATTTTGTGCAGTCCAAAATGCTTAGGTTAGCAAGTGGTCAAGCTGAGTTAAAAATAATTGAATGACGGGACCGCGGAGATGTCAACGTTAAATTCTCAACTGTTTGCGGGTCTGACGCAAATCTTAGATCGTTCAATTAACGTTTCATTAAAACCCCGTCAGCTAACTACTTTACACAAGCAACGTACACACCGTCAAAGCCCGCTAGGCTAACTGGTCGAGCTAACTCCGCTAAGGCTTTACGTTGGCCTTAGTGGAACCCGCTCGCCCGACTGACCAAGCTAACTCCACCAAGGCTAACGTTAGCGTTAGTAAATCCTGGTTGACTAACATAGCTAACAGTTAGCGGAAGGATTGCAGAGACAGCATTACATCAACTCCATTACAAATTCAAGACGGAAACAAAAAAGGATACCGTTAACACAAGCTAAGCCAAAACCACAGTCAGCTAGACTAGGCTAGGCTGTTGTACGGTCGCTAATTTAGCTACCAACCGTTTGAGTCGCCTAGCGACGTGGGGACCTCTCCGCTGTCCAGGATGCTGAACCCTTCGTCGTTCTCTATCCCCGCGATCTCGCTCTCTTGCTGGGCCAGGAAAGCGGCTGCGGGGTCTTCCTCCGAACCAACGCCGTTACCGGCAGCAGGTGCACTGAGCATGTCGAAATCGTCCATTTCTATCTACTGAAGGAAATAATAAATAAACGGAGGGAATCGTTCACCGCGATCCAGAAGACGGTAGTCAAGCAGGTGTCTCGGATCAGACGAGCTCAACCGATCGACGGGGGGAGGCGGGACAAGAGAGGTGCGGAAACGGACCGAAAGCGCCAGAGAGAAGCCAGGGAGAGTGATTGATCAATTAGTCCACCAATCGCAAAAGGACTGCCTTGACATTTGACCAATGATATCTGTGCAAGTTAATACGCGCAGGTCCCATGATCTCCTGCATGTTGTCACAACGGTAAATCAGCACATAACGTGATAGTATCGTTGCTCCAAAACATGTCTTACCCATATTCATGTGTATGTTAAGCTTCCACAGGCATGCATGAATGAAATTCATTCACACAGCGTAAGAATCAAAGCTTTATTTGAGCTCATGCTGTATGCACTGCGAGTGATTAGGTGATGCGTTACTTTTACCAATATAAAAGTGAAATTTCCCAGAAAATGACTGCCATATCCGGATGACATAAATGTCACCAAGATAGGTCGGTAATTTGATTTTGCACATCAGCACGAACACTTTAGGTCAGATCCCATAATCTGCTGTATGTTGTCACAGCGGTAAATGAGACGAAATGAGAGGAGCAATTCGTCCGACAGGATGCCATAAGGTCATATTGGTATCATTGGCATCTGGACCCACGAACAGTGGCCTCTCTGGCGCGGAAAGCCTGGTGGGGCACAATAAACTGTATGGGCAGCATCAGACTCGTCAATGAAACTACACACAAACATAGTCGCTCAATGAACCCAAACCAACGCACCTCATCAATGACGTAAAATAAAAATGCACACATTATCATAACGCGGCGCCGGAGTTAGCGGAAGTAGCTTGTTTGCAGTCACATGATTCTGATGACGCTCGAGATTCAGATGGAGGGCAGGAAGTGAAAAGGAAAATGTATGAGCTCGAGCTAGTTTAGCCCGAACTGTACTAGTTTAGACGATATTATGAGAGAAAGGTATAAACAGAAAGTAGGATATGTTGGATATGATCTTTATGTATGAAGAGTGATTTTTTTTTGACGAAGTCGTCACTGCACACACGCGAATTATCCGACTCTGCTCCTCCCGACCGCAGACGACGGTTCGCAAGCCATTTTGTCCGGCGTTTTCGGTCAGTTTCTTGCATTTTTTTCCCCTCTCATGGACAACAACTTTTGGTACTCAATAAAACTTGTTTCTCAGTTAATGACGGCAAACATAGGCATTTCGAAAGTTTGTGATAGTGCTTCCTGTGGAGAAAATCACTTTCTGCCCTCCATCTGTGGTTCGTGACGTTATATGCAAACGACTGTAACCGGTTATTTTCTTGCCCGGTGCGGGATTCGATATGGGGTGTACTGCACCTCAAGGTGACATCACTAACCGCTCGGCTGAAGGGTCAGACCCGTTAGATAGAGACTAACGTGTCTTATTAGTAGTTTACAATAGCATAGCGAGTGCACTTAACCTCTGTTGCCCCATGGTTTTGTGTGTACATGTCTTAATCTTTTTCAACGTTGAAAAGTTCCCCTGCAATGCGATACCGTAAACGATGGTTACTAATCGTCTTGACGCATGTCATTCTATTATATTGGAACGTGCACGGACTCATTAGCCCTTGGCTAACGGGCCGGACGCTCGTCGACTGGTTTACGTAGTCGCCCGTGGTGCAGAAGGCACGGGTTTGCGTCCCGGTGTGGGTTCCATTTCTGCTCGGGTACAATATTGTAGCGAATTCGGGGGGCAGCCCGGCCGGAACGCCACAGCCGGGGCGCGAACTCGTGTATTCCACACCGCGGACGACAACGTTAACCAGTCGACTAAAGGGTCCGACCCGTTAGTCAAGGGCTACCGAGCCTATTCATCCGTGCCTCCGGGTTCGCACCGCGGCTGTGACGGTCCGGCCGGGGACGCCTTTCCCGAAGGAAGGGGGCAATGTAACGATCACGGATGAATAGGCTCGGTAGCCCTTGGCTAACGGGTCGGACCCTTTAGTCGACTGGTTAACGTAGTCGCCCGCGGTGCGGAATACATAAGTTCGCGTCCCGGCTGTGACGGTCCGGCCGGGCTGCCCCCCGAATTCGTTACAGTATCGACTCTGGAGTCCTTCAACAACATATGACGTCACGGATTATGATCGGGCACATTCGATGTGTTTTTTACAATCCACGTTGACATAGAGTTGGTTAGTAAAGGTGCGAGGGCAGAAGGCCCGAGCTGCGTCTAAGGAGCGAAGCCGCAGGCTCAGGACCCCCCCCCCCCCCCGCTTTGAAAGCGCGCGAGGGCCGAAGGCGCGAGCTGCGTCCAAACTCAATCTTACTGTTTCCCGCTGTTCCTAAACTGAACTAGCCCCTACCCAAGCCCCTACACAATCATAATGCGTGAAGTAGTGATGTCATCTGTAGTCGCAAGACCCCGAGCACATCCGGTAGGGCGAGTAGATCAAGTACTCACACCGGCTGTGGCGGTTCCCGGGCTGCCCCCCGAATTCGCTACAATGTTTTATAGGGTGCTCTCAGCATGGGGTCACCATGATCGTGCCCCACAACTCATTATTTAAAGCGAGTTGAACATGATGTTTTCAGCAGTGTTTTCAACTGCTCACTTCGAACACTGACGGGCCCCATGCTCACCAAACGAAGACTGCTAGAAGTACTGACCTTTATGTAACAGGTACAGGAAGATATTTGGAATATATTGGACAGTGGAATATATTGGAAGATATTTGGAATATATTGGACATTTATTACATTGTCATATGCAATAAATGCGCAACAATGTTACTTATGAAGGAAATATATACATATTACTTGTTACACTGAATTATTAATCATGTTGTGCACTACTCCATGTGACATCTAGTGGGGCAAGGCCCACCGGCCCCTAATGAAGAATATGAATATGAATATGTGAATATGATCATACAATCTTTTAAAGTATCAATGCTTTGCAATTGATGTCATCGGGGGCATTCAGGGCATCGTGAGTTTCTTTGGGTCCTACTCAGAGGTGAAACTCCTCTGCATTGGGGCTCGCAACAGTTTAGGGCCCGCACTCATGGACCCCTCTTTATCTTGCCACTATCATATCAAAGATCTCAACTCGAGCACTGAGTCTACGCAATACGGAATGTTAAAAAATGTGCAAGTTGTCCCCCATGTAATTAGGGCAGCAAAATCAACACAGAAGTTAGCTAGCGAAGTGTCAAGACTTAACACAGCAAAAAGCATGGAGAGTGCACCTATGATGTAAGTAGAACTTATTTATTAGTTATGCTCAAGCATGAAAAATGTTAAAATGTGTGGGTGCACCATCACTGATAATGTTTTCATCTGTTATGGTGCTCCGACACCAGATTTTGTTAAGTAGGCTAGTCTATCACTGTCTTGGCCTTGCTATTATGCCTCCTCTTCTATAGCACGGTGGCCTGTTCTCCTAGTAATCATTTCATTTAGGCTTCAACTGTGCAGTGCATTTTACTGTTGCAGGTCATTTTAAAGCTGCATGCTTTCACTTCTTTCATTCACTACTGACATTATGTCTACTTTGTGGTTCTGGCTCTAGTGATATGGTAGACTGCTCAAAATCTAAAAATTTCTTCAAAAAATTTTTAAATAGTTGCATACTATGCAATTTATGCTTGAATATATTATTACATCTCTGGTTGGAAGACCCTGGTTGGGAACTGTGAAAATTTAGAATGGTTGAACCAAGACTCCGGCAGGCTGAGCATTACCAGTTGATTGTGTCAGACTTTTGTATTCTCAACAGACAGCAAATAAATGGTAGACTGCACAAGCACACATCAGACACACCGGCCCTCGACACAGCGTGCTCCATGAGGAATGGCGCTCCTTTCTCTGTTCTGCTCCCTCTACTCCTATATGACTGCACCTCCAAGGACTCAAGCCTCCTTAAAGTTTACTGATGTCAGAAAGCTGACTGGCCTCATGCACGATGGTGACAAGTAAACCACGAGATACTCATTAGTCTAACTTGTATTTTATTCATATCATTCATTCCAGATCTGTTTGTATTCATACATTTCCGTTCGCGTTTCTTACCAAAATGTTATAGCGTGAACACTTTAATCTGAAGACACGCAATTTGCAAATATTTCCCAATTGTAAATTTGCTAGTACTGCTCTAAGTATTTCTGTACTTCATTCATCAAAAACATCTTTGCCTTCAGATGCAACAACACATTTGCTTCTTGTCTTTTAGTTTTCAATCATTTCTGTTGAGGTGGCCTCCCTGAAATTATTTTCTGGTTTGTGTAACATGACTAGGATCAGTGTATGTGACCTTAAATAGGCCATAAACATTCACAACCAGCAGGAGAGTTGATCTAGTTAGGTAGTTAATTATTGACAGGTCTGACTCAAAGGGCTCAGGTTACTTATGTTCCGACAACAAATGAACAACAGACTAACATTAACCTGAGTCAATGCACACAAACAAATATACAGTTAAACCACTGAAAGGGCACATTTATACTCACATTTATACAAATGTACTCACGAATGTATGCATACATGTATATGGATACATTTTGTATGCAAATGCAATAAATTTGATGACGAAAATGCTGTTTTTACATTTTTTGTTTTGGATTCCCCCCTTTTTTCTCCCCAATTGTACCCGGCCAATTATCCCACTCTTCCGAGCTGTCCCGGTCGCTGCTCCAACACCTCTGCCGATCCGGGGAGGGCTGCAGACTACCACATGCGTCCTCCAATACATGTGGGGTCACCAGCCGCTTCTTTTCACCTGACAGTGAGGAGTTTCGCCAGGGTGACGTAGTAATGTAACATAACGTAATGTAACGTGTGGGAGGATCACGCTTTCCCCCCCAGTTGAACAGGCGCCCGGACTGACCAGAGGAGGCGCTAGTGCAGCGACCAGGACGCGTACGCCCGACCAAGCCGGAGGTAACACAGGGATTTGATAGCACAGGGATTCGAACCGGAGATCCCCGTGTTGGTAGGCAACGGAATAGACCGCTACGTTACCGGATGCCCCTGTTTTTACAGTTGTAATGTACAAAGCATTTATCTTGGTTACAGTCAGGTGAGGTTCTGAATGAATGAATGAATGAAATGAGAGAGAGAGAAGGTTAGATGATGTAGGGATAGTGAATCAGGAAGTGAGGTGGATTAGCAAGGAGGAAGTGAGGGCAGCTATGAAGAGGATGAAGAGTGGTAAGGCAGTTGGTCCTGATGACATACATGTGGAGGCATGGAGGTGTTTAGGAGAGATGTCAGTGGAGTTTTTAACTAGATTGTTTAACACAATCTTGGAAAGTGAGAGGATGCGTGAGCAGTGGAGAAGAAGCATACTGGTACTGATTTTCAAGAATAAGGGCGATGTGCAGAACTGCAGCAACGAAAGAGGTATAAAGTTGATCAGCCACAGCATGAAGATATGGGAAAGAGTAATAGAAGCTAGGTTAAGAGAAGAGGTGACGATTAGCGAGTAGCAGTATGGTTTCATGCCATGAAAGAGAACTACAGATGCGATGTTTGCTTTGAGAATGTTGACTGAGAAGTATAGAGAAGACCAGATGGAGTTACATTGTCTTTGTGGATTTAGAAAGCATATGACATGGTGCCAAGAGAAGAGGTGTGGTATTGTATGAGGAAGTTGGGAGTGGCAGAGAAGTATGTAGGAGTGGTGCAGGATACGTATACGGGAAGTGTGACAGTGGTGAGGTGTGCGGTTGGAATGACAGATGGGTTCAAGGTGGAGGTGGGATTACATCAAGGATTGGCTCTAAGCCCTTTCTTGTTTGTAATGGTGATGGACAGGTTGACGGATGAGATAAGGCAGGAGTCTCCGTGGACTATGATGTTTGCGGATGACATTGTGATCTGTAGTGAAAGTAGGGTGCAGGTTGAGGAGAGCCTGGAGAGGTGGAGGTATGCACTGGAGAGAAGAGGAATGAAAGTCAGTAGGAGCAAGATGTAATACCTATGCATGAATGAAAGGGAGGACGGTGGAATGGTGAAGATGCAAGGACTAGAGGCGAATAAGGTGTATGAGTTTAAATACTTGGGGTCAACTGTCTAAAGTAATGGGGGGAGTGCAGAAGAGAGGTGAAGAAGAGAGTGCAGGCAGGGTGGAGTGGGTTGAGAAGAGTGTCAGGAGTGATTTGTGACAGAAGGGTACCAGCAAGAGTTAAAGGGAAAGTTTACAAGATGGTTGTGAGACCAGCTATGTTATATGGTTTGGAGAGTGGCACTGACGAAAAGACAGGAGGCGGAGCTGGAGGTGGCCGAGTTGAAGATGCTAAGATTTTCACTGGGAGTGATGAAGAAGGGCAGGATTGGGAACGATTATATTAGAGGGACAGCTCAAGTTGGACGGTTTGGAGACAAAGCAAGAGAGGCAAGATTGAGATGGCTTGTTCATGTGTGGAGGAGAGATGCTGGGTATATTGGGAGAAAGATGTTGAATATGGAGCTGCCAGGAAAGAGGAAAAGAGGAAGGCCAAAGAGGTTTATGTGGTGAGGGAGGACATGCAGGTGTGACAGAGGAAGATGCAGAGGACAGGAAGAAATGGAAACGGATGATCCGCTGTGGCGACCCCTAACGGCAGCAGCCGAAAGTAGTACTAGTAGTAGTAGACAGTCAGGTGCAGTTCTCGACCACACTAATGGGGGGAGGGGGGTGTCAATGAATTGTGTGTGTGTGTGTGTGTGTGTGTGTGTGTGTGTGTGTATGGAGGGGGGGCTTACTTATGCTATCTTATTCGAAAGCAAGGTTATTTGAAAATGCAATAAAGTACAGCAGATAAAAAGATTGTTTGAATGCAAATACTACAGCGATAACTTCAAAAATCCACAACACATTAGGCTGTACTGCACTGCAGGCTGAAAGGAAGCTCTGAAAGCCAGATCAGAAAACGGCAGGCCTAACAACCATTGAAAGGGATGGTGAGATTAGTGCGCCCTCTTTACAATCGAACTGGTATAAACATCCCTGCACGTAGGCCTATTACATATTACCACATCACATTCCATGAGGAAGGCATGGACAGCCAATGACAAGAAGTGAAGGGAATCCGAGGGGTACTGCCTTGGAAATTCTGGGTACAAGAATGGGTGTGTGGAGGTAATGTGAAATTATGTTGAGAGCTGGTTCGAAACGTGTACGGTGGCCCTGAGGTGCAAATCACAACAGCAATTCAGAAAACAGCCCTGGGGCAAAGATGTCGTTGTGTTTTGCCCCTCAGGGCCGTTTTCTGAAATGCTGTTGTGATTTGCACTTCAGGGCCACCATAGGGATGGCATTAGTATAATTAATTTTGCAAATCGACGTCAACAATTTTAACGAGTCATAAAAACTGAGCAGTGAGGTCAATCAGTCACTGGTAATTTACAAGTAAAGCAACCAACCATGGGTGCACAATGTCTGTGGGAGGCTAATATAGAAAATGTATATATTACATGTCATAAGGCTGCAGTTTGCGTGATCTTTGGACTCACTCTTTAGAGAATTCATTTTTGAGGTAAGTTGGAAAGTAAATTTTGAGGGCATGTCCATTGAAAGGATTGTTATGGTGGCTCAACTATCATTTGAGGAGAAAAACAATGTCTAATTAGTAGAAAGTGCAGCAAATTCATAGTTTTACATAATCAGTGTAAAACCATTTTGGAAGTGTCCTCAAATAGGACTCTGGGGAATTTATAGCATGGCAACAACAAAGGTGGCAAATTGACATTTTTAAAACAAGTTTCCATAGTAACACTGAGAACTCATGTTAATTGCTTTGTATCTTAAATTGAAAATAACCGGCCGCTGTGACACTTGACCTCTGTGCCATCTACATGAAGCATGGTTTAGACGGAATGAGAGAGGGAGACAAAGAGGGCAACATGTTAGAGAGGCAATTTGTCTTTTAATCATTCCAATTTTTCAGGATTATAAGAATAAAGTCATAAAAATACAGAGCATAGAAATAATTAAACAGGCAGGGCTCATACAAATAAATATGAGTTTGGCATTGGAGCTGAACAGACAGCAGACAGAGAGAAGTGGCACGGTGGCCCAGTGTGTTGTCACCTCACAGCAAGAAGGTCCTGGGTTTGAACCCCGGGGTTGTCCAACCTTGGGGGTCATCCCAGGTCGTCCTCTGTGTGGAGTTTGCATGTTCTCCCCATGTCTGCGGTGGGTTTTCTCCGGGTGCTCCGGTTTCCTCCCACAGTCCAAAGACATGTTAGGGCTAGTACTCCTGTCTGTGCCCCTGACAGGGGCATGGCAAAACGAACCGGAGCTGGTCCCCGGGTGCTGCACAGCAGCTGCCTACTGCTCCTAGCAACACAGCTAGGATGGGTTGAATGCAGAGCAGAATTTCCCAACAGAGATTAATAAAGTATACCAAAATCAAATAAAAAAAAAAAGACAATGATACACGGCAGATATCAGGGACGGGGGGTTGATGTAAACTCATTTTGACGGAAACAGACGTCCTCATTTCAACAACTAAATAGCTTTAAAAGTCCTTTCAACAAAAACTGAGTGTAAAATTAATTTACAGTGAATCAACCCAAATAATAAAATAATGTAAGAGGGGTAGGCACTACACACAGTATGCTGAGGCCTGGATGCGTGGCTGCTGTATGACTTTTCCAAATATGAGCCTTTGGTACTTCCTGTCAACTAAAGACATGTGTGACCCCTGAATAGTTAAAAATGATATTTGGAGTCTTATGAGCGTCACATACATTTTAAGGCAGGGAACATTGAAGTTAAAGAGGCATGCATTTTCAGAAAGTGGCAAGGAATTGAAAATGAAAGTTTAGGAAAAAAAAACATGTAAAAATTGCAAAAATTATATTATTCAAAAAACTATAATGTAAACAACTTTCCAGTTACATTGAGGTTGTTAGTTGGGGTTTTAGCAACAAAGTTCAATGTTGGTTGCATCCATGTTCCTTGGTAATGAGAATAGCCCACTTTTTTTCTTTTCTTTTTTTTTTTAAGATTTTGAGAATCTACCTTCTGCAAAATACAGCTGTTCCATATGTACTCATGGGACTGTGCAGTGGAGCACTCCTGTTAAATTTTACTGATTTTAAATCATATTGAACAGAAAGCGGTGTGGAGGAGGCAAGCAAGGTTAGAGGCACAAAACTTGATAGAAAAATTAAAAAATACACACAGTAAAGACAAGTGTAGGCAGTCTTTCTGTGTCTGTGTTGTTGTGGGCTGGATTATTTTCTGCTGGACTAGCTATTGACTAAAGCTTGCAGAGAATTAAGTTTTACATCAAAATTTTGTGTAAGTCAGGACATATTTCACAATAATGATCAAACAGCTGTACATCATCCCTTACATATAATCCCCCTAAATCGGCCCTAATACTGTTAATGTTTTGTTGGTCAGTAGATTACATGAACATTATGGTCTATATTGGGTGGCACCGTGGCGCAGTGGTTAGCGCTGTCGTCTCACAGCAAGAAGGTCCTGGGTTCGAACCCCAGGGTTGTCCAACCTTGGGGGTCATCCCAGGTCGTCCTCTGTGTGGAGTTTGCATGTTCTCCCTGTGTCTGCGGTGGGTTTTCTCCAGGTGCTCCGGTTTCCTCCACCATCAAAAAAGACATGCATGTTAGGGTTAATACTCCCATCTGTGCCCCTGACTGAGGCATGGCAAGACAAACTGGCGTTGGTCCCCGGGTGCTGGACAGTGGCTGCCCACTGCTCCTAGCTACACAGCTAGGATGGGTTGAATGCAGAGCATAATTTCCCCGTGGGGATTAATAAAGTGTATATTAAAAAAAAACAAAAACAAAAAAAAAAGTACTTAGAATTCAGGGGGAAAAGATGCTCCAAAGTTAAAAAGCACATATCACTGTACTTAAGTTAAAAAAACACCATGTTACAACATTCAGCTCTGATCTGCCAGCAGAGAAGCCATATAATTAAAACACAGGGATTGCTTCATGTAAGTTTTGATTTTAAAAGAACATACAATGATGCTTCTTCCAAGCCAACTAGTCCCATGTCGTCTCCTGTCCACCTACTAAAAGCAATGCATTCTTGATAAACGATCAATCTTCACATAACAAAACACTTGACACGATCAGCCGCCTCCCTTATCAGCAAAACAGATCATTCAACCATTGTAGCTCGTCGTTCATGCTCAACTGAATTACGATTTACTTCATTACTGAATGTTTTATGCAGAAAGCCAGCATATAAAGGGAAAATAGAGAGCATCTTGGATGGAGAGAGATCTCTCCATCACATGATCCATCACATGATTTAGAGGAACTTCATATATAAAATGAGCCTTCCTTTCAATGATGTAATTTACATCAAACTTCATACTACAGGAGTAGAAATGGGCCACTGTCATGTATCTATATATGTCATGTATCACACCCCCTTTATGAATCCATCAGATATACCTTCTGTTTCCTCCCCGGATTTTTTTTTTTTTTACATTTTTTTGCATTTTTATTTTGCTATCACGTTATTATCATTGTTATTCAATTTCTCTTGTTGCACAGTATTGGAGTTTGCACTAAATAATTTCATTGCTTATGGTACTTGTACAGTATGTGAAGAATAAACCTTTGATTCTTGAATCACATAACTCCTGACGTGTCATTGGATGTCTGTGTCTATGGCCCACATGAACTCAGTCTGCACCAACTTTCAACTGAATGGCAGGAAGTTATTTTTCTCCAAAAATTTTTACACCAGAGTCCCAGCAGTTTGAGAATGTACCGCATGGTTTTTATCAACTGGCTAAAATCCCATAAACTCTAAGCAGCGCCATTCCCCTGCACTTGTCACATGGGAATGTTTATAAGGAACAAAAAAAAAATTACCCCTAAAAATACTTATTGGGGTAGAAAAACAACTGCTGAAATATTTTTTATATTTAACAAAACCTCTTTGATTAACAAAAATATCTTTCAAGTATAACTTAGGTGTTGCAGCTTTGAATATAAAGATAAATCTGTATTGCAGGACTAGTACCTATATTTACCTTTTAGTGATTTTTTAAAAATTCTTCACAGCAGTATATATTACAAAACTTATATCAGAACAATTTCCCCTGCCGTTCAAGTTTTTTTCTTCTTCCAATTTACAAGTAAAAAAAAAAAAACAACAACAAAATATCAAGAAAAAAAGGCAAACTTTAAGAACTTTATACAATTTGGGAGAGGTAAAGTTTGTACACAAGACTCTATACAGGAGAGAGGTGATGTGAGGATTCCCAGTTTGCAGTAGGGAGACTGTGAAGGTTCCCAATGCGTGGTAGGGAAAGGGAGTATGAGGGTACAGAGAGAGGATATATTAAAATCTAATTAATTAAATATTGCCACAAAATCTGGCCTTAAGGGCCTCACATATTTGACCCACTTGGTCCAGAATTTAACAAACTTATTTTTCTGAAGACAGAGGGAAAAAGTAATCTTTTCCATAACATAAATGTAATTTACGATATCTATCCACTCCTGTATTGTGGGGGGTTCAGGACGTAATCAACGCCTTGTGAGCGCTGTTTTACCAGCACAGGTCAAAATACCAATTAAATATTCATCCAGCCGTCCTGCCTGGAAATCAGCATTTCCTAAGAATATTGTGGAAAATTGCAAGGGCAGATCATTGTTAAGTATGCTTTTCAATGCTTTGTGAAGCTCTGCCCAGAAAGGTCTTATCATTGGGCACTCCCAGAATATGTGCTAGTGGTTGGCTTCCTGAAGTCCACACTGTCTCCAACATTTGGTGTCCCCCCCCCCATCAATATGTGCTTTCTGTTTTGGTGTAATAAAAATTGAATAAAACACTTCCACCCAAACTCCCGCCATATGTGGGAGTTGGTGCATTTCCACTGGAATTTACATACATCAAGGCAATCCTCATTTGATATTGTAAAGTTACCTACTTTTTCCCATTTTTCTTTAATGTACTCGGTAGAGTGGGATTTTTTTGTATCATAAGGCCTTTATCTCGAGATAACGCCCTTATTTGAGTCTTTTTGATAGGCAACAATAAATATCCTCAGTATGGGATCATTAAAGTCTGTTTTATCTTTAATGTTATGTTCAAAATGATACGTATCTGGAGATATCTATAAAAATCAGATTTTTCAAGATCATATTCTTTCCTCAAGTTTTCAAAGTCTTTTAAGTGTCCCTCTTCTGTTAGGGAATAGCATGTTGTTATTCCTTTTGAAATCCAGGACTTAAATCTATAATCAATTTTATTAGGCTTTAACTCAGGATCATGGGTACACCATTGAATCATTTGTAATGTATGGCCCAGTTTATATTCTTCTCTAATCATGTTCCAGATTTTTAGTTGGGCGTTAATCCATGGATTTTGCACCTTATCTATAAACCTCCCTAAATTTTTGTGAGCCAATACTGCATGAATTGGAGGACCATTCAATATCTTTCCACCTGGCATGAAATATTGGGTTACATATGTTGATTAAGGGTTTAGTCTGGGCTGCATAAAAATAATCCTTAAAACATGGTAATAACATTCCTCCCTTCTTCCTTGGTAGTTGTAGAGTTTTGAGTTTAACCCTGGGGGTTTTTCCCCCCTGCCAAATAAATCTGGAAAAGATGTTATTCAATTCGGAGAATTGTTTTGAAGAAATATCTACAGGGAGTGCTTGAAATAAATAGCGATACTGTGGAAGGATGTTCATCTTTACAGAATAAATTTGATTACTGAGACCAAGGAAAGAGACAGCATTCCATCTGTGTATGTCATCTTTAATTTTTGTTAAGAGGGGACCATAATCTATCTCTGCCGGTGTTGAGGTTTTTTTCGGTAAGTATATTCCTAAATATTTCAATAAGTTCTGATCCCAATTAAGGTGGAATTTTTCTCCAAGGTGTTTTGAGGGTATATAATTAAAAGCCAAAATCTGCGTTTTGTTTAATCAATCAATCAATCAATCAATCAAGTTGCATTTTATATAGCACTTTTCTAGCTGCAACAGCCACTCAAAGCGCTTTACATTTCTGGTCAAATCTGAATTTACATTTAGTTTATATCCTGCATATCTACCAAATGTTTCAGAAGTTTCATTAATTCAGAAAACGAGTTCCGGGCTTTACTTAAATGAATCAAAATATCATCAGCGTACAATTCTGCCATTAGAACATTAATTTTCCTGTGTAATAATGTAGCGGACGAGTTTTTTGATGAATCTAGTTTTGGGTTGAGACGTATGTTCCAGTCTCCACTGCATATAACAATTCCTGTGGCCCCTATCATCAAATCAAATACTTTTCTGTAAAAAGCAAAATCACTTCCGGGGGGGGGGCATAAATGCTAATAAGAACGGTGGGAGGCGGAACCTGGTGTAGAAAAAAACGGATTTCTTAACAAAAACAAACCCTAAGTCAAAATATACACAAAAAAGGCAACTAACTCTTAACTAACCAGGCTTGGATAACAAAACAAACTCAGATCAGACCAAATGAAAGAAACAAGAACACTAACAGGTTTCACCCTTCTTCTCAACGAGTATTGAGTCTTGACACAAGCGCTCGCTCTCTGGTTAACAACAATGCTGGCCCACTGGCACTGTTCGGCGTCTCTCTCCAAGGCTATATACCCAGCTGATGAAGAATTGATATCACCTGGGCTCAACCAGCAGCTCCACAGGAGGCGGGGCATTACCTTGAGAGGGAAAATTACACAGACACCCAACACATAGCACTAGGGCCATAACACCCCCTCCCATAAAAACAAACCCCAGGTTTGTATATGAGAGAGTAATTGCACATACACATAACACACGGCACTAAATACAAACCCTAGGTTTGTATTCAAGAGGGTAATCCTCTTCAAATTCGCCAGCTCCAAACATAGCTCCTCTGCCTTAACCTGCTTTGCATGGCACTGCTGTGTGAGGTCAGCGACAGCGGACTTGAGGTGTGCAACTTTCACCCCCTGCTTCTTTAGAGTGGCTGTGTTGAGGGATCTTGCTCCTTCTGGCTGCTCGTTCAGGTGCTTGCACTGAGCCTTAAGCTCAGAGACTTCCTGCTCCAGGGCCTGAGTATATTCTGGAGTACCTGCAGGGCTGGTTTTGGAGAAAACAGCGGGCTGGGGGGGGGGGGTTGGCACGGCAGGGGTTGCTGAAGGCTGAAGAAGCTGGGTGGAAGAGACCTGGGGTTGGGCTCTCTTCTGGAGCTGGCTTAGGTCCTCCCTTCTCTTTCTCGTCTGAGACATGACCGCCTTCCGACTGCTGTTCTGCCGCTTGTGTTTTAAGGCCTTACAGTTGGCAACTAAATGTCCAGGCTTATGGCAAAAGAAACACTGTTTCTCCACATTAGTATCTGGAGGAGGGGTACTGAGACGTGAAGCCTGGATGACATGCCAGTTAGCGTTCCGTGAGGAGGAATCACGGCGGGAGGAAATATTACGCTGCACCAAGACGTTTTTGTGTGTAAGCACAAATTCGTCTGCCAACACCACAGCCCGATGCAGAGTGGACACTTTTTGTACGTTCAAGTAAGTGACAATATGGTCAGGCACACAGTTCTTAAATTCCTCCAACAATACCAGCTCTTTTAAGGACACCAAATCGCGGGCCTTACAAGCCGAACACCATCGCTCCAAGAGAAGGAATTTTCCCCACGCAAAGTCAGTGTACGTCTGATTTTGGCTTTTCCTGAGACCTCTGAAATGCTGTCGGTACGCCTCTGGAACTAACTCATATGCCCACAGAATAGCACTTTTGAGTTTTTCATACACAAGGCTATCTGCGATAGAAAGTGAGGCACAAGCTTCCAGAGCTTTTCCCGTTAATTTACACTGGAGCAATATAGCCACCATCCTGTGGCCAGCTCAATGCTGCAGCTATGCGCTCAAATGCATTGAAGTACGTTTCAACCTCAGCCTCATGGAACACAGGGACCAAAGGGATGTTTTTGGTCTCATAAATGTGCTGGTAGAGCTTGGTGTCAGCAACTCACTAGCGACTAGAACCAGAACCTGACTGCAACTCTAACTGTCGCATTTTGATGGCTGTCTCTGCCTCCAACCTCCTCAATTCCAACTCCCTGCGAAGCTGGAATTCTCTCGCCCTTTCTCTTTCCTCCTTTTCCAACTGGAGGCGAGCAAGATGGACTTTTAACCACACACCCAGTTTAGAACCAGGAGTAGACACATGTGACTCAAAAGTAGCCATAGCTAAGAGAACAAACAAACACCACACATGGGCTGAATGTTAATTAGCCTCCGCTACAGCCACTCGACCTCACAATTTTAAAGTCATGTCCACCGGTGGCAAATTACGGCAAGCTGGAAATAAACGTATGGTTAGCCTTACAAACCAACTCCCCCGGTTCCTGCCTGGTTAGAACTTCACCTATCTGTTTTCTCGGAGCGTGCCGGGCTTGGGGCGGCTTTAAAGGCTGAACTTCAGCGGCCTGAGCTCCGAAATGCCTACCTCCGCCAGGGAACATTGTCCCTGCCCAGGATTACTCCTAAAACAAGAAAGGCAAAATAACAAAAGAGTGTCCGATGGAAAGACTGATCAAAGCCCAGCTGGACACTCCCCTATTCTAACCAGGGAAGCTGTCTGAAACACCAAACGAATTACAATACTCACCACACCCACCACACAGCAACAACTTACACACACAAGGAATCCACCGTGGAACACTCTTATTCAAAAAAATAAAAATAAAAAATCCCGGACGAGCCCCCAATTGTTATGTTCCCCGTTAAAGGTCCAGGGGATGAGGGGAAGTAACAAAGAAAATAAAGTGTGCGGGTGAATAAGAAAGGTGGGATGTAAAACCCGGTGTAAAAACAAACGGATTTCTTAACAAAAACTAACCCTAAATCAATATATACACAAAAAAGGCAACTAAAAACGCTGGCTCTTAACTAACCAGGCTTGGATAACAAAAACTCAAATCAGACCAAAAAGAAAGAAACAAGAACACTAACAGGTTTCACCCTCCTTCTCGAGGAGTATTGAGTCTTGACACAAGCGCTCGCTCTCTGGTTGACAACAATGGCCCAATGGCCGATTCTGGCGGGCACCAACACTGGCCGTGTCTCTTTCTCTCTCTCTCTCTCTGGCTACCAACAATGCTGGCCCACTGGCACTGTTCGGCGTCTCTCGCCAAGGCTATATACCCAGCTGATGAAGACTTGATATCACCTGGGATCAACCAGCAGCACCACAGGAGGCGGGACATTACCTGGAGAGGGAAAATTACACAGACACCCAACACAAAGCACTAGGGCCGTAACACTAATATATATCTCTCTTTCTTGTCCGAGACCTCTGAAAGTTGCTCAAATGGTATTTTTTTGTGATACTAAAATTGCTATGCCTCTTCTATGATCTGATGAATAATACACCCTCGAAAACCCCATTCTTTTTAGTTTTTCATGTTCTGATGAAGTGAGATGCGTCTCTTGCAGGAGCACTATCTGTGCATGTTCCCTTTCCATTTTTGACAGTATTTGACTTCTCTTAGCTGGGTTTAAAATCCCATTCACGTTAAATGAAATAACTTTAAGGACTTGCTTATTCATACTCTCCTCCATTAATTACCACAAATAAACCTCTCCCAATGTCTCTACTGGCATTAGATTTGTACAACAAAAATATCTCTCCCAGGGAACAAACATAGAACAAGAACCAAGTCAAAACAATTTTTAACAAAAAGCCACCGTTATGAACAGTTGTTTCCAATGTTGAGGCTCATTTCAAAAGAGCCTTACGGGGCTTTGTGAAAGTCAAAGCCCCCATAAGGGAATGTCCCACATTGCAACAGAGGTGGGCCCTAAGGTGTGGCCGCATGCTAGCCAATGTCCAAATAAAGTTGTAAACAATAGAGAGATTATAGAGAACCAAAACCAAAACCAAAACAAAACAGTTCACCAATTAACAAGTCCCAACTCTTTTAATTAGTTAGAAAATAGAATTGTAGGATTTATATGTAGCTATATAAATAACCAAGGTGAGGCATAGCACTCAGAAACCAGATCAAACTTATCTGCATTTGGGCCAAAACTGTAGACCATCAGTCTCCTGTTTCGGGGATCGCCTTCTGAATTTCTGGAGTGTTTCTTTGTATTGAGAGTGGAGGTTTTTCTTAGGTTGTGTGCCGCCTTCCGCTGAGTCGAGTTTCTGATCTCCACTCCGGTCACGCCGTCTCCCCACCACCTGCCAGGTAGACAGGAGCTCGATCCCTTCTTGATCCGGAGCGGTGGAGGACTTCACCACAGTCACTGGGAATCCTCGTGAAGCCATATCCCTCTTTGACTTTGTAGCATCCTTGTATAGCTGGGTGCCGTCGTCATAGAAGACCCGCATCTTTGCAGGGTACGGTGTCTGAAACTTTATTTGTTTTTCTTTCAAAACTTTCTTGGCTTCAGCATATTCGCTGTGTTTCTTAAGCACTTCAGGGGGGAAATCATTGTCGACGTAAAAGCGGGCATTGTTGCAGAACACTTCTTTTTTCTGCCAGGCTCTCCGGAGCACCTCCTCTTTCATTCGATAACTCCCGAACTTGACCACTATAGATCGGGGCTTTGCCTGCGGGCCATTGGGCTTCGGTGCTAATGCCTGGTGTGCCTGCTCAATTCCGAGGTCTCTGTCACAGGGAAGGTCCAGCGCGCTTTTAAACAAGTTATCCATAAAGCCAACCATATCGGTGCCCTCTTTATCTTCGAGTATTCCGTAAACCCTTAAATTATCTCTCCACGCTCGGCCCTCCTGGTCTCTCAGCCTGGCTTCCAGGTTAGCCTGGCGCTGCGTTAGCCACTTGATTAGCGTTGATGTGGCTTGAAGCACAGACTCCATTTCGTTAATTCTCCCCTCTGCCTCGTCCAGTCTGTCGTTTGTTCTCTTTAGTTCTTGTTTAATGTTGCAGAGCTGTACCTTGTTGTCTCTTCTGAACTCCTGGAGTTTGTTGAGAATACATCGCAGGCTAACTTCGGGGCCATCTTTGCCATGTGGGTATGAGTTTGGGGAGCTACTTTGGCTGCCTCGCCTCACTTCGGGATCGTTTTCCATCACGTTCAGAACTAAACAGAACTAAAGTTTTTGGGGTTATTTCTCCAAACCGTCGGGAGCACGAAAATTAGGCTGTCATCCTCTCGGTGGCGGAACCGGCACCTTTTAGTGGTTTTAGTTATTAGTCTGCAGTTTTGTCGCCAACAGTAAGCCTCCTCTCAAACGCACCTATGAAGGAATCAGGAATGGCCTTTTCTGCAGAAGAGCAAGAGAGGTACACGCAGCAATATCTACTGTAGTAGCAGCAGCAACTTGTTAAAAAAACATCAAATATAGTTGGATATAGTCTTAATACACAGTGCAAAGATGGCAATGTCAGTAGATGATAAGCTATGGGCCCATACAAAAATGAAACCAGACTTTGGTCCTCTATTGTCTCATCTGAAAGGCCGTCTTTGTCATTCTAATGGAGGGAATGATTGGATGTTATTTGCTGCAATTAATTTATAATTAACTATATTATATTAATAATTAATCTATAATTAATAAATAAATGAAATAATTTGCCCCCCTAGATTAAAAACCCAAGAGCCTTGGGTTTTATTGACCATTGTACTTAAGAGCATATTCGTAGTGCTAACTTGGCAATGCATATCGGAATGGGACTTGGCCATGATGCAAAAGGATTTACATAAATTAACCAAGAAGATACAAAGCCAAACTATGTATATTTTGATTGTCATAGCACCCAAACCAAATTTCCCTAATCTGCTGATGTGTCCCAACATCCTGACTTTACTGATGAGGATTTTTACAGGTTTAAAAGTCAACACTGCCCATGGTGCCAAAAGTAATAATTACTTTGCGTGAGCACAATCCTTAAGAAGGATTGGTAGTATTGTTGGGTTTTTTTTTTTGTTTTTTTTTGCCTTACAATGATACACTCCAGATGGGCTATATATCTGGGAACCAGCCTGGGGGTCAGGAGCTGATATGCAAATGAATTTCAACCATTTCTGTAAAACATGACAACAACAGCAAAACTGACTTCATCCTTTTTTTCTTAATAAAAGTACTGATCAATTCTGAGGTTCCATTCGCCAAGAGGGTTTCCATGTTGTCTTGCTGTCATGTTGTTTCCATGTTCCCTCACACATATGAAGGCCACAGGGGAAAAACGATCAGTCACAATTTTGACTTGTAAGAGTTGTTGCCCTTAACCTACTCCCCAAGCGCTGTAGTTGCTCCCCACAAATTATTGACACCTAAAAAAATCAAAGTCCTGAGTTAGACACACCTTTTAAAAACATGTATAATGAAAGAACGATCAATGTCCAATGCGTACAAAGGAAAAATGATCACAGTGTCGCTGGCAAGGTCCTGGTCAGATCACGACCAGATCGAAAAACAAAAACAAAACAAAAAAGATATAAAATCAAACCATAATTTTTATGTAAAGTCTGTGAGAGTATTTTGAATCGTTAAAATTGATTTTCTCAAAAAAAAACAAAAAAACAAAAACCGTGACTGTGATCGTTTTCCCCCTGTGGCCTTCATATGCATATTCATGTCACACAAACACATCTACTATTTTTAGTCTGTAGTCCTCTGGTTGATGGTCCTTAGTAAAGCAGATTTCTGTGGGAGGTTGAGAGTTTTGATGCCATATGCGCAGACACATGGTATTTGTTGTCCTCTTGGGGGTGGTCGCTGGTATTTGTATGCCCCTAATATATCCTTCTAGTAGTATAATCTAAAACCATGCTAGCGGCCCCAAGTAAAGCTGGTTCCTCTAGGTCTGATGTGATGACCTCGATGGCCTGGGTGGATGGAAGGGCTCGCTGGGAGATGATGTGTTTAACTGGGTCGAGGTAGAAAGAGGCCAGCACACCAGAGAGAATCACCAGCGATGGGTTGACCATGTGGAGGATGTTAACAATGCCTATGCCAAGTGCAGTGGAGGCTGGAGAGAGAGAATAACAAGGAAGTTAGACTTGTCTGTGGTTTTGAGTCCAAATGTGAAGGCCAGTGGTATATTCACTATGCGGAGGAAGCCAGCGAGGCAGATAGTGGATGGAGAAGGGGGAGAAAATTAATCACATTTGGATCAAAATAATAAAAAACATTTCTGGATAAAACTTTTTAAGTCTACAATTTAACTGCAGTTTTGAGTATGCACAAGCAGATAGGTAGTTCATTAGTATCAGTAACGATGATGCTAATGCAGAATACTTCCTGGGGTAACCGTGTTTTGAGGGGTAACGATTAATTCTTAATGCAACAGCATTACATTACAACTCAGCTTACTCTGCTTCTGTTGGGGATTTTGGGCTTTGAGAATATATACACTACCGTTCAAAAGTTTGGGATCACCCAAACAATTTTGTGTTTTCCATGAAAAGTCACACTTATTCACCACCATATGTTGTGAAATGAATAGAAAATAGAGTCAAGACATTGACAAGGTTAGAAATAATGATTTGTATTTGAAATAAGATTTTTTTTACATCAAACTTTGCTTTCGTCAAAGAATCCTCCATTTGCAGCAATTACAGCATTGCAGACCTTTGGCATTCTAGCTGTTAATTTGTTGAGGTAATCTGGAGAAATTGCACCCCACGCTTCCAGAAGCAGCTCCCACAAGTTGGATTGGTTGGATGGGCACTTCTTTGAGCAGATTGAGTTTCTGGAGCATCACATTTGTGGGGTCAGTTAAACGCTCAAAATGGCCAGAAAAAGAGAACTTTCATCTGAAACTCGACAGTCTATTCTTGTTCTTAGAAATGAAGGCTATTCCATGCGAGAAATTGCTAAGAAATTGAAGATTTCCTACACCGGTGTGTACTACTCCCTTCAGAGGACAGCACAAACAGGCTCTAACAGGTACTATTTAATGAAGATGCCAGTTGGGGACCTGTGAGGCGTCTGTTTCTCAAACTAGAGACTCTAATGTACTTATCTTCTTGCTCAGTTGTGCAACGCGGCCTCCCACTTCTTTTTCTACTCTGGTTAGAGCCTGTTTGTGCTGTCCTCTGAAGGGAGTAGTACACACCGGTGTAGGAAATCTTCAATTTCTTAGCAATTTCTCGCATGGAATAGCCTTCATTTCTAAGAACAAGAATAGACTGTCGAGTTTCAGATGAAAGTTCTCTTTTTCTGGCCATTTTGAGCGTTTAATTGACCCCACAAATGTGATGCTCCAGAAACTCAATCTGCTCAAAGAAGTGCCCATCCAACCAATCCAACTTGTGGGAGCTGCTTCTGGAAGCGTGGGGTGCAATTTCTCCAGATTACCTCAACAAATTAACAGCTAGAATGCCAAAGGTCTGCAATGCTGTAATTGCTGCAAATGGAGGATTCTTTGACGAAAGCAAAGTTTGATGTAAAAAAAATCTTATTTCAAATACAAATCATTATTTCTAACCTTGTCAATGTCTTGACTCTATTTTCTATTCATTTCACAACATATGGTGGTGAATAAGTGTGACTTTTCATGGAAAACACAAAATTGTTTGGGTGATCCCAAACTTTTGAACGGTAGTGTATAAGAGCCTGACCGATGTGGGATTTTTAAGACTGATACCGATTTTGACACTTGAGGATTTAAAAATCCATTGATGTATCAGCCAATATTCTTCTCTTCTTTTTTTCCAGAAACACATAACATAAACACTTTCCTCAACATTTGTTATGTGTAGTTATTTAATAGTTATTTAAGAGTCCCCACCAAGATAACATGACATAATGCAGTTTAAAAATAAACTTGTTCTATTGTCATAAATAGCATCTAACTCTAACCCATCTCATACTTTACATTAAACTGATAGTGACCTTGAGTAAACGCTGCTGTTGAATGCATCTAACACTACATGACTGTCTGCAACGAGGACTTGTGACTTCAGGATTTTACACATCTGAAAGAGAAGCTAGATAACTTTGTTTGGCTACCAAGCCATGTTATATACTTGTTCAGCTCACGTTTATTTGTATGTCCCCTCTGGTTTAATAATTTCCAATGCATCGACTGTAACTACAGACATGCAAGTCGCAGATATATTTACCATTGCTTCATTTAGGCAGAATAAGTTACATGCTATATTTTAACCACTCATTAATGTTAGCGGTCTTGCACTGATAAACATGGTATTAGCTAACTTTGTGGGTAACCTAATCTGGCATTGGACAGCGTTATAAGCTGCTGTAAGCGATGTTGCCATAGAATTTTTAGAAGTGACGAGGGAGAATGATAGGACCGTTGTTTGTTTACTTTCTAGAACTACCACACTGTTTCATGAATAAACCTGCAATCAAGTTTGTCAACAGCTTAGCCTACACCACTCAACTACCACAACATTAAACATAATTTTGATGTTTGACTGATGGTACCGGCTTTCATGTTACCACAGAAAAATCAGGCATGGCTCACATGAATGTTGTCAGGCTTATTTAGGCTAAGAGGAGAAGTGATGGGGGATATTTATTATTACTTAATGCATTTCATGTGACGATTATCAATTTACCATGAACACAGATGATCTCCGCCGTGGGCTACTCTGCACCGTGGCGAAGTTAGTTTTAAGTTGGATATTTGACACATGTTCACTGCGGATCCAGCAGCTTCCCCTCACTTAGTTTCACCCAGTGTGGGCAGTGAGAGGACGGTTAGCTCACCTCCGAGTGCTCGCTCTTAACCGCTGGAAATGAAGTCACTGGATGTGGAATAAATGTCGTTCGAATATCTGACTTAAAACTAACCTCACTATGTTCTACTCTGCTCGACTCTGCTTGGGTCAGCTGATTGTTCTGATTTGTGGCATTCCAAACACGTGTGTTGCCAACAGTGGAGTTGCAAACTACATAACAACAATCTTCCATCTCTCCGTTTCTTTTTTAATTGTCATTTATCGGTCGTCATAAACGCAGATACCAATTTATCTGGAATTAGCTCTTATCGGCATCCCAATTTATCGGTCAGGCTTATACTATATATATATGTGTGTGTGTGTGTGTGTGTGTGTGTGTGTGTGTGTGTGTGTGTGTGTGTGTGTGTGTGTGCATGCGCGCTGATGAGATGTATCATTGGTATTACACCAAACACAGAGTTGTTGATGGTGTGCACTTGTTTATTTGTGTGTGTTGTGTGTGTGCTCTGACCTGTCTTAAGAACAGCTTCGGCCTTGGAGTTTCCTTCTTTGGCAGCGTTGATGAGGTGGATAGCAGTGACTGGCTCTTGCAACTTCATGTCAATCCCCTCTGTCTTCAAAAGATCCTCTGGAAGAGGATATGCCATCATCCAGTTTATGCATCACATATACAGTGTACATATATATTTATAGTTAATCTCTCCTATGTGCTTACTGAACACAGGTTCATATACTTTCCTTTCACTTTGAATAAATGCAACAAAGTATGTGGCGATATGGTGAGGTACATATATCAATCAGCATGGTATCTGACAATTTCTCCATGTTTCCGCATTTAAAGACCTTTATAATCCCAACAAAGAAATATAAACGAATTTTCTAAAAAAAAGAAAAAAGAAAAGAGGCTACAATTGGCTTTAACCAATCAATCAGAATACTTTATTCATTCCCGAGGGGAAACTAAAACCGTTAAAAAGGATAGCAAATCTAATTTTACATTTAAGCTGTAAACATATTGGTATGGGTGAAGGATGATAGAACTGATTTCCATCATAATAACTTTTATACATGGAGACCACTGTCATTCTACCCTTTATATCCTTTATACGTGGGACCACCATCACTGTCCTCTACATCTACACCCCTTTTTATCCTTTTATATACAGACATCACCATCACTATTTGATTTATCAACACCCCTCTCTCTTTTTTTTGTGCCTTTTTCATGATGTGAGTAGGCAGAGACAGACTAAAAATGAGTGCGTACTTTAAGGCCTTGATTTTATATGTTTTGACTTAATCAAAGACATGTCACTTTGATTAGCAGAAACAATAAAAAGTTTTCCTGCCTCTATATGGATCTTAAACATCAACTTTAATTGCACTAGCCAACTCACCGTCATGTAGTCGTTTGGCCTCTCTCTGCAGAGCCATGCCAGATGAATAGGCCTCTATACACCCGCGACTGCCACACGTGCACTCAGGGCCGTCCAAAGACACTATGATGTGACCCAGCTCTGCAGCACAGAAGGTACTGCCATGGACCAGCTCGTTGTGCTGGACAATCCCTCCACCGATACCTACGCACACAAACACATACACAAACAATCAGGAAGTCAACCTTAATACTGACCAGATACTGACTACCTCCTTTGGGACTGTCTAGAGTGTGTGTAATTCTTGGTAGTGCATAGCACATAATATTGTTTATATTATCGTAAAGTGCACTTTGTTACTCCAGTCAAAGAATATGTAGAACAGTTATTTTCTCTGTCTAGTAACTTGATGTTGTTATCAATTAGTCTTTGAAGTCAGTTGCTGCATGTTTGCAGCAGCGTGGACACAGCGGAGTCTGAGGGTCACCATTGTGTACCTGGCTGAGTTTCTACATACCTTCTGCCCATCTGGTATGCCTCCCTATCGCATCACTCTAAAGGTGGGAATGGTGATGATGGTACTTTGAAAGTTCGACCAGCGCAACAGACACTGCAATGGGTCAAGGTATCTCATCGATCAGATCCTGCTCCATCTCTTGGTTGCAAAAAAGGCTGGGCGCACAATCCTCATTCCATGCATCACCCTGTGCCCGTCTGACAACATCTTCCCATACACTCTGCGGCGTCAGCAGTTTCTGCTATGCCATGACTGTAATTAAGTCTCATGGGCAGTCACTACACCATGTTGGGGTCTTCAGCCATGCTCAGTTCTACATGCTGGCCAGCAGGGTTGGTAGATTAAGCAGGCTTCGCATTATTGCTCAAGATGAAGAGACAAAGAAGAAGCGGTACTTTCTCAGCAATGTTGTTTATGAAGAGGCGCTGACGAAATAGAGATATGGGGACACTTTGGTACAGCAGGCCATATGTGGCAGACTTTGTGATATTCAACAGGCCAAGGTGGCCTAATAGTAGGAATCTCTATATGTCTGTCCTTTAATTTTCTTGAGAAAATTTTGCCTTACTGGTCATTTTGAACTGATAACATGCACATTTTGTCATTATAAAACCCTATGCCTATATTTTTAAATTTGGTGCTTTTTGTTGCAAAGTTGGCCTTAAATTTCATTATACTGTGGCATTAAAATGTCTTAAATTTAACTTTCTGCTACCTGTAGACACCCTGTTACATGGAGCCTTATTAACATCATGTGTACATAGTTATGTATATAGTTAAGTTTTCATATAGTTTTTGTATATAATTAAGTTTTTAATTGCTGTGTTTGCTGTTTGTGTTCTTAAAATAGCAACAACAGCAACAACAACAAAAATAACAAAAACCACAAACTCTTGTGGTGTAATAGTAACACACATTCTCCTCACCTGTCCCGGTGATGATGGTCACAAAATTCTCCACTCCCTTGCCATGCCCAAACTTCCTCTCAGCTAGAGCCGCACAGTTGCCGTCATTGTCCACCCAGACAGGGAGGTGCAGAGCATCGGAGATGGGCGTCCGCAGGTCAACCGACGACCACTCCTGAATTAGCTTAGTGGAGTGGAGGACAATGCCGTCCTGTGGGTTGACACGTCCACCTGTAGACACTCCTGAGGTGGGGATGTGGGATGAGGGACGGATTGTTTAATGGTAGCAAGAAGAGAATGGTTTCAGGTACCAAAGATGAATAAAAGACACATTTAGGTCATAAACCACTCCAACTGTCAACTGCTGACTAAGGCTATTTGCCGTTTTTTACAAGCATCTCATCTCATCTCATCTCATCTCATCTCATCTCATCTCATCTCATCATCAGCCACTTCTCTGAGGTCAGGTCGCAGTGGCAGCAAGCTGAGTAGGGCACTCTAGATGTCCCTCTCCCCAGCAACGCCCTCCAGCGCCTCCTGGGGGATCCCAAGGCGTTCCCAGGCCAAATTAGACATGTAGTCCCTCCAGCGAGTTCTGGGTCTACCCTGAGATCTCCCAGTTGGATGTGCCCGGAAAACCTCCAAAGGAAGGCGCCCAGAAAACCTCTAAAGGAAGGCGCCCAGGAGGTATCCTAATCAGATGCCCGAACCACCTCAACTGGCTCCTTTCGACGCGACGGAGCAGCGGCTCTACTCTGAGCTCCTCACCCTATCTCTAAGGGTGAGGAGCCCAGACACCCCATGGAGGGAATTCATTTCAGCCTCTTGTATCTGCAATCTCACCCTTTCGGTCACTACCCAAAGCTCATGACCATAGGTGAGGGTTGGAACGAAGATTGACTGGTAAATTGAGAGCTTTGCCTTCCGGCTCAGCTCCCTCTTCACCACAACAGTCCGGTACAACATCCACATTACTGCTAATGCTGCAACAATCTGCCTGTCAAGCTCCCGTTCCATCCTACCCTCGCTCGTGAACAAGACCCTGAGATACTTGGACGCAACAACTCATCCCCAACCCGGAGGGAGCAATCCCCCATTTTCTGTTAGAGAACCGTGGCCTCAGACTTTTTACAAGCAACCCTTTATAATTTCCCTTTGACAATTTCAAGAATCACTTGAACGTATTGTGAAAATGACATTGGAGGGCACAAAAAGTTTTCTGGCATTTTCTTGCCTTTAGCATGTATGTATATGTATGTATGTGTATAATATGTATGTGTATAATATGTATGTATGTGGCTGTCTGTCTCTGTCTTGCTCTCTCTCTCATTTGTGGACTTTCCCTTAAATTGCTTTACCTGCGTTTTGTACCTGTGGTCTCTAAGGTGACATTTTCAGGAAGATTATGCCTTGAATATTTCATTCAATTCTTAGGGAGTTAATGAAGAATTATGAGTGTATACTTTGGTCACTCTTGAAGTCGGAGTTTGGCAACATGCGTTTATGCTGAATGTTGACTTCCCTCAGACCCCCCCCCCCCACCTTTCTCCTCAATTGTATTTGGCCTGGGGCGGCATGGTGGCGCAGTGGTTAGCGCGATTGCCTCACAGCAAGAAGGTCCTGGGTTCGAGCCCCGGGGTAGTCCAACCTTGGTGGGTCGTCCTCTGTGTGGAGTTTGCATGTTCTCCCCGTGTCTGTGTGGGTTTCCTCCGGGGGCTCCGGTTTTCTCTCACAGTCCAAAGACATGTAAGTCAGGTGAATCGGCCATACTAAATTGTCCCTAGGTATGAATGTGTGTGTGTGTGTGTGTGTGTGTGTGTGTGTGTGTGTGTGTGTATGTGTCAGCCCTGTGATGGCCCGGCGGCCTGTCCAGGGTGTCTCCCCACCTGCCGCCCAATGACTGCTGGAATAGGCTCCAGCATCCCCACAACCCTGAGAGCAGGATAAGCGGTTCAGATAATGGGTGGGTGGATGGATGTATTTGGCCATTTAACCCACTCTTCCAAGCCTTCTCGGTCATTGTTCCACCCCCTCTGGCGATCCGGGGAGGTCTGCAGACTACCACGTCTCCGCCGATACATGTGGAGTCACCAGCCGCTTCTTTTCACCTGACAGTAAGGATTTTTGCCAGGGGGACGCAGCACGTGGGAGGATCAAGCTATTTCCCCCGGACAGGTGTCCCGACTGACCACGCTAGTGCAGTGACCAGGACACATACATGCATCCGGCTTCCCACCCGCCGCAGACACGGCCAATTGTGTCTGTAGGGACACCCGACCAAGCCGGAGGTAACACGGGGATTTGAACCGGGATCCCCGTGTTGGTAGGCAACAGAATAGACCACCACACTACCCGGACGCCCTTCCCTCAAACTCTTAGCAGCTTGGCAAACATGCATCATCACAAGCCATATCAAACAATATGCGATTATTTGCATGGACTTATTATAACATTTCTCCACTCAATGAACAGCATATCATTTCAAGATGCTGGTGGTCATTATGAACCTTCCTTCCTTAGACAGTTTTCATGCATTTGTCTTGAACTCTATGCCAGTGCTAGTATTTGAATAAGTTATAGAACAGGTCCTACACAACAGCGGTATGGAGTAGAGATGTGGGCAGAGCCACTCATTCCTGGAAGACTTTTTCCTACTCGTTTCACCAGCTGGAAGTCGTTCTTTTAACGATTACCGTAATAATACCTAACACAGAAACCCAGGAGTCTCTGGATGATGAAGTGATGCTATGCAGTTATTGCATGGCCATCAGTTCAAAGGTTTTGACTTCGTTTCAGAAATCACTTTTTTTTAAAAATCCTGTTCGGTATGACAAAAACTACAGTACCCATGAGCCTCCAAGGCCATTACTTTGGAGGATCATCAAAGGAAAGCGGTAGAATGCACATCGTTGTATTTCAGACGGGTGGTGGCGGTCAGGAACATAATACATTACAGTTTTTGAAACTGAATTGATTAATATTATTGCTGAATTATTCTATCCAATGAATTTACGGAGCTACAAAGCCTCAGCAGTGCAGGCAACATAATTCTAAGCTTCGTGATTGGATGTTTCTTAAATGCAATTTGCGTTGGGACATGTATTTGACTTGTCTGTTGTGTACACAGTCTTGTACCTTTGGCTTGTTTTCAAAGAACAATAATTTTTCAACACAGTTGCTAATTGTTTACACTGATGAATTCAACCGGGAGAGTTTCGCGGTCATCCAATGTTAGAAATGCTGCAACGGCCAGTTACTTGACATTGTCTATGGGAGAATGAATGGGATGTTTTTCTTCTGGGAACCATATAACTCCACCCACCTCTCCACTCCATCAGCGCTATGAGGAGTGTGACGTCGGCAGAGAAGAACAAGGCAGAAAGCAGTGTTAGTGAGAAAAAAGAGAGAAAGCAGGGAAAGAAAAGACAGAAATATAGATAACAAACAGAGATAAAGAGCCAGAGAGATAATCTGGGTCTGTGCGGGTGTGAATGTAGCTAACGTACCAACTCCCAGTATCCTGCAGTTGAGGGGTACAGCGTCCTTTTGGGCAATGTTACACATTTCTAGTATGCACTTGATCCTGGATTCATAGGTATTTGGATTGGGCTTAACATACTTTTTTAGCAGTTTACCCTGGATGATGGGAAAGAAGAAGAGAGAGAGATTGTGAGGATTGAGGGGAGAGAGAGGAAGAAGAATCATGGAGCAAGTCAGCTAATGCAGTATAGATCAACACAAGGAAACCAATTATCAACAATCTTTATAAGTTAGGTTTTTCATCCTTTAATATTTGTAGATGGCAGAGAGTCCACAAAGTTCAATAAAATTGTAATTATGAACCAGGCGGAAGGTTTATACCTTGCTAGTTGCCAAGAGTCATGTCAAGTGGCTTGCCAAGAGCCACATTTCCATCAGGATGCAAAGCAAACTTGAACTTTTCAAGACAGAAAAATCTAAATGTGAATCTCTTCCATTTCCCTTTGCAGGTTTTAAGTGATTTAACAGTGTACGTGAGCGCAAATTTATGTCATCAAAAACATTCTAAGAAAAAATGAAGATGGATTGACATGAATTACTTGGCATTAAAGAAATTTTAAAAAAATCAATTTCCATCACGCTTTATTGCATTATATTTGGACCTACGTATTGTTAACTCTTCCTCAGGAGCCTGAAAATGTTTTTTGCACTGTTAAAGAATCTTATTTTTGAATATATTTTGGCTCTGTCATTCAGCTTTTTGAACTCGCAACTTGAAATTTCTCAAAAATAGCTTGATGGAAATGTGTGTCAAGTGAGACGTGAGTTACATGACTGATGATCAAACAGATGTTCAAATATATCAATTTGACGGGTCTGTATAGGTTATCAATTTGATGTGTCTGTATAGGTCTCTGTCTGTCTGTCCGTCCATGTTTGTGTCGATCGGGCCTACCCCCATGCAGATGATAGCCACTCTGAGGTTGGTTCCGCCCAAGTCCACGGCCAGAGCGCTCTGCTTCTCCAAGATGTGGTCGATGTCCTGGGAGTAGGAGTCTTTGACCGGGGGGAAACAGAAATTCTTCTGGACAGGCTCATCCAGGTCAATGGCCTGCAGTAACTTGAGAATGCGAGGAACCGCGTTGCCATCACCATAGATCTTCGAGCTGGTGGGAGACAAACAAAAAACTGAAATGTTGAGCACTCTCAATGTAACTTGCAATTTATTTCCTAAACCTTTACGAGGATAGTAACTTCTAAATGCCCACCCAAAAATATATGGACAATATCCTTTGTAAGGAACAGAAATCCTGTTCATATTTATGTGTTTGTACTTTCACTTTAAGAATTCAGAATCTGGTGTGTCTGGGTAGCGTAGCGGTCTATTCCGTTGCCTACCAACACAGGGATCGTGCGTTCGAATCCTCGTGTTACCTTCGGCTTGGTTGGGCGTCCCTACAGACACAATTGGACGTGTCTGCGGGTGAGAAGCCGCATGTGGGTATGTGTCCTGGTCGCTGCATTAGCGCCTCTTCTGGTCGGTCAGGGCGCCTGTTCGGAGGGGAGGGAGAACTGGGGAGAATAGTGTGATCCTCCCACGTGCTACGTTCCCCTGGCGAAACTCCTCACTGTCAGGTGAAAAGAAGAGGCTGGCGACTCCACATGTATCAGAGGAGGCATGTGGTAGTCTGCAGCCCCCCCAGATCGGGAGAGGGGGATGGAGCAGTGACCGGGACGGCTCGGAAGAGTTGGGTAATTGGCCAAGTACAATTGGGGAGAAAAAGGGGGGGAAATTAAAAAAAAAAGAATTCAGGATCTGGCACTCCTCAAATTTTTAACAGTAACTTCATTTTAGAATGGATTTGAATAACTATTTTTCAGAGGTTGGGGTGTGGCGTGGGCTTAAGTTATAGCAGTAGGAGCGTTCTGTCAACAGTCCATGTGCTTCTCCAACATGGACACAATATATAACAAGAGACAGCTGGAATTACAAGTCATCCCGTTCTAGGACTTTACCACATAATACCAAACTGGAGTAAACGCAGATACACTATCATGATTACTCACCAAAAATACACACAAATATTTGTCTGGACGCCTGGGTACAAAGCAGATCAATGGCACAAATTAGCAAGCTGACCAACTATATACACACTCAAGTTTCATCTTACAATGCTGTTTGGATAATGGACTGCAATCTTTTATTTTTTTCCAAGGCTACCAACAAAAAGTGGTCTCCGGTATGGACACTGAGTGATGATCTATGTAATTCGATCTACACTTTAACACTTCACAACCATTACAATTATAATGAATGTAGTTTGGCACTGCAAAACTTGGTAGCAATGGGACATCATACAGCCCTTATATAAAGAAGTAGTTTAAATGATCGTATGTCAATAATGACTGATCGTGAAGTGGGGTTTGGCAGTAAAAACTGTTGCCTCACAGCAAGTGTGTGCCTGTGTTCGATCACAGCCTTTCTGTGTGAAGTTGATCTCCCAGCACTCCTGGGTTTCTTCTAGGTATTCTTGTTTCTCCCCATGGCCCAAAGCCATGCATTTTAGGTAAAGTCAAGAATCTGAAGTGCCCATAGGTATGAATGAAGTATAACTAATTTATATGTGTATGCTCTCAGATAGACTGGTGACCTGTCCATAGCGTCTCCTTGATTGCTGTCCAATGCCAGCTGAGACAGACTCAACCCCACATTAGGAACATAAAGGGTGAGGAAGAAAGAGACTGACAGGCTGAGGCAGGTGCAGCATGGTCTTACCAGGGGTATCTCTTTCCAAACTGCAGCTCCAGGGCATGATAGATCTTATTGTGAGTGTCGGCGTCTCTAACATGGAGAACATTCTCACCTAGCAGAGAGAGAGGGAATACATTAATAAGGTGTAAGGATACATCAGACAACTCAGCTCATTCAGAGCAGATTGAAAGATGAATTAATCATTTTGAATTGTCTTTGCTTTCTGTATCTTTGCTGTGCTGTTGGAGAATTTTAGAATTTCTACCCATGGATGGATGGCTGGACAAAGTGAACGAGTGAGAATGTAGACTGTTGTCACATCCAAGCAAAACATAGATTGTCTTTCTAATACCCCGAGAGAGCTATGGGTGTCATCAATGAATACCAACCTGTTAAAGTGATGAAATACAAATTTCAGTTAAACAGATGTTAAAAAAGACTGGCAACATTCGCTGCCTTTCCAAGTGTTCAAAATGACTGTTTCTGGTTGCTTTGCGGCTAGTTTGTGATGGGAATGGCCAAGAGTGTTTATTGTTGATTAAGTGTAAAAAAGAAACTTGAAATCATCATTTAATTTAGACCCATTAATTCTAATAAATACTAATGTTATTTTGTTAAGCTGACAGGTGCTAATTTTCAGCTTTTGCTGATGACACAAACTGTATGTCTAAGCTTGTCGATCTCCATATCTGTCTCCGTTTGTTGGTCTACCTGTCTCTCTGTATGCTGTGCGACACCCTGATGGATTAAAAGGAGTGATGAAGGCCCTCACTGTACTCCACTGGTGACAAACACACCACACAGCTTGTCAACCTGCCTGCCTGTCTAGTCAACGATTTGTCTATCTGTCCATCCACCTACCAGTCTCTCTGCCCGTCTGTCTGGTTCCTAGGTTGATCACTGGTGTGCCGAAGGCTCCAGCCTCCCGTACGCCGCAGCTGCTGTTGCCGATCATGCAGCCAGCATGACATACTAACTGGATGAACTGGTCAAAGGGAACGTGCTTCACTGCCCGGAAGTTGGGGTGCTGCTCTATTCCCTTTTTCCGCATCACTCGTACCATCTCCTTACTTCCTGTTCACATGGTGAGGCAAAAAAAAGCAAGAAAAATATGTACAAAATGTGCATCCCTTTTGTCCTGAACAGAGAGCATGGGGTTAAAAAAAATCTTAACCCTTTGTTCTGCATACTATCATTGCACAGTATAGACAAATATTTTACATGAAGCAGGATTGATGACCATTAATAGAGCTGGCAAACTGACCTACCCCCCCGCAAAGAAAAAAAAATCATTAGCTTTCATTCAAATAAGGAGTTGTGATGTTGCATTGCATAAGTACTTGTTTGGGTAACTTGCCACCCTATCAAAAATACTGTTTGTATGAAATATAATATAGTTAACAGTAAATCTAGGATATTACATAGTCAATAAAAACTGTAGGCACACAGGGACAAAGAATTTAGGGTCCTGTTTTCAAATTGGCACAAGGTCCCCTTGTGTCTTTGGTACTTTTGTCTCAGAGTCCTTTTAAGAGATTGGGAGGTTCAGTTCTATTAGACTCCTCTAATGGGGGGCCCCTGTAGCCGAATTATAGAGCATACCACATGGCCACATGGCTACAACCATCGCCGGTTCAATTCCTGCCAGCGACCTTTGTTGCATGTCTTACCCCTCTCTCTCCCCATTTCCTGTTTCCCTTTTCACTACCACTGTGTAATAAAGGTGAAAATGCCCCAACCCCAAAAAAAACAAACAAAACAAAAACAAAAAAAAAATCTTTAAGACTCCACTAATCAGTTTGCAAAATCATGCAACGTTACTCATGGTGCAATCTTTGATGCAAAGAGCATCAGAGGCAGGGAGGAATAAAAAAGAAAAGAATGAAAGAGGAGAAACAAAACAGGCTGGAGTCAGTTACTAACCAGCATCTATGTTAGGAAATAGGATGAGGGTCCTCTTGTTGAAGGACAGCAGGGCATCCAGCATTAGCTCATATATCTTTATGGAGTTCTTGATGTCGGTGGTGACAGGGTGCTGCAAAGCCACAATGTAGTCATGCTCCTTCACTCTGTCGCCTGCAGGATGCAAAACGCACCACAGAGTATTACCTAACACTAGCTAAAATGACGAAAAGGTATTATGTAGGACACACATTTTGTAACATTGGGTCAAAACACATTTATTGATGGTATTTTATTCACCCATTAAAATAACTGTAAGTTACATAACAAGATTGAGCAAATTGAAAAAAAAAATCAGTTTATGAAAAGTCCAGGGGTCTCATTTATAAAACAGTGTGTAGGATCCTTACTAAAAGTGTATGTGTGCACTAAAGCCAAAAATGGCGTGTGGCAAAAAAAATAAAATAAATAAAATCGGATTTCAATGTGTGAGAGGCATCATTATACAATCTGGCTTCAATTCACCACCTCACCATCTGCGTTTACATACAAGTGCGCACACTCTCCCGTCAAGTTTGTTTTTATAGATCACAAATTTTTCGTGAGAAGTGGCATACACCTCTCAGGCTCCGTTTTGTGCGTACGCAACGGTTATAAATGACACCCCGGGTATGTTAGGTGTAACCCATCTGGTTGTGTTTTGAAGCCCATTTGGAATTCTGAAAGTGTAGTTTTAGACATGTTTGTGAAACAAGAGAAACACATTGAGCATTAAAAAGATGACCAATGATCAGTGTTTTGCCTTGGACACATTTTGGTTTCTTCCAAAAAAAATTATGTTAAGAATAGGAATTGGCATTCGATAACAACTGAATTCAATAAGCTGAATCAGATTCAATAAAAATCAAATCATACCCAACCAGGATATGATGTCTTTACACTGCTATACAATTCATCTTCAAACCTGTAAACACGCTGGCACAATGTTTCCACACACTTATTTTCTACAGTCCTGGAAGAACAGTTAATGCCATTTACACGATACATACACACACACACACACACACACACACACACACACACACACACACACACACACACACACACACACACAGCCTCTCTTTTTACATACACTCTCTTTCGTCCTTACCCAGCCAGGACTTGATAATGTCCATGTAGTCCTTCTTGTGATGTGCTAAGAGCAGTTTATCATAGGAAGGGCAACCGGTCAGCAGGATGCGAGAGTGGTCCTCACACATAGCGATAAGGTGCTGCTCAGAACTGCGTGTACAGCAGGCATGGTAGTGGGCCAGTTTGCTGATGGCATGACGGATCGAGTCGTCAATGGTACCGCTTACCTGGGGAGAGCAGAAGAGACCAAAAAAAAAAGTTTTTTTATTTCATCATTCCTGAACCGGCAAGTCTTTAAAATGTCGCCGTGTTTCCAAAACTCTTTATGACAAAGAAAGAATAAGGCAGAGGGAAATACGAGAAAAATATCTTTTGTGTCCAACATTGTAATGGTGTTTCTTGAATTTTTGACAAAAGTTTGATCCTCTATTATAAACAGATGATGTGATGACAGCAATAAGAACATTCTATGTTGTCATGACAACTGAGCCAGTGATGCCATCATTTGATAACATTTTTGTCTTTGACGATGAGTGCAACAATCATCACAATGATGACAGGTCGCGCATCACTCTAAATATAAACCTAAAGTTATTGCGACTGACAATCAGATGTAATTATCACCGATGGCAACAATCATAAATCGCCAAACTATAAACTTGCCTTCAGTACATTAGCTTGTTGTTTGAAAAGGGCTTCTTTCTGTCTGACAGGTTTTGCTGGCTTTTACATCACATCCTGTGTAACAGTAAATGCATAAGCTCTCTCTCCAACTCTCACCTCTCCTCCCTCCAGGTGAAGTATCCTGATGTTCATTAGGGCGGCGGCGGTCGCCAGGGCCAGCGCGTCAAAGCGGTCACCGTGGACCACCAGTACATCTGGACTAAGTCTCTGTAGGACGTCTGGCAGTTTGACCAGTGCCAGGCCAACACTCTCCACCATGGCCGCCTCGTCCTCTCCTCGCACTATGGTGTGGAGCTTGCAGCCAATGTCAAAGTCATCCTGCTCAATCATACGGAAGGTGTTCCTGCATAAGAGACACAGGATGGGAAGGAAATTAGAAACTCTATCAAAATGAAAAGAAAAAAATACAAAACAAAACAAAAAAACATCCTCCTCCTCATTCACATTGAACCAATGTCTAATAAATCCAGTTTAGTCATGTGGAGCACGTTTTTTTTTTCTTTTTTTTGGGGGGGGGGTGAATAAAAACCCTAGCAAACAAAAGAAGAGTTGCACAAAGAATAGATCTAATTGTGCCCTACCTCGAAACCACCACTCAATTCAATAAATGCTGCATACACATTTAATCCATTGAACACCCGAGGGATATTTTGCTTAATGTAAAAAGACCACACATACACCAAACCAATTCATACAACAGTTATTCAAGGGTTATGGCTGGAGTGAGGGGAGGATGACTTCTAGATAATCGTGATTGGTGTCATTTTCTCAGGTAGATTAAAAAAAAAAAGCAGCCAATTCATGATTAATCATTCCAGACATGTAAATCATGTTCTCTGCATTTACTGTTTCTCTGGATTTATTTATTTCTGCGGCAAATCTGATTCCATACAGCTTATCACCTATCAGTCTCATTCCATACTGCTTATCACCTATCAGTGTGCATGTCGCACAGGTAATTCTTGCAAATCAGCGTTCTTACTCTCTTTGGGAAATCATTTTCCAGGACTTTTGCTTGGCTATATGTGTCAGCAATTGTTCACAGAAGGTATTAACCATCAGTGGAAGTGTCAACAGCCTCTGACTATGCAACTTTGACCTGGTTACTGAACATACCAACAAACTTCAAGCATGGATATGCAATTTCAGTGGCTACAAATATGCAATCTTTGCTAAATATTACACTAAAAACATTCCATCTCAGTGGGTAAAAACACAACCTTGTATTAACTTTACAAATTTCAATGACCTCAACAATATTTCCAGGACATTTAATTATTTCCCAGGTGTTTTCCATGACTGGGAAACTAGTCTATAAATTTCCAGGTGCTTTTGGAAATTTCTCTCTTCTTTCACTTCTTCTGTACAACCATGGTGCATAGAGTAGCTGGGAAACAACAAAAATGCTGAGGGAGCTCATTAGTCACCAGTCATCTGTCTGTGAGCTCCCCTAGACCTCTGTAGGTGAGTTAAAGAACTGCACCAAATAAAATTCCATAGCGAGGTTAGGCCGACCTATAACTGCCATCTCAGACTATGTTATATGCCGTCCATGAGCGTATAAATGAGTTTACACGCTATTTCATTCCAACCAAATTCTTTGTCAAATAGTTTAACACCTTTTCTAGATAAAGGTGAGCCCATCAGTCCAATCACCCGATGTAGGTTGGAAAGGGAAAGTGGAGACTCTTGGGTCCTTGATGGCCTATCATGGAATCACACCAAGCATATCACACTGCAATAGTCTGGGAAAAGTAGGCCGTGACTGTGAGCGAGACTTCGGAGAAAATCTTTCGCCGTCTACCTTTAACATAGTTTTGATCTGGTCACTGACTTGCATGCCTGTTGCTGGAGGTGTTGCCTTCTACATTAACATGTGTATTAATTGCTCAGAGGAGCAGGGGCAGAAGCTTCTTTTGTACAGTGAGCCAGAGCTACGTGGAGTTCAACACTGTATGACCGGTTGTACTGGCATAGACTGGTTATATTTTGATGACAGACGAAGTATTCAGCATCATGCCTTACAAACAATAGGGTATTTTAAAAGGAGGTGGGTGTAGACTAAGGGCATGACAGATGCTATCTCATTAACAAAAGACACGTTTAATTTCAGAAAGCAAGAGAACGCAGGTCGAGACAGTTCCAGGTGGACACCTGTATTGAGCACCAATCATTATTAAGTCTCTTCTACAATCACATACCTATCATCCATCAAACAAAGAAAAAAATACAAAACAAAACAAAAAACATCCTCCTCCTCACTCACATTGAACCAATGTCTAATAAATCCAGTTTAGTCATGTGGAGCATGTTTTTTTTTCTTCTTTTTTTGGGGGGGGTGAATAACAGTTTTCTGCCACCCCTCGCTGTGAAACCCAGGGTTTTCTCAGTATTCTTACTTCCTTTCATGGTAAAGAGGGCTCATGAGTTAAGAATAGATTGAGGTTTTCAGCCACATCTGAACGCTGTGAGAACACCTGCATGAAAGGGAATGTAGAAACTGCATAAGATTACAACAATAGCTGTCTGGAAGTATAGTTTAAACCCCTCAGCTGTCCATCAAAGAACAGTCCAAAGAGCTATTAACATATGTTTCTGTGGCCTGCTTTTCTATAGCTTGCCTCTCATAGATTGATAACTGAATATAGAGGGGGGAAAAACATGGATGCTGTGTAGCACTGGCTTCTGTTTAGGCATAAGAAATTAAAGCTGCTATAGTTATGGATTTTTGTTGACTTTGCACACCCCTGTGGACAAAGGCAGTAGTGTTTCATAGAGGACCAACTTCATTTTGCATAAGCATCGCCTCTTGTTGCAAAGAGCTCCATTCGCCCTATGGTAATTTGTGCTTTTGTTTTGAGGAGAAACAAACTTATTTCACAGCTCAGTAAATCTTATATGAACAGTCATTTACCAGCTTACTAACTGATGGAGATGTAACCAGCCACATGCACCATTTCATCTTGGTGTCCCCCCTCCCCATTCATTTGAATAGTTAATGCTGTCATTGTGGGAGCGAGTTTGAGTAGTCTGATCTCATTAAGCCATAAATTACATCTCGAGCTCTTCACTCTCAAAATACAGGGCTCCTGTGTGCACCCAAAGTTAAAAAGAAGTAAGCTGGTGGCAGGGCCTTTTCCTATCGGGCCCCGTTCTTGTGGAATAACCTGCCTCCCACCATCAGACAATCAGAGTCTGTTGAGTCCTTTAAATCCAAACTTAAAACTCATCTTTTTGCCTTAACCTACAATTAGTTGCCTTAAAATTGAGTGCTTTTAGTTTTAGTTTCCTTTTAGGGAGCTTTAGGGAGGGATTTTTAGGGAGTTGTTCCTTATATGATGCGAGGGTCTAATGACAGGATGTTGTATTGTAGTACAGCTCCCTGAGGCAAATTTGTAATTTGTGATATTGGGCTATACAAATAAAATTGACTTGACTTGCTTCACAACCTGTACTCATGGCGGGTCGGTTTCTGTCTCAATTAATTTACCAAGCATTGTTCTGCCGACGAGATTATAGAGTATAGATTGACTGTTGCGACTGTTCTCTTCTCTCGCGTGTCTTTTCTCTCTCTCTGAATGTTGATGTGAGTCTCCCCTGTGTGAAATTGCAGTCTGTCCTCCTCCGAGGTCTCTATGGTGATGGTGGTCACCACCTGGACACTGCTTGACATCCTCAACACATTCTTTATATATCTTATAAATTAATACGCTTTTGTTATCCTGTTTCAATGTTATATCCTTCTCTCACACCGATGTGACTAATGTTATTTTTCTTGTCTCTTCTCCCATGTATGTGAGTGGTGTGACATGAGTCTCCCCTGTGTGCATGTGTAGTCTGTTCTCCTGTCAGGTCTACATGGCGGTCACATGGCTCAGGTCCTAGGCTGTTCTGGTGGCATCTGGACACTGCTTAGCATCCTCCTCATCATATTACTCATATAATTTATGATTCCATTATAATTCTGTTATCCTCTTTCAGTGTTGTAATCTGTCAATTGTGTAAACACAACATCCATTGCACCTCTGTCCGTCTTGGGAGAAAGATCCCGCCTCTGTTGCTCTCCCAGAGGTTTCTTCCTATTTTTCTCTCTGTTAAAGGTTTTTTTTTTAGGGAATTGTTCCTTATCCGATGCAAGGGTCTAAGAACAGGATGTTGTATTGCTGTAAAGCCCACTGAAGTAAATTTGTGATTATGGGCTATACAAAAATAAAATTGACTTGACTTGACTCCACTATATGCAAAATGTTAAACGATTTACTGCACACTTTATCCTTTGCAAATCCTGAGACTACATCTTTTGCAAGCCACACCTGATATTTGTCCATATGTAGCCATTCATTGCTGAAGCTGCATTTTCCTGTCATTTCACAAAATAGCTAACTACAGTTTATGTGCTGAGGTGAGCAGGCTGCTCCCGGTGCTCAATAGCTAACCTACATCTGCTCAGCACATGATCCAATTCATGATAAATAACGAGGACAATTTTCTGAGCATATTTTTTCCTTTTTGCATATCAATTTATCTGCAAAAAGACATGAAAAGATAAGAACAACTTCATTGATACCTATGAGACAAATTACTGACATTTTCGGGACCCTAAGAAAATTATTTTCTACAACTTTTAAAGGACAGAAAAATCAAAATATTTGAATTCCATAACTTCTCCTGGTTTTTCATGAACAGGAACACCGAGTATTTCAGCCTGTACAAGGACGCAATGTATTCAATTCAATTCAAAAACTTTATTGCAGACTCAGGGTCCATAACAGACAAAAACAAATAGGTATTGTCATGACACTTACTTTTTCACAATAATTTTCAAAGTGCGGAAGGCAGTGCATTCTCTTTGCATTCATTTCCCTACCCACATTATTGGACATAGCAAAAGAATTTGGGTTTGTGCAAGAAAATTCTGAATTGTCCACCTTTGAGAGGCATGCTGACTGATCTTACCCGTAGTCATCGATGAGATGCGAACCTAATACCACCACCTCCAGTTCAAACTCATCAGGGTAGGACTTGATCCCAAACATTATGGGAGCGAGTTTGGAGTAGTCAGCTCTGTTACAGGTCGCCACACACACCTTCAGCTTCTTCTTAGTGTGCACCAACTGATGGAAATGAGTACAACACATCTAGGTTTAATTGAAATCTATTTTACAAGCTCATTCATACACATGGCTCACTCTTCATTGGATGCCTAGCATTCCCAATTAAGTTAAATCTGAATCAGATCAAACCCCCAATGACATTTTCTGGAATTACTGTTGTGCTAGGAACAAAAATGTAAAAATCGCATTCCACACACTTGTACACACACCTAAAAAAATACATGCAAAACATCAGCTAATGATTTAGACTAAATAGAAATAGGCCAATACAAAACCTTAGGGCCACGTGCTCTTTCCATGATATAAACTGAATTTGTGAATCCATGTGAAAACTATAGCACGTTATTGATCAAGCTGATTAAATTCTCTTCAATACAGGGCTGAGTGATATGGCAAAAAATATAACAACCATCAGGACTTTTCCTGGAAATCGATATGTATCATGATATCTGCTTACATGTGCAAAAGCACCATGTTTAAGAATCTGACTGCTAGGGGCGTCCGGGTAGCGTGGCGGTCTATTCTGTTGCCTACCAACACAGGGATCACCGGTTCGAATCCCTGTTTGGTCAGGCGTCCCTACAGACACAATTGGTCATGCCTGCGGGTGGGAAGCTGGATGTGGGTATGTGTCCTGGTCGCTGCACTGGTGCCTCCTCTGGTTGGTCGGGGCACCTGTTCGGGAAAGGGGAGGAGGACTGGGGGGAACAGTGTGATCCTTCCACATGCTACGTCCCCCTGGTGAAAATCCTTACTGTCAGGTGAAAAGAAGCAGCTGGTGACTCCACATGTATCGGAGGAGACATGTGGTAGTCTGCAGCCCTCCCCGGATCAGCAGAGGTGGTGGAACAGCGACTGGGACGGCTCGGAAGAGAGGGGTAATTGGCCAAATACAATTGGGGAGAAAAAAAGGGGTAAAAAAAAAAAAAGAATCCGACTGAGGTTCATAACATTGAGCTGTCTGGTAATGTGAAGTATATATCAAACTAGGATTCAAATGATACTCCCTCAGATATTTCAGACCTTGTTTTATGAGAAATTTTGAGTAAATTCCAATTAAAGTAACAGACGGCAAAATTGTGCATCATACTATGACAATATCTGAATTGTATTCCAATACAACACCACGTAAAGGCAATAAACAATAACATTGAATTGTTGCCCAGCCCGACCTCAATCATGTACGGAGATGTCCATGAAAGAAGGAGTACATAGACACAGGTCGGAGTTGGGTTTTTTTAGAGACAGTTAATTATTAGGAATGTAATGCCTTTTAGTTAGTATAATTTTCATTATGTGTCGGCGAATGTAATACTTCACATATACTCACACACATACACAACAGAACATGAGCATAAAGGCATACCTGTTGCTCCTCTAACATTTCTTTCACTGTCTTTTCTTTGCTCCTCTGCATTCTCCAATAGAGCTCCTTCAGAGACAAAGACAGAAAGAAAGAGAAAGAAAGTGAGGAAGAGAAACAGGAAACTGAGACAGTAAAGCATACTCCACTTGACACACTCCGTTTAAAATATGAAATTGTAGATGGAGCTGCTGAAAAAGTCAGGGCGACTGCAGAGCACGCAACATATTTCTCTGAGGTTAATTTATGGTGGGCGGTTCAACTAATTTTGTTGAATCAGATTAGAGTCAAGAGTCAGAACATCTACCTGAACCCGACATTCAACCTTTCAAGTACTTTTGAGTTTCCAGGACGGACATTGTACGAGTCCTCCATCCCGATGATTCACGCATTGCGTTCACAGGTTCACTGAATAGTCCAGCAGAGGGCTCCAGCTATGTTACATTGACAGACTGCACATTCATTTATATATCTTACTGTGCAATAAGACTCCGCATTGCAGTTATTATACCAAAATTTTTTGAGATTTAGAATATTATGAGAGACTTTTTGCACTTTGATGACCAGTTTGTAAACTAATTAAGCTAGTGTTGGAAGCACTGAACGAGCAACAAAAACAAAACACTCAAAATTACTTGGTCATTGATTTTTGTTCATTTTTTTTTTACTGTGTCATTTGGAAATAAGCAATTAAAATATGCATTTGCAAACAAATTATTAGGCTGGTTTGGCTATTGAATGTGACAGTTTAAAGTCTGATACAGAATGGCAGAAAGGCATATTCATCATTTGCTAAAAATGTAGATTCCTGATTTGGCTGCTTGAAGTACTGTTCAATGAGAGTTTAGTCATCCTATTGCACATGTAGACAATCTAATGTCATGTTAAGCCATGGCCTATTCACTGATATTTTATTCATTTGAACTTTCGAGCTTTGCAGTAGCGCCAGACAACAAGGCCGTTTCATTATGTACAATTCCATACAAATTATTCAGTGCATACCATACAATTCATTTGAGCTTTGAACTACTGCTGTATGGACCAGTACGAGTCAAGTCAATCCATTCAATACATGCGACTCCACATGTATCACTCAGTATGTAGTACTACAGACTTGATTTGCATCGAAAATGAAAATGAGTCTCTCAAACATGATTTGTTTGCAAAGTTCCCCCAATACACAACATTGGTGTTCACATTATTAATTGAAAAAAAAAGTAAATGCACTGTCATTTAGAAAGTAAAAATTGGAAGTATGCCAACTGTGGAGGACGTAGATCTTGCCTATGTTGATGATGTATTTACAATTAGATGACTTAATGTCCATACCAGCCAGATGTAGACTGAGACTTTTGCAGTGCAATGGGTGCTAATTAGCCAGCCAGTTGGCTAGTGAAAACAGGGCATCAGCAGTGCTAACACTCACATTCCCTTGTTCCTAATGGTTTCATTGTGACCCTTGCTTTGAGGCTATTTGACAGCTATAGTGGACTTCTTAGGTCTGGCAACAAATTTCACTTCAGCCATTCTTGCAATTCACACTTTTCATATGTTGAACTTGAACACTTATCAAGGGTTGTTGGGGCTCCATGAGGGAAAGCGTCAGGAGAGAAACTAACACATGGTATTATCTTGTAAAACAGACAGCAGATAACAGTAACGGTAACAATCCAAATCTTCTCCTGGATCGCCACCTTGTTGTGGTGGAGAATCTTGCGTGTACTAATGATTCTAAGAGCTATGCCGTCCGGAGCTTGGCTCCTGGTAGGGTCACCCAAGGCAGAAACGTCAAGGGGGAGGTTCCAGACGAAGCGCGATCAACAAAGACCTCAATGGCAAAACTGGCAGAAGACAATGCAGGTGAAGGTGGATGAAGACTGCAACAGAAGGTGGTCCCCAATCATCTTGGTTCTCCATGCCACTGGACTCTGACCACCCCCTGCCAAGGACCGTGTGGTGACTGCAGGTGCGTCAGCCCCCCCCCCCATGTAAAAAGCTGTCACACGCAGGCATCTTCCCGCAAGGATACCCACAAGGACCTAAAGGACAGTCATACTCAACTCCAAGTGACCACCGATGATGATGATGAAAAATCCAAATGGGGAGAAAATGTGACCAAGGTTCACTGCACAAACGTATCACTACCCATAGGGCCAAACACTAAACTGAGGAGAAAATCTTAGCTTCAAACATTCCCCCTGTATATAGAACTGACTCTGGTGTCAAAATTATGAAGAGAAAATTTGAAAAGGGGGGTTTGCTCAGGTGTACAGCAAAGTAATATGCAAAAGCCCCAACACTGAACGTAAAAGGTTCAGGTTCCAGTGTTGCCTCCAGCTCCGCCAGGTAATGTTTCCCATCATCACAATTAGTGACTCCTGAAGGTGATAGTCTGAGTCTCTGCATGCTACATCCCCTGCAAAAAACTTGCTACTGGCAGCCTATGCCTTCCCAAACCCCCATGAGGAGTGTGAAATAACCTTCCCCTATTCGCCATATGCTTTCCTCAACCACAATAAAGGATTGTATCATTTTGCAAGACCTTAGGAGAGTGAGGGAATTGAAAATTCTCATGTAAATGGCCTGATGGAAACACAGCTACAGAAAATTCCTAGATAATATCTCTATTGGCTGTTCCCACTCATCTGTTTACTTGTACAGTTATTGTTTGCGGAGTCCTTTTTGACTTGTATTGTCTTTACAGTCCAAGCTATTACACATATTTATTTTCTAAATCACAGCAGCACTACATTTCCAACTATCCAACTGCATTTTCCATTACACAAAGAGGGCTAAAAGAGGAGTGAAAAATGACTTAACATCTGTTGATATATTCATTAATGTTATTTCCGCTACTGCTTCTGTGAGCTGTTTGGTTGCAGGTGTCATGTTTACCTAAAAAAATGTTGCTACATTTATGTTTAGTTTAAACATCAAATTGTCTTAATCTTGTCAATTGTAGAGAAAGTCAGTTATGTTGAAAGAAATGGCTGAGAGGGAATTTAATTCTTGCTGCTTGTCTTTTATTATTATCCTCTGTATCGCTCTGCATTAACTTCAATGGATGAATTCATCACAGTCCAGCTGCACTGTATCACTGACACTGCCCAGTATCAAACTAACCTGCCTTTGCTATTACTTTTTGTTGTCTCATCCTGCTGTGTTGATCAAAGCCTAGAGTCAATATTGGTCTGGCGTGACCTAGGTCCTCCACACAGATGTGCTATTCTTCCATTCTAGAACAGACTGTACCTGATGACTGGGATGAGCTTTCAAAAAAAAAAAAAAAAACCATCCTGGCCCACTGCCTCGCAATAAAAAATTGCACATTGACCCTACAGTTGTGGTTTAGGAGTGAGTAAATCGGAGCTCTTAATACAGATTATGAGATACAGCCTACTATGCTGGATGAATAGCAATGGTTTTCTAGTTAAGATGCCGGGGCATTTACTTTTCCCGATGTTTCTTTGGAAGGTATCCAAATATGACTGACACAAAACATTTGAGCGGTTGGCGTTTCATAACGCTCCTGATATGTAACCAGTTGTTCTCAAGTTCAACCGAAGGTCTTTTTTGTTAACGTGTCCATAAAGGAATCTCATTTGACCAGATGCTCAAGCGAAAAAACGTGACAAACATGTTCAAGAGTAGTTTAACACACAGAGAAAGCGCCTGATAATGTCTGCATGCCAGTATCTGCATACTTAAGAATGGAGGAAAATCAGTAAATGCTTTAGGGGATGTAATTTAGCTTTCTGTACAGAGTCTAATAAGCAAGTGCTAACAGCTTCATAATTGATCAAGTTATTGAGTTTTTTTCCCCCAAGACTGTTTCAGGCGTTGGAAAGACCAGCTCAAATTACATGGCTTTTGTACACTTTGCATGACTCCTGTAATCTAATAATAAAGAAAAACTGGGTGTAGCCAAGCACCACAGGTAGAAAGAGGGATGGTGTGGTCTGTGACACCCTACCAGTTTTGTGGCATGCTGTATGAACCAGTTTCACTTGACACAAGGAAAAAGGAGTGCCGAGTTGTTCACATTGGCTCATGCCAACTGTTGATCAACTGACAGGGCTTTTTCGTTTTGCCCTGACATCAGGAAATAGTAAATCCTAAATCATGCCAGTAATCATCTGCGGCTCTATCCATTTTGAAAGTTATCATTTTAGAAGTTCGAACTAGATTTTACATTTTCTGCATGGGGGAAAAAGGTATCAATGTGGTTAACCAGGAGGGGGCAGAGGATGTTTTCAAAGGTTTCACCAATGAAAGCTATGGCTGTGGGCAATAAGTGAGGCAAAAGTGGCAACTGCTGCTTTTAGTGAGAAAAGCCCACATCCTAGGCACACCAAATGGTTGTTAAGGAGGCCGTGTTCAAAATTCATTCCGAGGGCTTTCAAAATGATGGGGGGAAAAAAAGAAAAACAGAATGATTTTATTTTAAGACAATAACATGTGAGGGGCATCTGGGTAGCGTAGCTGTCTATTCCGTTGCCTATCAACACGGGATCCTGGTTCGAATCCCTGTGTTGCCTCTGGCTTGGTCAGGCGTCCCTACAGACACAATTGGCTGTGTCTGCGGGTGGGAAGCCGGATGTGGGTATATGTCCCGGTCGCTGCACTAGTGCCTCCTCTGGTCGGTCAGGGTGCCTGTTCGGGGGGGGGGGGGGCTGGGGGGAATAGCGTGATCCTCCCATGCGCTACGTTTCCCCGGCGAAACTCCTCACTGTCAGGTGAAAAGAAGTGGCTGGCGACTCCACATGTATCGGAGGAGGCATGTGGTAGTCTGCAGCCCTCCCCGGATCAGCAGAGGGGGTGGCGCAATGACCGGGATGGCTCGGAAGGGTGGGGTAATTGGATGGGTAAAACTGGGGAGAAAAAAAGGGGGGGGATAAAATGTGCCCCTTGTGATTCTCATGCAGATCCATTTATGGAGAGCTGAAAACAAGCAGAAAGTTGCTCTCTTTTTCACTTATTTTAATGTTCATTTCATCTGAAATGGAAAAACACTTGCTTGAATCATGTATTGGTAGAGCGCAAGAAAATAAAAGAAAATGGGAAAACTGTACTGGACTCACTGTATGGCTGAAAATCTGCTCGTGGTCAAACAGTAATTGCAAACTTAATTAAGTTTTCTGTGTGACAAATGGAAAACATGGCTTCTTTTCAGTGAAAGAAATGTCTTGGATGAAATCTCTGAATTTCAGCACAAATGTGATAATATCCGCATTTCCTGTGGTAAATGTGCCAACATTGCGTCCCTGCTGTTTGACCTCTGCCATGAGCAGTCCTGAACACCACATGTACAAGTACTTTTGTGCACACACACGTCGGCTAAAACTTGCAAAATTCAAAAAGAGTCCTCGAATTCTGTCGCCAGATAACTGAATGATGACCGTCAAATGTCGCAAGGATATGGACACAGTCAAGTCAAGTCAATTTTATTTGTATAGCCCAATATCACAAATTACAAATTTGCCTCAAGGGGATTTACAGCAACACAACATCCTGTCCTTAGACCAGTGGTACTCACTAATTTTCTTAAGAGAGCCACTTATGAGTAAGACCATTCCTCAAAGAGCCACAGAGCTTGCAAAACATTTCACAAATACAAAGCTACACACATAGGCTATACTATGTCTACCCATGATCCCACGCTGTTACGTAGCCTACGTTCTTTGACGTAGCTTCAGTATGCTGCCATCTGCTGGATAATTCATTTCAATGTGCTAAAACGGGACACAAACGGAACCTATAGAAGTAAGTTATAGCTATGTTCTTATTGTTATCAGTGGATCTATATGAGGCGCAAAACAAAATCTCACGAGCCGCGTAAAGAGTAACACTGCCTTAGAGCCTCGCATCGGATAAGGAAAAACTCCTTTAAAAAAAACCTTTAACAGGGAGAAAAAATAGGAAGAAACCTCAGGTATATCAACCGAGGAGGGATCTCTCTCCAAAGGATCTCCCAGGATCCCTGGAGGATGAAAACAATCCAGTTCCTCCTTGGCCTGCAGACATGCAAGACATGTCACCGATTGAGCACCTTCCCACTTGATAATGATTCACTTTATGAGCCATGACCATAACTGTTTTTATAGCATCTGTGACCAAGTGATGCATATCTGTATCCCCAGTCATGTGAGATCCATGCATTAGTCTTGCCCTTTTGTATTTGTTTAAGTGGGAGAGTACTGTTGGCGTCGTGTGTGGCTGCCGCTTCTCCCTCTCGTAGCCTCCCCTTCCCATCCACCCCTATATGTTTGTAGCCCCCCCCTTCCCATCCACCCCTGTATGGTTGCGTTATGTTTATCTGTTGTCTTGTTTCACCCCGTTTATTGTAAAGCGACTTTGAGTGTTAGAAAAGCGCTATATAAGATTGATTTATTATTATTATTATTATTATTATTATTATTAAGTTAATTTCACTCAAATGACTGAGTTCCTTATGTGAACAGCAACACAGTAAAATCTTTGAAATTGTTGCATGTTGCATTCATATTTTTGTTGTATACATTAAGCTAGTGACAGTCATGTTACCTACTGAGTTTCTCTCTCTCTTCTTTGTTTTTATGCCCTCTCGTCCTTTAAAGGAAAAAAAAAATCAATACTCATCTCTCACTAAATTATTAGGAAAAGTTAGCATTCAGGTTAGCTATGATAAATAACATGCTTGCCAGTGCTAGCTCACGTTGGCTTAAATAATGTTAACACTTTTGAAATCTAAGTTCGAAAAGAGCTTGCTTTCTTTTGAGGACACCACACACATGCAGCAACTAAATTTGCAGGTTTGAATAACTGAAAAGAAAAAGAAAAACTTATCATTTCACGTTACTTGGCGCAGATCAGTATGGACAGGTGAGAAATGGGAAAGACATACTCTTTCGGGAAGGCCGATACTCACGGGGAGACGACAGCGTCACACTGAAGGGCATGTCACTTTAACAAATCTTAAAAAGTGAATAGTTAATTGATGAACAGAAAAAAACCTTTTCAGATGGAGGCAATTTTTTTGGGCATCTAATGTATAGGAGGCACTGCCATGCATCATATAAACAATGCGATAAATAGGGGTAATGCCTTGTAGCCAAGCCTTTCTCCAGTTATCATATCCCACACTCAGGCCACAAATACAATTCATAATTCCAGAAATACTTTAGCCAAATCCTGTGGTTTAGCCTCACCCTCATTTGACACTACCACCCCCACACATATACACACATACACTAGGAATTCACTCATAGGCATCACAAGACAGCATCAGCAGCCGGGGGAGCCGGGAACGCTATGGGGGCAGGGATGCACGCAGAGCCCAGAGACGGGCAAATACAAAGCTTGGAAAACAGAGACAGCCAGATGCAGAAGGAAAGAGAGACACACTGAGGTACAAGCTGACACGAGTCTGGGAAAGGGTGGGGAGATGAAAAAGAAAACCATGGATGAGAAACAAGCCATCTGACTCACATGAGGGTTTCTGCACATAGACTCCTGACGCCTTTCCATCCTCTTTTAATTCTTGGCTGTATCTACCCGTCTTCTCCTTATTTCAGCCTCGCAAGCCTTTACGCTTCTTCCTAGCCGAGTCGCATTAGGGCAACAGATACTCTGAATTACAAAGGCCTAGTCTGAGCCGGCAAAAGGAAACGGGAAAGGAGCAGATAGGGCCACATTGACATAAAACCGGGGGAGGGGCTTTGTGGAGGCAGATCATGCGTTTCAAAGCTCCTGATTGGCTGAAAAGCAGGAACGGGCTAAATGCTGCCCAGTACACGTCTGGGGCTCATATAGGTGCAGAGCACACTGCAGCAAGGAAGTAGTCTGCCAACGTACACCAGTGCAACCAACCAAATCTAAAAACAAACATTAGATACAAGGTTACTGAAACTGAATGGAAACACCGTGACTGTGTTCCTTAATATTATATAGCAAACAATAAAGAATTGAACATATTTTTGTTCCCTGTTCTCTGTGTCTGAAATTGGCTTAGTAACCCTGTCTCAAAGTTTATTAAAAAAAAAGAATGGGTTTTTCTTTTTCTATAGGCAACTCTTAAAAGATGCTGGGAATGTGTAGTAGAAGATATAAACAGCCAATCATTAGAAACAAAATGCTGCGGACTGTTTTGTGTGACTGGGATTTCAATGGGGATCCAGTCTAACTGACTGAGAATGTGTTGGAGCCATTTACCAAGAGTGGCAGAGGGGTGGCACAGTATATTTGGACAATATCCCTGAATTAAAAAGGTCCCGGGTTTAATCCCTGTGTGTGTGTGTGTGTGTGTGTGTGTGTGTGTGTGTGTGTGTGTGTGTGTGTGTGTGTGTGTGTGTGTGTGTGTGTGTGTGTGTGTGTGTGTGTGTGTGTGTGTGTGTGTGTGTGTTAAGCAATCCATCCTGTTATAGTGAGCCCCAGTAAAAAACACTGCCTCCATTTCAGTCCTACAGGCACTGTTGTTAAGCTTACCCCATGCTTTGATGGACTAAAACGGACATTATAGACATTTAGGTGGATTAATGTAATTATAGTGAAACTACTTCCAAGTCATTTTTGAGCAGGTTGGGGTGTGATGCCTCTTATTATCACACCCTTTTGCATTGTATTGAAGCACTTAAACCACCACTGTGACCAGTTCAATGCATGAAGCCTGTTTTATGCTTAAAAGTCTGCACGATTGCAAGGCATGTGTGTGTCTGTGTGTTGATACCACATGAAGGAGGAAAAAGCTGAAGGAGGAAAAAGGGGGATACACTTTCTTCTGGAAAGGAAAACCTGCTGATGAGCCAAGGCTCCATGGCGTGGGTTTTGCTATTACGAACAGCCTCATCAGCCGCTGCCTACCCAGACAGCACCACCCACCCCGACCAGCTGGGCTTGGCTGCCCAGCGTCCCAGAGCCTCGGCTGCCCAGCGTCCCCGAGGCGCCTCCGAGGTCCGTTAGTCCCGCAGCTGCCACGCCGCCTCCAAATTCAACTAGCCCAGCGGCTGCCCCGCCGCCTTCGAGTTCAGTCTGCCCCGCGGCTGCCACGCCACCTCCAGGAGTTACGTCTGCCCTGCGGCTGCCATACCGCCTCCAAGTTCCGTCTGCCCCGCGGCTGCCACGCCGTCTCTGAGTCCAGCTTGCCCCGCGGCTGCCACGCCGCCTCCGAGTCCAGCTGGCCCCGCAGCTGCCACGCCGCCTCAGAGTCCAGCTGGCCCCGCGGCTGCCGCCCCGCCGCCTGCGAGCTCTTCAGTTTGCCCCGCGGCCATCCCGCCGCCTGCGAGCTCTTCAGTTTGTCCCGCGGCCGTTCCGCCACCTGCGAGCTCTTCAGTTTGTCCCGTGGCCGTCCCGCTGCCTGCGAGTTCTTCAGTTTGCCCCGCGGCCGTCCCGCTGCCTCCGAAGCCTGGTCGCTCTCCCGATTGGCTCCAGCCCACAGGCCGCCCGCTGGAGATGCTCTGCTTCCTGTGTCCTGGTCGCCCTTCTGATCGGCCCCAACCCTCGGGTCGCCCGCCAGAGAAGCTCTACCTCCTATGTCCTGGTTGCCCGCCCGATCAGTCCCAGCCCTCGGGCCGCCCGCCTGAGATCCCTGGCCCCATTCGTCCTCCCCCTGGGCCCCTCTGTCCGTCCTCCTTGGTCCTTTTGGTTTTGGGACGTCTGGAATCCGTCCCTGGGAAGGGGGTACTGACACGATCACTGGCCAGAGGGTCAGCAGCCAACAGGTGTGACATCTCCCTGTCGGCAAGTATGAGTGGCACCTGCCCTTGATTGGCCTGTGGTTAGGTGCACCTGTGCTGGGGACTATTTGACTGGGTGCTTTGCAGACATTCCTCGTCCAGTCTTGGAAAAGCTTAGCGTCGGTCTGCGGATGCCCGTGTCTCCTGAACCCTTGCCCGCCTCCTCTGTGTGAGAGTGTTTCCCGTGTTTGGTATTTTGTGTTAATTCGTGTTCGCATTTTTGCCTGCCCTGTTTGGCAGTGGTTTTTGGTTATTATATGTTTTCCGGAGTCCAGTAAAGTGACTTAATACTTGACAATTGCCTCTGCCTCGTCTCTGGGATTGGGTCCAAATGCACGGCGTTACAACTTTACGTATCTCGGAAGCCTCCTATCCTCCAAAGCTAACACTGATGAGGAAATACACCACTGCCTCAGTTGTGCCAGTGGGGTTTTCTCAAGACTGAGAAAAAGGGTCTTTGAAAACTGCGACCTCCAGGCCAGGATGAAAATTCTGGTCTATAGACCAGTAGTGTTGACCACCTTACTGTATAGATCAGAATCCTGGACCACATACAGCAGGCACCTGAAGGCACTAGAGGCACACAATCAGAAGTGCCACTGAAAAATCTTCAAGATCACCTGGGAAGATAGACGCACAAACACCAGCGTCCTGGAGGAGGCTATCACTGCTACCATCGCCCAACACCAGCTCAGGTCACCTACAGGGTGACCTGGAGAAAACTTGTCCGAGAAGGAGCTGCACTATATAATAATGATCTCCGCCATGTTGCAGAAGACAAGCACAGACTCAGAAAGGAGGGAGTTTCCACCAAAAAGGCCCAAACCAATCCCACGACTACCAGCACCCACCCCTGCCCACACTGCACCAAAATATGCAGCTCCAGGATCGGCCTTTTCGCTCACCTGAAGACCCACAAGGACCAAGAAGGAGGACAGTCATACTCGACCCTGAGTGACCGTTGATGATGATGATGATGGTTGATACCAATGTGTCCAAAGCCAAAGAAATGGAAATGCATCAAAACCCTAAATACTCTTTTTGGTTTTTCTTTTCTGTTTTTCCGGCCTTCATGGCTGTGTTGCACCTGTCTGTATATTACATCGGCTCCCTTTGTTTCCACTACTGTACTGGTTTTGTGTTAATGTCACACTTACAAGATATCCTTCCCTGCTAAAGCAATCAGTGTTGGAGTGACACCTCGGCCAGAAGACACCCATCAATTCACTGTTGGGGAATTGGAAGTGCGCACATCAGCACCCCAGCCAGCCCTTGTGAGTCATGGAAAATGCAGAGACATGGGCACATACAGTTAAGGTCAAAATTATTAGCCCCCAAGGAACTATGGAACATTTCCCAAAAATTCTGCCCAATGGTTGCATCAATCATAAAACTTTACATAGTAAAACATTCATCAATGTTAAGGACCCTATTTGGTACATTTTGAAATGTAAAATGTAAAAATCTTCAGGTTTGCTTTATATCAAATGTAGTGAAAATTGAGGTGGTCAAAATTGTTAGCCCCCATGTGTTTTTTTTGCTTTCAAACCACACCTGAGCAATCAATCAGCATTGAACTTCACTTAAGGGACTCCAATGAACAGGGCTAGTGGCACTTGAACACTTGATTGAGAGGGACTACTCTTAAATTCTTGGTAAGAAGTAATTTCATCATGCCAAAAAGTAAAGAAATCAGTCTGGAACTCAGAAAGAAGATAGTGGATGCTCATCTTATGAGGGAAGGCTATACTGCCATTTCCAAGCGTTTCACAGTGTCTAGAACAGCTGCACGTTGCATCATTGCAAAGCACAAGGAGACAAATTCTGTTAGAAACAAACCAAGTGTTTCACAGTGTCTAGAACAGCTGCACGTTGCATCAACCTCTGTTAGAAACAAACCAAGCGTTTCACAGTGTCTTGAACAAGGAGACAAATTCTGTTTGAAACAAACCTGGTCGAAAGTGTAAGATTTCAAAAACTTTGGAGAGGAAAATAGTCAAGAGATGTCAACAACAGTCCCCGGATCTCTGCCAAGATGACTGTTGCTGAACTGGTCTCTTCTGGACTTGATGTTTCAAGGAAGACTGTTGTGAGGGCTCTTCATCATGGTGGGCTTCGAGGTCATTGTCCAAGAAGAACTCCATCGCTCACACAGTGGCACATCAAAGCCAGACTGAAGTTTGCCCGTGAACATCTGAAACATGGGCATGAGTTTTGGAAGGCTGTCCTTTGGTCTGATGAGACTAAACTTGAGTTGTTTGGGCACATGTGCTTTTGTTTGGCGAAGGAAGGGAGAGGCCTTCAACCCTAAAAACACAGTTGCCAGAGTTAAACGTGGTGGTGGGATCATAATGGTGTGGGGCTGTTTTGTTGCTTCAGGCACAGGGAACCTTGTTCGGGTGCATGAGATCATGAAGAAAGAAGAATATGTTGACATTTTGAAGGATAATGTAAAGAAATCTGCTGCCAGTCTAGCTTTAGGTCACTGTTGGGTCTTCCAGCAAGACAATGACCCGAAGCATACATCCAAGTTGGTCCAAAACTTTTTGAAGGACACCAAAATCAAGGTCTTGGAGTGGCCCTCTCAGAGCCCACATCTCAATCCTATTGAGAATCTGTGGCGGGAGCTCAAGGTTAATGTCCATGCTCGAAAACCACACAATTTGCGTGAGCTGGAACAATTTGCCATGGAAGGATGGGCTAAGACCCCTCAAGAGACATGTGCCAACATAGTTATGAACTACCATAAGAGATTGTTGTCAGTTGTGAGTCAGAAAGGTTACACTATTGACTATTAATTGTCAGAGGGCTAATAATTTTGGCCTTGTCCTTTTTGTTTTTTCTTGTTTTAATTTAGCACATCAGTAAAATATTTTTATCAAGCTTAGTGGAGATTTTTGTCTTTCTTCTTTTGGAAGCAATTCAACTATAAATACTTTTGGTTATGGTCATTTCCATGGAAAAGTTAAGGGTTTTGTTTGATTTCAAAAAGGGGGCTAATAATTTTGATAATTTTGTGTGTGTGTGTGTGTGTGTGTGTGTGTGTGTGTGTGTGTGTGTGTGTGTGTGTGTGTGACTTATGTGTACCTACGCAAAAATGTGTTTGACCCAAAACAGTAAGTCTAGTCCTGTATGTTGGGTCACCATTTTTTGCAATTCATTTACGAAATATTATGAATGGCCTTCAACATAAATGGTAGTTATTTCATTCCCCCCTTAACCATTGCACTTGTTTTCTCTGAGCTACTGCACACTTCCTACTGCATATGTGTGATTTACATTGGTGATTTCAATGGCCTGGCGGCCTGTCCAGGGTGTCTCCCCACCTGCCGCCCAATGACTGCGGGAATAAGCTCCAGCATCCCCGCGACCCTGAGAGCAGGATAAGTGGTTAAGATAATGGATGGATGGATGGACATTTCCTGATCACCACAGTTATGAATGAAATGAAAGCCACTTTGTTTTGTCATTGTATGGTTACAACGAAATATGTTCTCTGCATTAAACCCATCTTATTGTATAGCAGCACTGGGCAGCTGCAGCGCCTGAGGACCAACTCCAGTTCTTCTTTCCATTGACTTGGTCAGGGGCACAGACAGGAGTATTATTAACCCTAACATGCATGTCTTTTTGATGGTGGGAGGAAACTGGAGCACCCGGAGGAAACCAATGCAGACATGGAGAGACGATGCAAACTCCACACAGAAAGGACCTGGGATGGCCTGGGGTTCGAACCCAGGACCTTATCACTGCGAGGCAACAGTGCTAACCACTTGGCCACCATGCTGCTGAGGAAGTCTAACAAAGTCTGTCCCACATCTTATGGGACAAAAGGACCTCAGGGCCCTAATAGCTGAGGCAGACTGGATGCCGCTGGAGTCAGAGGTCAAATAAAACAGGGTCGTTAAAAGTGATACTGCCTCCAGCAGTGTGCCATGTCTGAAGCTGACTGGACCATCATTAACTTTTTTTTTTTTTAGCGGGAAATTTCCACTGAGAAATGGTTTCCATGATGCTTCATTTTTCCTCCCCATTTGCTAGGTGATTTCCTTGACCAGAAATTCGCCTTTAAATCATTACTGCAGTGGGAAATACCCTGCTCTTTTGTCAGAAATTATGACAGACCAAGAGCAGTGGTCAAAGGCTTTAACACCTTAACTGCCATTACACAATATAGACAGACATGACACCTTCCCGGACAAGAAGTGGTCTATGTTGTTTAGTTGTTGATGATTAACCAATTATTGGCCATAATTAACCAATAAACCAGGTACCTGTCCAACAAAGCTCAAGTAGTGAATTAAAAAGTTGGAGTTCAATCCTGAATTTTCCATCTCAAAATTCAGGGTCACTTTTAAGTGGGGTTATAACACATTAAGTCATAAGACACATCTGATTTGCTGTGGAACAGGTGATACTTAGGTTATCAAATCAATACAAAATAATAAATCTTTGGAAGGATTCTAAAAGGACCCTGTGCACTTGGGTGCCAAAGATGTGAATAAAGATGGATGACATTTTCAAATTCTGCACAGAACACAATGTTTTACCTTTACTCCCTTGACAGCTAATCTTAAATAATCTGCTTTTGGTTGACATGCTTTGTCCTATGAGTTTCAGGTGAAGATGCAACCAAATCACGTTTTTTTGTAACCTATGGAGCAAATTTACATGGCTGATAAAAAAACATAATCCTGAATCTGACACAATGCAAATATCCAGTAATTACAACTGCTTTTAAAACACTGTCATTGTAAAAATAGGAATTGCCCTTTAAAACTGTTGAACGTCTATAAAAGATATAAATTGTAATCTTAATTTTGCACCATATGAATACGTATGTTTAGTGTGTTAAGTCTTTTTTCTTTTTCCCCTGATCTCGTTCTCAATCATCTAATAGCGCCAACACCCTGAGCCAACGGCCTTCAAGAAGCTAGCGTGACAAAGCTAGCTGATAATTCCTTTGTGAGACGGATTCTTCCTGAACATAAATGCCAGCCTTTGTTTCTCCAGGTGACAAAGATTGCCTGACTACATTGTACTTTCATTGTGAGACAGGCCCCAGACGATACCGATGAGGTTGAGCCAAAACAAACTCGTTTTAGCTGATATAAATACACACCCACGTGGTGAGGTTTAAACTCTACCACTCCTCTCCTTCCAGTCGAGGGAACGACCTTGGTGGTGATTTTGGACACCTGATCTTTTATCTTTTTTTCTTTTTTTTTTTTAAATAACTTTCTTCCCTGGACAGTTTCATTAATACTCTTCTACCATACAGACTGTGTTTTTGTATATTTACAATTTCCATTTTTGCATTTTATTTCAATACTATTTTACTATTTATATCAGGAGTGCAATATTTCAATGTGCAAAAGCTATATCACAGTTTTGCTGCTTGTCTCACCACGCAGCACCGTTCACTTGAATTTTACACTTTCATTTTGTTCTATGTTAACAGCTTTTATAGCTATGAACCTTGTTCTTTTGTGCTCTGACTTACTGTTTTTACATCTTATTTTTGCTCCCTTGGTCATCTGATTTTTTTTTTCTTTCTTAACTTGTGTACGTCTGAGAGTTTTGTGGAACTGTGATAGAAAATTTCCCTTGATGATAATAAAACCTTGGAAGAATTCAGACTGCCTATCCATGTTGGGAAACTAAATATTAGGATTACTCTCCGCTAATGTCTCCCAGTGAAACAATGGTCTAGAATATCATCCGTATATGTATTGTTTCCTCCGGGCAGCACGGTGGCGCAGTGGTTAGCATGGTTGCCTCACAGCAAGAAGGTCCTGGTTCAAGTACAACCTTGGAGGTCATCCCGGATCGTCTTCTGTGTGGAGTTTGCATGTTCTCCCCATGCCTGCATGGGTTTCCTCCCACAGTCCAAAGACATGTAGGTCAGGTGAATTGGCCGTACTAAATTATCCCTAGGTGTGAATGTGTGTGTGTGTGTGTGTGTGTGTGTGTGTGTGTGTGTGTGTGTGTGTGTGTGTGTGTGTGTGTGTGTGTGTGTGTGGGCCCTGTGATGGCCTGGCGGCCTGTCCAGGGTGTCTCCCCACCTGCCGCCCAATGACTGCTGGGATAGGCTCCAGCATTACCGCGATCCTGTAGGATAAGCGGTTTGGATAATGGACGGATGGATGGATGTTTATTTGCCATTACAATATTTCTTAACTGTGCGATAATCGATGTGTGAATACTGTCCAACAGAGAACAACATCCCACAGGTTTCTTCTATTTGTGAGAGTTACTTTTGCTATAGCCACTCCATACATACGATTTTGGTTATTGCCCAAATTTGCTACCTTGCATGCTTAGATATTCTCAGATATGGACACTTGGATTGTTAAATCTCTTATATTCTTTGTTGATATGGTTAGATACCCCTACTTTTTCTTCTTCAGAATGCCATGTTATGTCTTTTGCGCTTTTTATATAATTATCAGACCTAGTCAAATGTTTTAAATATCCCAACTCATTTGTTAAGCAATAAAACTTGACAGGACTTCGTCAAGAGTGCTGCCTTGACATGCACCCCCCCATTTCCCATTTGGGAAATGCAGACCCTTGGCTAAAGCTACAGTCATGACTATGTAGTTGCATTGCATATGGTCTTTTCTAAAGAGTGATGCCCTTTCTGATTTATTTAACCTGGAATTGTTACTGGAAGGATTTCGATGTTTAAAAATCCAAATTAATGAAATGAGGGACGGCCATGCCCAACAAAAAGTGACAAGGCAGGCAGAGTCTATTTAACTTCAGGGCGGGCCTTAATTCAAATGCCATGGACCATTTTAAATATTGACAGGTGCAAGCCTATATTTGCTTTTTAAGCGGATATTGACTGGCTCAAGAAGGTTTCAGTTTCTCCATGTTAAAAAACATGTGACATCCTCATACTGCCACATCACCCTTATACAAACAAATGTAAGAGCCAACACTGATGTCACAGAGTTGGTTAATAAATGTAGCCTTCACTTAACAAAAGCAGAGAGCAAACAAAGGCAGAAATGTGCTGCGAACAGCTTACTACACATACATCTAAATGGAAAAATCAAAAAACTATTTTCCCCCCCTTATATAATGTTACTGGTCTGTTTACATTCAACAATGTGAGCGAAAACATAAAGTGGACCAAGTGCTCTGCACTCGTTGATTTATTAAATGTTTATGAAACATTTGATAACCTTCCATAGCCTTTTATTGTAAAACACAACCTATAAACCTTGCGATTACCTAACTGAGATAAGTTATTATATTATGGTGCTCGAAACTTTACCATCCCCCTGCTGGATCTGTAAAGTCCAAATACCATCACATAGCAACTTTCCTCACAAAGGAACCACAATATTAACCTAACATCATCAACACGTCTCCAACAGCAAATCAGCAGTATAAACAGATTTATTCTCCCAATATTTTAAGTATATTCCACATAAGTCTCTGTAGTGTTAGGTAACGGCCAGTAAAATGGCGCCATCTACTGTCCCATAAAACCAAAAGTCTCTGATGATAGTCGGCTATGGATTCCTCTGTTGTTTCTTTGACTGTTAAACGTTTAATTTTTACTGTTTATAATTTATGTAAGAAATTAAGCACTGTAATGCAAACTATCAGATGCAAACTCATCACTGAGTGAACTGCACTATTATGTCGCCTTTCACTACCATCGTTTGCAGCTCTATGACAATAAGAGGCCATTTACTCCAATTACAAATAGCCAATTAGCAATTAAAAAAAACTTTCTCGCTTGCCTAACAGATCTATGATCATTGCCGCTCAACAGTAAGCAAGTGTTACTAAAACAAACATTTACATTTGGGCTACTCAATTAGCAAAGACTTTTATCCAAAGCAGTTTACAAGAGTCAGCAATTAAGCTAGCAAATAAATTCGAGCGTAAACGACTGGCATCATAGAGTACTAAATACCAAATAATTATATCAGAGCTGTACTATATGAAGTAGTAGTAGTAGTACATGAGCAAATCAGTAATCATATCATTATGATACTATGTGAAGTACCAGTGTACCAGCAGTAGCAAATGTGCTAGCTACACTGTAATACCATAATAGCACTATATAAAGTAGTTGTAGTAGTACGTGATATACTGTAATACTATTCTAATAGTACTATATAAAGTAGTCATAGTAGTACAAGTGTTATGCAGTAAACAATCCCAATAGTACTATATAGCATAGTAACGCATTTGCTACATAGTAACTATATCATAGCCAAGAGTGCATGCCCTGTCGAGTGTGTTACGCCATCTAGTGGACTGAGGTGAAGACATAGATATTGGTCGGCTATTCAACAGATATCCACCGGCAGGGGGAGCTGTCTTTTGGGCGGCCGGTGTTGCCGAGTTGGTGCAGAGGTCAGACAAATCTTGGGTTGTTACAGGCAATTAGCAGACAGACAAGGCTTCTTGCAAGTTAGGGGACCATCAACAACCTACACATTCTGAACCACACCACCCAGGAAGATGAAACTAACTAGCCAATGTGTTCAGGATGACTCCCCACAAATTGTACAGACTTTGGAAGTTTCAATGTCCCTTTTATATATTTTATATCAATTTTAATTGCATAATTATGAATATTATTTTCATTAATGTCTGAACTGTACCACCTACAAAGATGAACCTAACACCACTGTGTTTGGGGTGACTCCCTGTGAATTGTACAGCTTTTGAAATTTTTGATGCCCCTTTTTATTGACATTGACACCGACTCCGCAACACTGGCCACCCCGCTAGACAGCTTCTCTTGCCAGCTAAGTGAATATTTGTCAAATAGCCAATATCTTTCTATCTTCACCTGTAGCAAATGCACATATACTGCAACTACTTCATATAGTGCAATTATGATATTATTTCTATGTAGTACATTTACTACTTCATAGACTACTACCGTGGTATAATTAGTTAGTATTTAGTGTCCTATAATGCCAGTTGGTAACACGTAGGTGGTACGACTTAGAAGTTATTAAAAACAATAGTCATAATCATATGATTTGAAATTAATACAAAGAATCAATAAAAGGGAAATTGCAAAATTCAAATGCTGTGCAATCTGGGAGTTGGAGGTCATCCTGAACACACAGGCTGAAAACCGAGGTCAGGCTGGGCTTGGAGAGCGAAATGGCAATTATTAGAACTGACATTAGTGCTGCCAGGGCTGAGTTGAAGGATTACAAGAACACAATCACTTCTGAGGTGGCCTCTCTGAATGGCACTGTTAAAGGAATGGGACAGAGCCTGTCCTGCACAGATGACATTGCAACTTTGCAGCGCGAGGTGAAACAACTTGCGGCCAAGACTGACTCGCTTCAGAATAAATGTGAGGACCAAGAACCAAGATCGAGAAGAAATAATATCAGGATTATTGGGGTACCAGACGGCCCAGAGAGCTGTTCTACTGCTTCTGCTTCCAACCTGCTGCAAAAAACATTCAACCAGGAAAAAGCTCTGCTAATGAACAGATCCCACAGAACGCTGAAGCCAGTGCCCAGGTAGGGGGATCCACTTCACGCCATTGTGGTCCGCCTGCATTACTACCATAATTGTGCACACATGCAGTGTCTTGCCAGAGAAAAACAACGGACCAAGGTAAACGATATGACTGTCTCTGTTTACCCTGACTACGCTGCCTGAGTAGCCAGAGCCAGGGCAGCTTTCAATGGTGTCAGACAACAGCTCTGAGGGATAGAAGGGGTCCAGTTTGGCATCCTCCACTGAGCGTGAAAGCAGGCTAGGTGGAGGATGCCACTTAATTCACTAGGTGGAGAACATCTTCTCAACCCCAGACGAGGCCCAAACCTACATCACACAGAAGATTAAAGCAAGTGGTGCTGCAACTGGTAAGTGACTGTTACTCATTTAAGAAGAGTGTGTTCTAAGAAGAAACTACAATGTTCACAGAAAGACCTTGACAAACATTGATACCAGAGTGAGTGATGTTTATCTACTGTGTTTTGGTATAGCTTACTCTAAAATACCACTTTGATATAAGGTTTAATGTTCAATGGCATTTGTTGTCATTGAAATATTGGTTTGGGAGGGGGTAGACTGGAAGGATGGGAAGCTAAGAAAGGGTTATTTGACAAACATACCTCAAAATACCTCAATGTTGTATCAATATAGCTCAAAATTGGAATGCGAGGAGAGGCATGCAGCCGTCCCATCCATAAAATAATAGGGCTAGAAAGATACATTGATCCTACTCCGCTATTTAACTCATCCACAGAGATATATTAATAGGGTTTGTGTTTTTCAAGCACCAAGATTTAAGTGGAACCCAACTATCTAAAATGGATGTAGCCCTATAACTTAAAAATACATAAATTATTTTGATGTTAAAAGTGAAAAAGAAGAAAAGGGGGAAAAGCCATTTCTACTCCTCTCAAGGATTTTAGGAAAGCCCAATATCACACTTCCGCCCAACATGATCAGTAAGACATGGGATAAGGCCTACATTACATCCCCCAACTCTGTTTTTTTTTCTTTTTCTCAACTTTGCAAAGCGGCACAGGACATCCAAAAGGTTGCCGGCCCCTGGTTTACAATATGATACGACAGTCACTCAGGGCCGAGTATGACTGTCCTTTCTCTGGGTCCCTCTGGGTCCTCTGATCCTGCAGCCATATAATGGGAAGACGCCTGCATGTGACAGCTTTTTACGTGGAGAGGATGATGCACCTGCAGACACCACACAGTACTTGGCAGGGGGGTGGCCAGAGTCCAATGGCATGGAGAACCAAGATGATTGGGGACCACCCTCTCTTGCAGCCTTCATCCACCTTCACTGCCGTTGAGACCTGGAGACATCTTCCGCCAGTTCCGCCGTTGAGGTCTTTGTTGGATCACGCTTAATCTGGAACATCCCCCTTGACCCATCCGCCTTGGGTGACCCTACCAGGAGCCAACTTCCAGATGGCATAGCGCTTGGGATCATTGGTACACGCAAGCTTCTCCACCACGGCAAGGTGGCGATCCAGGAGAAGAATATGACACAGGGTATCAATCAATTCCCATGGGCCAACACAAAATCAACTTGGGTGTGGAACTTGGATATTGAGCTCTCAGAGGAAATCTGGCAGTGCAGCCTGGAATGCATGTATACCTCCACCTTTTGCATAATGGCATGGTCTCATTCAATTTAAGGCATTACACCATTTACATTATTCGATTGAAAGACTTGCTAAGATATACCCAAATGTTGTCCCTGAGTGCTTAAGATGTCACTGTAGCCCAGCTACTGTAGGTCACATGTTCTGGTAGTGCCAATCTCCGAATAGGTTCATGGCCCAAATTTTTTGGGCTTTATCACATGTGTAGAGCAGTGATATAGTAGTAGTAGTAGTAGTAGTAGTAGTAGTAGTACTAGTAGTAGTTAGTAGTAGTAGTGTAGGAACAAATAGAATGCAATCCAACTATTGTCATTTCTGGGGTGTGCCCTCCAGAGGACAGAGTCAATGCTCTCCAGGCGATGCTATGGCCTTGCCTCACTTTTGGCCTGGTGGCAAATTCTTCTCAAATGGAAGTCAGATGTATCTACCTCATTTGAACACTGGAAGAGGCGCTTTCCATGCTACCGCAAGAAAAATTAAGGTGTAAAACTATCATTAAAGTTTTTTAAAAATTCACAAATCCAAATTAATATAAATTCAATAAAAGGATAATTAGGAATTCTAAAAGCTGTGCAATTTGTGGGGCATCACCCTGAACACAAGACAACAAGACAGCTTCTCCTGCTGGCTAAGTGAATGTCTGTCGATTATCCAACATCTTTCCATCTTCACCTCTGTGTCAAGTGGCGGAGAATACGAGAATCGGTACATTTACATTTCCAGATATCGGTAAAACAGGGATATTATCGCCATAAGTACATAAAATGTCAAGTGCAGGCAGAGGAAGGGCACAACTACCCAACACCTAATCGGCAAACAACAGTAGCCAACATCAATATTAGTATTATCAGTATTTACAACTAGCAAGGTATGTTGTGTATGTTTTTGAGGTCTTAGCGAACCTCTGACATTTAAATTAATCAGCTGGACCAGATCCCACCACTGTTTATAATGTTAGGATTTATTTGCTATACTTAATCCGCTGTTACTGGACATGTTTTTTCACTGTTGCTCCATGCATTTGTAGTCCTGCTGAAGTGCAAAACAATTTTCCCTAGGGATCAATAAAGTCCCTATCTATCTAGCTATCTAGCTATCTAGCTAGGACGTGAGCATAAACTCAAATTTCGGAGGGCACAGTTCTTAGTGCTGTGATGCAGTGAAGGGGCTAACACTGATGACTAGCTAATGTTAGCTGAAGTTGGGAACACCATTTAAAAGTTGCACTTGTATTTAGCACGCTGGCTATCTCTTCTGGATGAGGGTAAACTGTGATGATTTACTTGAGAGATAAAAGGTAATCGCCATCCGATAGTTAAATGATACAGCGCTGGGACTGGACAGAATGCCTTCGATCCAGGCAAAACAGTCATTTTATCAAACAAACATTAGCATTGTCAAACATGACAGGATAAGAACACCACAGCCGTCTAACGCTGACCGACTAACGTTACGGAATCAAACCTCGCTAACCACGTTTGTAAATTTAGCAACCAATAACAGTAACGAAACTTACGTGAGCTGTCTTGAATCTACCTGGATAAGATACGTCCTTCTAGGCGTTTACCTGTGGCTCAGTTAGCTACATTAAGTCAGTGGGCTCTGCGTTACCGTTGCAAACAACGCAAGTGCCTCTGGGTAGTGTAGTCAATAGTCGGCAGCAGCGTTGGACAGATGGCTTTATTCTGTGCATTTGTGTATCATGATACGATATTCATGTAGGTTTAGTCAGTAAACCACAATGTTAGAGAGGACTTTTTAAAAGAAAATCCCCTGTTCACAGACAGCTGTTTGACCAAGGGCACCCCTTTCTCTTAAAGCTTAACTCTCTCCACACGCGTGCGCACACACGCACATACACAGATAGCAGCAAAACTGGTTCCATTAGCAGGCTTCACGTCTGCAGCGCTACGCTTTGCTGTATTGCCATTGGTTTTTTACAAACTGCTGCATTGCAGCCAGGACTGCTTTCTCTGAAGGGAGTTGCATAAGAGCCTGACTGCATGACAGTTAGGGGGAGCCCTGAGAGGGAGGTCAGGGACGTGGGTGTGGTATGTGGGTGGGTGGGAGTGCGGCAGGGAGGAGTGATAATGTTTATAATGAAGGGAAAGGGGGAGAAAGGGGGGAGAGAAAAGAAAGAAGCAACAGAAAGGATAGTTGATGGGGGGGGCGGGGGGATGGGAGCGATTTGAAGAACGGGAGATGGGAGAGTAGGGTGACTTGTAGAAAGAGTGGCTCCTTGTCGAGGTGGATAACGTGGATAATTACTAAAGAAAAAAGTATGCAGATGGGGAGAGGAAAAAGGGAGGCAAAACTAAAAGATATGAGTAGAGAATGGCTTGGACAGAGGGAGAAAAAACAAAGAGGGGGCAGGCACATGGTCGGGAGAGTGGGGGGAGGTTGAGATGCAGGTGATAAAGACAAACGTCACTGAACAAGGGAGAGAGAGAGAGAGAGAGAGGGGGGGGGGGGAAAGACGCAGTAGGACGTGCACAGAGACAGGAAATTCAGAATGCACTTACACTTTCTCACCCCCTTCGGCTCTCTTCCCCTCTCTTCAACTCAACCCCCATGACCTTACACAAAATGTTGCTATAATATTCACTGGGTAGTATGTGTGCTTGCACATGTACACGTGTATACGTTAGCATTTATGTGAGGTTGTGTGTGCGACCATTTGTGACTGCTGTGTGGCGGAGGCGATGTGAATTTGCGTGTTTTGTGACTGTATTTTGATCTCAGTATTGTGTGTGTGTGTGTGTGTGTGTGTGTGTGTGTGTGTGTGTGTGTGTGTGTGTGTGTGTGTGTGTGTGTGTGTGTGTGTGTGTGTGTGTGTGTGTGTGTGTGTGTGTGTGTGTGTAACCCAGGGAGAATACTATTGGCTACAACAGTGCAAAGAGGTCTTGGATGAATGGAGCTCTGTCACAATGATTTAATAGTGAGGCTGCACTGCAGGACTGGCTGTTGTCCTCCTCAGAAATGTTCAGGACCACGGCTTTTGTTCTTTGATCAAAATGATGTACCTGATGTCAGAGTATTCTATGCTATTTTCATTTGTACTTTGAAACTTGTAATTTGATGCACAAGAACTTCCATATTTGTTATTTGCTGGAGGCTTTTTGAGATAGCTTGGTAAGCCTGTTGTCAACCACGCATACAAAAACAGACACGTGGATTACAATGTCCTGTTTAACCAGGGTTTACTTTCCCAAGTCTGTCTAATACGAGGTGTATGATTGTCGCTAGGCTACATTCCCTCAAAGATTTAGAGGTAATTCCACAGTCAGTGGATATGAAAAAGTATTTACATTTACAAATTGCAGCTTGCATAGTTAACTTACCAGACTTTTTAATAGGTTCTCAGGGGAGCTGTCAGTTGCAGCCGTGGTGAGTTATTATCAGTTATTTTCCTAACTCCCCTTACCTCCCGGAAATTGATTTCACAATTGTCGAGATAGGTTATGGAGCAAAATGGAGCCAATTTGATCAAATGAAGTTAGAAATGCACTCAGGGGGCCAGCCAGTACTGAATGGGCTGAGCTCATAGACTCTTCTTGCATTCCCATTTGACAACAGATGTTTTAGTTAAATTCAAACCAGAATTAGAAAACCGAAAAAGTACAATAAACAGTAGATGTGCTACATAAACTTGATAATCCTTACATTATATATCTACTACTACTACTACTTTTGGCTGTTCCAGTTAGGGGTCGCCACGGCAGATCATCCGTTCCCATCTCTTCCTGTCCTCTGCATCTTCCTCTGTCATGCCAGCCACCTGCATGTCCTCCCTCACCACATCCATAAACCTCCTCTTTGGCCTTCCTCTTTTCCTCTTCCCTGGCAGCTCCAAATTCAGCATCCTTCTCCCAATATACCCAGCATCTCTCTTCTGCACATGTCCAAGCCATCTCAATCTTGCCTCTCTTGCTTTGTCTCCAAACCGTCCAAACTGAGTTGTCCCTCTAATATACTCGTTCCTAATCCTATCCTTCTTCGTCACGCCCAATGAAAATCTTAGCATCTTCAACTCTGCCACCTCCAGCTCCGCCTCCTCTCTTTTTGTCGGTGCCACTGTCTCCAAACCATACAACATAGCTGGTCTCACTTCCGTCTTGTAAACATTTCCTTTAACTCTTGCTGGTACCCTTCTGTCGCAAATCACTCCTGATACTCTTCTCCACCCACGCCACCCTGCCTGCACCCTCTTCTTCACCTCTCTTCCGCAATCCCCGTTACTTTCAATAGTTGACCCTAAGTATTTAAACTCATACACCTTCGTCACCTCTACTCCTTGCATCCTCACCAGTCACTGTCCTCCCTCTCGTTCATGTATATGTATTCCGTCTTGCTCTAGTGACTTTCATTCCTCTTCTCTCCAGTGCATACCTCCACCTCTCCAGGCTCTCCTCAACCTGCACCCTACTCTCACTACAGAACACAATGTTATCCGCAAACATCATAGACCACGGAGACTCCTGCTTGATCTCGTCTGTCAACCTGTCCATGACCATTGCAAACAAGAAAGGGCTCAGAGCCGATCGTTGATGTAATCCCACCTCCACCTTGAACCTATCTGTCATTCCAGCCGCACACCTCACCACTGTCACACTTCCCTCATACATATCCTGCACCACTCCTACATACTTCTCTGCAACTCCCGACTTCCTCATACAATACCACACCTCCTCTCTCGGCACCCTGTCATATGATTTCTCTAAATCCACAAAGACACAATGTAACTCCTTTTGGCCTTCTCTATACTTCTCAATCAACATTCTCAAAGCAAACATCACATCTGTGGTGCTCTTTCGTGGCATGAAACAGTACTGCACTTCCCTAATGGTCACCTCTCCTCTTAATCTAGCTTTGATTACTCTTTCCCATATCTTCATGCTGTGGCTGATCAACTTGATACCTTTGTAGTTGCTACAGTTCTGCACATCGCCCTTATTCTTAAAAATCGGTACCAGTATGCTTCTTCTCCACTCCTCAGGCATCCTCTCACTTTCCAAGATTGTGTTAAACAATCTAGTAAAAAACTCCATTGACACCTCTCCTCATCACCTCCATCAGGACCAACTGCCTTTCCACTCTTCATCCCTTCATAGCTGCCCTCACTTCCTCCTTGCTAATCCACCGCACTTCCTGATTCACTACCCCACATCATCCAACCTTCTCTCTTTCTCATTTTATTAATTCATCAGCTATTCAAAGTAGGGCTGCAGCTATCGATTATTTTAGTAGTAGAGTATTCTATCGATTATTCCATCGATTAATCGAGTAATCAGATAAAAAACACTTTTGACTTACTAAAGAGCAATAGTAAATATAAAAAAGGGAAGAAGCTAGGTCTCTTAAAATGAACAACTACTTGGTTTCCTTTGTAAAAACATACAACATTTTATTACATTTTATAGCCAACATTTTATAGGAAATAACAGTAATGCCAAACGTAAACAAAAGATATACATGTAACTAAGGCATAAGTCAAAATAGCCTTTACTGTCTATCTTCTTGGAAGGCAATGTTGCATTTGTAGGCAGCAAATAAAAAGCTTTGTCAGGATCTTTTCTCCTGGATGAGAAACTTAATTTTCTTTAGTGCAACTGATGCATTTAAGTGCCATCTGGTTTTGTAAACATTTTTTAAATGTAAAAACACATTAAAAAAACAGTATAGGCAAATGTAAACAAGAGGTATACATATAAAATAAAACTTCTTGGAAGGCTTTGTTGCATTTGTAATTGGCAACAAAGTTCTGACAGGATCTTATCTCCTGAATGAGGTAGATATGGTGTGTGAGGTGGGTGTGTGTGTGTGTGAGAGAGAGAGAGAGAGAGAGAGAGAGGTGCATGTTCTAGTTTATAGCTGCCAACTCTTGTGCATTCAGTGTGAGACATGCTAGTATATAAAAAAAACTCCATCTCATGCCCAACAAATGCTACCGTTTAGATGAATTTTTGTCAATTTTCGTAAATCTCACCCCAAGTCAGCCTTGAAAGTTGGCAGCTATGGGCTACATGAATGGCTTTCAAAACAAGTTTTTCCTGAGGTAAACTAAGCTAAATAAAGTACAGAACACAACATAACTAGCTACCATATTGATTTATGTTCATAACTAGCCGATACATACAGCCACAACTATGTTCTTCACTAGCGTTCATCTCAACTAGCAATCATGTTAATTTGCGCTAAAAGGATAAAGTTAAACATTACCTTGTGTCGGTTCCGCCCTGAGAACTGGATGCATAAATGGAGTTCTTTCAGTTAAGGTGCTGCAGCATTGACGATGTGCTCTTATGGTATGCTCGTTCGGTTTTGCAATGTACACATTGTGCAGTGTTTTCGGCTTTGTTTAAGTTGAAATGATCCCACACTTTGGAGAGTTTTGGTCTCTTCTTTGGGCCCGTCTCTTGAGCATCTCATCCCCTACTCCCCATTGCGCCAACTAACAAAACAGCTAGATGTCACGTAGACATAGCGCGAGCACGTTGTGCAACAGTAATACTTGTCCATTCTGAACATGGTGACCAGTGAACAGTAGTTTCACTAAACGAAGCTGCCTCGACGAATTTTTGTAATTGAAATATTCGATTTCAGCCCTAATCCTTCATTTCAGACCTAATCCTTCCACCTTCTTAACACACTCTCCTCACTTGTCAGCACATTTCCATCTCTATCCTTGATCGCCCTAACCTGCTGCACATCCTTTCTAGCTCGGTCCCTCTGTCTAGCCAATCGGTACAAGTCCTTTTCTCCTTCCTTAGTGTCCAACCTCTCGTACAACTCACCATACGCCTTTTCCTTTGCCACCTCTCTCTTCGCTTTATGCTGCATCTCCTTGTATTCCTGTCTACTTTCTTCATCTCTCTGACTATCCCACTTCTTCTTTGCCAACCTCTTCCTCTGTATACTTTGCTGTACTTCCTCATTCCATGACCAAGTCTCCTTGTCTTTCTTCCTCTGTCCTGATGACACACCAAGTACCTTCCTAGCTGTCTCTCTCACCATTTCTGCAGTGGTTGCCCAGCCATCTGGCAACTCTTCACTACCACCCAGTGCCTGTCTTAACTCCTCCCTGAATTCCACACAATAGTCTTCCTTCTTCAACTTCCACCATTTCATCCTTGGCTCTGCCTTCACTCTCTTTCTCTTCTTGGTCTCCAAAGTCATCCTACAGACAACCATCCGATGCTGCCTAGCTATGTTCTCCCCTATCACCACCTTGGAGTCTCCAATCCCTTTGAGATCGCGCCTACTACATAAGATATAGTCCACCTGTGTGCACTTTCCTCCACTCTTGTACGTCACCCTGTGTTCCTCTCACTTCTTGAAATATGTATTCACCACAGTCATTTCCACCCTTTTCTCAAACTCCACCACCTTCCATCCTTCCACATTCTACTCCGTGACACCATACCTACCCATCACCTCCTCATCACCTCTGTTCCCTTCACCAACATGCCCACTGAAGTCTGCTCCAATCACCACTCCCTTCTCCTTGGGTACACTCTCCACCACTTAATCCAACTCACTCCAGAATTCTTCTTTATCTTCCATCTCACACCCAACATGCAGGGCATATGCGCTGATCACATTCATCAACACACCTTCGATTTCCAGCTTCATACTCATCACTCTGTCCGACACTCTCTTAACCTCCAGAACACTCTTCACATACTCTTCCTTCAGAATTTCCCCTACCCCATTTCTCCTCCTATCCGCACCATGATAGAAGAGTTTGTACCCACTTCCAATGCTCCTGGTCTTGCTCCCCTTCTACCTGGTCTCTTGCACACACAGTATACCTACCTTTCTACTCTCCATTATATCAGCCAGCTCTCTCCCATAGTGCCAACATTCACTGTTCCGACTCTCACCTCCACACTCTTATCCTTCCTCTTCTCCTGCTGCCTCTGGACATGCCTTCCCCCTCTCCTTCTCCTTCGTCCAACAGTAGCATAGTTTCCACCGGCTCCCTGCTGGCCAATAGTACTGGTGGCGGTCATTGGTA